>NW_026099573.1:5801668-5846231 GCF_025091365.1 Daktulosphaira vitifoliae | reverse complement strand
GTCAGATATCATCTATACTTATCTCATCTATGCCACGTCTATACTGTGCCTCGACCCCACTGTGCTACCGTTTTTTTAAATTAAACACCATCTACAGATTTACATCGAAGCGTTTCTTATGATAATGATTTTAATCACTGTCAGATATCATCTATATTAGTCTCAACTATGCCACGCTCACACTGTGCTATCGTTTTTTACTTACATTTTGATTACAAGTTTTAGAATTTTTTTTTATTGGTTTTTTTAGTTAAAGTAAATCATTAAAATGAATTCAGTTAGAATTAAATACTATCTACAGATTTGCATCGAAGCGTTTCTTTTGATAGTGATTTTAATCACTGTCAGATATTATCTATACTTATCATAACTATGCTAAGTCACCACTGTGGAGCAACCCCACTGTGCTAAGTTTTTTTTTATGTACGGTTTATTAAAACCTAAGTACAGGAAAGATTTGAAAGAGACTTTATACGCACGTATAGAAAATTTTTTTCATTTCGATTTTTGAAAATGTTCCGGAAAATCTGAAAACTATTAACATATACCAAATAGGTAACAAATATCTAAATAGGCATTAAGGTATTATTAATAGTGAAATGCATTCAGTTAGTATTGTTTTTCACTTAGAAACTTTATATTTTAGCTTCGATGAGAAGCGGAGAAGGTATTAATTTTACTATGATGTGTTTTTTTTTTTTTTTTTATGTCTGTTACCATTTTTTCTCACCTCTCAATGGACCGATTTTTTTCAACAATACGTCAAAAGATCTCAAATCGTATCTAGNCATTTTTTCTCAGCTCTCACTGGACCGATTTCTTTCAAAAATACATCAAAAGATCACAAATCGTATCTAGTTGGAGACATTACCCTTAAAAATTGAAAAAATTTCCCTGGTTCCCCGCAAATGGGGGAAATATCCAAAAAAATTACAAATTTAAAAATCGCTAATTTTTGAAATTTTTTCACTTTTTTTGCTTAAAACATCTATAACTTTTTGAAAAATCAACAAATCAACATAATTTTCTTTTATACTAAAACCTTAGATATTTCCCTTTAATTTGATATCATTTTTTTGAATATCTAACACTTAAACTGCTCATTGGGGGGGATTTAAAATAGCAACTTTGTTACAAAAACTAACTTTTTCAACTTAATTTTTGAAAATGTTCCGGAAATACTGCGTCCTTTAAACATATATCAAATTAAAGCTTATTTTATGTACTATAAAATGAAAAAAAAAATTTGTCCCGACACTTTACCTTCTACATTTAAACGACTGCCGTAATTTAAAAAAATACTATTTTTTGTTAAAATTTTCGATTTTTGATTTTAAATTTTCAACTTAAAAATGCTATAACTTTTTTAAAAATGTATATGTCAGCACAGATTTTTTTTTCTAAATACATTATAAGTACATCTTTCATTTGACATAATTTTTAATAAAATTGGACAATTTCCCCTTATATAGGGGGCGTTCAAAACTTGAAATATTGTTAAAAACATAGATCTTTTTCAATTGAACTTTTGAAAATGTTCCGGAAATACTGTGTCCTTTAAACATATATCAAATCAAAAGTTATGTTATATACTATCTAATGAAAACAAAAAATTTGTCCGGACATATTATATTCTATGTGCAAATGGCTGTCGAAAATTCTAAAAAAAATGTAATGTTTGCGATAAAAATTACATTTTATCGGGANAAAAAAATATGTAATGTTTGCGATAAAAATTACCTTTTATCGGGATGTTTTTTGTACTTAAAACTGCCATAACTTTTTCAAAAATGAACAAATAAAAATAATATTTTTTTGTATTGAAACCTTAGATATTTCCCTTTCATTTGATATAATTTTTTTTGAAAATCTAACACTTATTCTGCTCACTGGGAGGATTTAAAATAGTAACTTTTTTACAAAAAATAACTTTTTCAACTTAATTTTTGAAAATGTTCCGGAAATACTGCGTCCTTTAAACATATATCAAATTAAAGTTTATTTTATGTATTATTCAATGAAAAAAAAAAATTTGTCCCGACGACCTATCTTCTATGCAAAAATGTCTACCGTATTCAAAAATATGCTATTTTAACAAAATTTTTTTTTTTAAATTAAACACTACAGATTTGCATCGAAGCGTTTCTTATGATAGTGATTTTAATCACTGTCAGATATCATCTATACTGGACCAACTATTCCACGACCCCACTGTGCTGTAATTTTTAATTATTATAATTATTAATTCATATTTACAGCTATATGGATAGTATTTTTATTTATGTTGTTGGCTAATAAAATGTAATAAATGTTTATTTATTCACTTATAATATGTAAAAGTAATACTAATTTGTTTTAATAATCTGTATCGCTTGAGATTTTCATTTTACTATAATCTAGTATTTTGTTGTTCACTTGTGTGTAAAGGTTTGTTTAATAGAAAAGTTCTTAAGATTAATATCTTATTTAATATGTAATTTTTTTGTACTTTATAGTCTTAAAATGAGTTGTGACTCTTACTCTATGTCATATTGTGTAAAGTGTCGTAGAAAGACAGCATGGGCGGGATCGGCCGTTTTGAAGAGAACCAGAAATAATAGACATGGACTTTGCGGAAAGTGTAATACATGTAAAAAGTTCAAGTTTACATTTGTATCTTCTGCTTACTACCGCAACAAAAAACGTAAGATGAAAGATAATTTTTACTAATATTAAGTATGTATTTTATTATTATTGATTATTGTTCTACGATTAGGTGCTTGCAAAAAGAAGTGATATTTAAATTATTGGTCGATTGGAAAATGAAGAATTAAGTATCGACTGTTATTTATTAACTGTGTTGAAAATTAAAGCACCAATAAATGTTCAAAAATAAGCATTAATTATTTTAATTTAAAATTTTCCCTGATCAGTGAAACGTTTCTACGTTTGTACTCTTTGAATTTATATTACTTAACTTAAATTTATAAATAATACGAAAGCACAACACAATTTGTTCAAATAATCAACTTATTTTAAAAAGAACGAATATATCTATACTAAACAACTACCTATCATATTAGCAAGCACGTAGACATGAGTGGGCCTGGCCCCCCTTAGATTTAATGTGACCCAGGGCCGGCCCCCCCAAATTTAAAATTCAAATATTTTTACGAGTTATCAAAAACGTGCTAGGCCTTATATACAATGAAATTATTATTAATTTTTGATTACTAATGAGTAATACAGTTATTATTATGGCTGTATTTTCATTTTTATATTCATAGAAAACGTTATTTGAAAAAGATAACGTTCTGACGTAATAATAAATGGAATAGCAGTTACTCCAAACGTGGTTGTAGGTAAATTTTTTTTAATTCTGGTCCAACAAATGATAACAAACTACCAAGTATCTGCATTGATTAGAATCTAGTTGATTATAAAATTCGATAGAGTATACTATATGAAAAATGTTTTGATAAATCTTATCTTTAATTTGTTTCTTTTTTTATAATTTAGTAGTTACAATAGGTAATTTATTTGTTTTTGTTAATTTGTTGTTTGCGTTCTTTAAATAATAATAATA
This sequence comes from Daktulosphaira vitifoliae, assembly GCF_025091365.1. Classification (NCBI taxonomy): domain Eukaryota; kingdom Metazoa; phylum Arthropoda; class Insecta; order Hemiptera; family Phylloxeridae; genus Daktulosphaira; species Daktulosphaira vitifoliae. The sequence continues at coordinate 5,842,666 of NW_026099573.1, read as the reverse complement.
AAAATATGACTAAAAAAAGACAGGAATTGTTTTTAATTTTAAATAAAATAAATTTTACATTGTTTATAATATATATTTATTTTAAAATTTTTTATAACTTATTTGTTATTAGTATTTAGGAATAAATTATTTTTTCTTAATAGTTTAAAATTTGAAAAATTTAGTTAACATATGTTCACATCATTATTTTATTAGCTTCGATGCAAAGCTGAGAAGGTATTGGTTTTACTATGATGTGTTTTTTTTTTTGTATCTGTTACCACTTTTTCTCAGTCTCACCGAACCGATTTGTTTTAATGGTAAGTCAAAAGATCACATATCGTATCTAGTCGAAGATATTACCTTAAAAAATGGAAAAATTTCCCTCGTTCTCCGTAAAGGGGGGAAACCCCCCAAAAAATTATAAATTTAAAAATCGCTAATTTTCGAAATTTTTTCAATTTTTTTTACTAAAAACTGCCGTAACTTTTTCAAAAATGAACATATCAATATAATTTTTTTTTATAGATGCTTGATGTCTTTATCTATCATTTGGTATTTATTTTTTGTAAATCTGACACTTAACCTGCCCATAGGAGGGGATTTAAAATGACAACTTTTTTACAAAAAATTAACTTTTTCAACCTAACTTTTGAAAATGATCCAGAAGGTCTGACACTTTTATATATACCTTAAATTATAGCTAATGTAATATACTTTAATTTGAAAAAAAAATTTGAACTCTGGACTTCATGGTGAAAACGACTCCGAATGCTATTTTTGTGTGAAAATTCTCGATTTTATATTTTACATTTTTTACTTTAAAATGCTATAACTTTTTAAAAAATGTATGGATCAATACAATTTTTTCATGAGAAGTAGTATTTATATACATCTTTCATTGGATATACTTTTTTTTTAAATCAGACTATTTCCTTATATACGGGGGGTGTTCAAATCTGAAAATTGCATATAGAAAGTAGAACTTTTTCCGCTTAACTTTTGAAAGTGTTCCGGATGGTCTGACACTTTTATATATATCTTAAATTAAAGCTAATGTAATATACTTTATTATGGAAAAAAAAAATTTCGGACTTTATTTGGTCTTCACGATGAAAATGGCTACCAAATGCTATTATTCTGTGAAAATTCTCGATTTTGTATTTTACATTTTTAACTTTATAATGCTATAACTTATTGAAAAGTGTATTGATCAATATAATTTTTTTATGGGAAATACTATTTTTTAATAATCCCTTTTTCATTCGACATACTTTATCTTAATCAGGATATTAATAAGGAACTAGCAGTTTATGAAGCTTTTGGAATAATCCACCAATTTTTTAAAAATAAACACAAATTTTGAACTTGTAAGATTCATATAATGGAATACTGTCTAAGTAATCACTGTCAGATATCATTATACTTGATCCAANTACTGTCTAAGGAGTGGAGGGAGCCCCCCCACAAGCTTTTCATTGGAAACAAATTATGGAAAATGATACAAGGGCCCAAAATTGTCCAATAAACATTTTCTGGCTACGTACCTGCATATTAGTCTTACTTTAAGAACTACTTAATTTTGGTAAAGAGGCAAGGATAACCCTTTGGATCACGGTTGGTAAAGCGTTATTACGAGCACTGTTACAAAAGATAAAAAGGAATATTAGAAAAACTCAGTATTCTTGATCACAGTTGATGACGCGAAGGTTATGATCACCGTTGAAGATTAATATAGCTTTTTTAGAAAAGAATTTTAATATAAAAAATTTTGATCATGGTTGGTAACGCGTTGTTGCGAACATCGAATATTCTATCTGTGTATGCACGTTATTAATCTAGTTAGCAATAGAAATTGAGATTCCTAGATTAATTTATGAAACTTATTTAAAAAAAGATGGGTGTACCTTATACAGTTCACCATCACTTGGGTAGTGTAGATTAATCCTTTGCTAATCATTTATTTTTAATATTTTGTAATGAATAAATGTGCATTTTTATATCTTATTTGAATAACGAATTCCCGTTTGGACTGATATGTAATATAAAAGGATATACAAGCATTACTATCTAATTAAATAAAAAATACATTATTTTATATTCTTTTGAATAAAAATTAACAGTCAGCGCTGTCCAACGGATTTTCGTGCAACTGAAAAAACGACAATAAAGCTGTAGCGTAACGCTACATCAGATACAATATGTTATTTTAAAAATTTATTTTCTTCTTAAAATATATTTGGGTATTGTTTATATAAACTGGTTATTTCTACATGGCTTAAATTTATGGCCTTAAGTTCAAAATTAACTATTAAAACAAAATTATGAAAATAAATTTGATTTAGGTATTGTTTGTGTCACTTCACTTCTAGCGACGAAACTACTTACAGAAAAAGGCGTTTCTATAAAAAAAAAAGGTTTCTTCGCTGCAAAATTCTGAACCCAACCCAAACGGATATATTCAATTAATATTATTTAAAGTTTTAGCTCATAATTTAAGAAAACGCAAATTTCAGATATTTTAAAACCATATTATAGTCACATAGATCTTAAAGGATTAAAATGATAAAAAAATGGATTTTAAAGTAATTGAATTTAAAAATGGAGAAATGCTATTTATTCGATACAGTTAGTTTATGGCTGGTGTCACACGAGGGTACAAATTGCGTTGGTACGCACGTCAAAAAGTACGTGCTGTAATATAGGTCATTATTTTATAAAACTGAAAAGAAAGCATTTTTGTAATGTTTGGTTTAACTATGAATTTCTTAATCTATTATTACAAAAATATAATATAGTCTATTATTTGTAAACCTAGAAGTAGAACACTTATGTAATGTTTGGATTAATTGTAATTCCCAGAATTATTGTTACTAGATCAGGAAGTAAATATTTATAAACCTTTTTGAAAATGATTACTATATGAATTTTATAAAAGACAAACAAAATATTTTAGTATATAAGATGAAACGGAATGAATTAAAAGGGGAGAAAGAGAAGACCTCGGGAGTACCGAAGGTAATCTCTTTCCGTGTGGTACGTTTGTGACTTTAAGATTTTATTTTTGTGTATTATTTATTTATCCGTTTTTTAAGTGTATCAATATTTTATATGTTTTTATTTTTGATTGATTATATCTTTATTAACTACATTTTGCGTTATTATTGAACTACTATTTATATAAGTTAGAACAAAAGATTGTTCTACATATATAAATACAACAGTGCGTACCAACGCATTTTGTACGCTCGTGTGACCGTGGCCTAAAGATTTGTTGATAAAGAAAAATACTTTCAAAAATCCATTATGTTAATTTATCCACTCATTAAATTAAATTAATAATTAACATTAAATAATTAAATTTAATTAACTATTCACGACTTTGTTTATTAGCGTATGAATGTCCAATAACCGTTTAAAAGTTGTGAACGAATGAAGTTTGATAAGTACGATAGGTTGGCTTGAAATTAGTAGTGGTTGGATGCACTATATAGTTGGAAGGCTATATAGCGCCGAGTAGTGCGAGAACTTAGTTTTATGAAAGCAGACACACAATATATTATATAATAAAATATTGTAATAAAACATAAATTGTGTGATAAATCTTAGTCGTTATTAGACACTAACTTAATGAGTTGGTAGTACCAAGTTTCTTTTTTAATAAAAAAAAATTATATCTTCATCATATAATTATTCTTATTCAGAGGGAATCTCTTCCTCACACCAGGTTAATTACATCCCTGTAATTTATTAAAATTAAACAAAACTTTTTGAATTTTGTTAAATAATAATTAATTATTATTATTTAGATTTTTCTTTATATAATAGCACTTAATTAAAAATGTTTGAAATCATTTTTACAACAGCAAAAATGAACAGTGCGTGTAAAGTAGCAAATTAGTTTTTGAATAATTTGATTTATTAAAAATAAAAAAATGCGTTTACGTTATATATTCGAATTTTTGATTCTGAATTTGTATTTCTTTAGTTATTCTTTAATTTTGTAAAGTGGCTCATTTAATCAGTTAATGTTCATTTTCAGAAGTGTTTTTATAAATATTTTTTCTTAGAGATAAACATTATATTTTGTTATACTTTATTTCTATGTACAATCATTCACCATATTAATAAGTCTCCCTAAAAAGTTTATTTTTATCTAAATGTATAAATGTATATTGTAAAAAAATTAATTTAGTATGAAATTGATGTTTAATTTTTTATATTGTATATAATATTTATATATTGGAGAAATCATATAATAGTTAAATACTTCGTAATATCTATAACAAACGTGTATTAAAAATAAGGATGAATTTATAAAAAAAATCTACAAAAATACTCCCTGAACACATTTAAAACTAACTATTAAATCTTATTTTTTGTTTGTAACAAGATTCAAACAGGGATTTTTTACACAAAACTAATATTTTTTTTTAACTTCAGTAACTATTTTCTCATAAATGATAAGATGTTTTGTCACAGAAAAAATAAAATAAAAACATCATAGTAAAATTAATATCTTTTCATCTTCTCATCAAAGTTAAAATTTAAATTAAAATTATTAAAATGATAGTCGGCTAAAATTTGTTTTAATAATTTATTTTATAAACAAATTAACCTAATGTTTTTTTGTTATTATATTAACAGTAATGCAATTTTGTAAATACTAAGAAATTACAAAAATAATTGCTAAACTAAAATGTCATTAAAAGATAATGAAGAGTTTAAATTTGCTCTTAGAGATATCGTGAACAATTCATTCAAACTAGAATCTCAGTTTGGTAAAAAATATTTTTGTTAATAAATAATATATAGGTAATGAACTTTTTATAATATAGATAGAGTTAGGTGTGCAGAATGGGTTCATAAATTAACAATGTTACCCGACGATAGCCTTGAGAATATCAAAATTCGGAATGATTATATTCAATATTTGCGCATTATGATAAGAGCTGGCATAATGCACGGAATATTTTCAGATAGTCCTCCACCTGTATTAGCTCCATTTCCAGAAGCTATTGTAAGTTTTTTTGTAGATATGTAGAAATTTAGTTAAAACCAATTAGTTGGGAACCTTTAATTTGCAGCCCTACGATATACTAAAATTGATTGACTATCTGCCACAAATTTAAAAATACAACGTCACTTCATAAAATCTAGACATCTTATTTTTACCAGCATTTTTTTATAGGGAAAACATATCACAACTCAAGTGCCTTCTTTACCACCAATGGGACCAATTAATGTATACATGAAACATTGGTCTCCAGATGGAAGAGCATATGTGGCGATAAAACCTATCCCGGGAAAAGGAGTTTTGACTTATCTATCAGTTACACCGCAACCTGACGGATCACACAGTTAAATTTTTGTAAAAGAATTATAAAAATAAAAAAACTGATAAGTTTTGTAAACAAAAAATAAAAGACAGTTAAACAATTAAAAAACAATTTAACAAATACAATGAATAAAATGTTTGTAAAAAATTAATATTTTTACGTCAATGACGTATCACTAAGGTTGTATAATTTTTTTAATGTAATATGGGACAGTCCGGTAAATTCACATTATTAAGATTTACTGCAGACTAAACATTAATATAGAATAAAATCAATGAAGTAGAATTTACTTTTAAGTAGAATAAATATTAAGGCTTTCGTAAAAACTATGATCAAAATTTACCTACATTATTATAAATATGATTAGTATCTAAGCAATTAAAAATTTGTTTTTATCAAGATGAATATTTTTTTGTTATATTAATATGTAATTGTTAAGCATATGACTAAACTATTTTCATACATTCTATTCCCTAATAATGCAGTCGAAAATTGTTTTCGAGTGCTTTTAGATAAAGAATATCATAAAAAGAAATAATACAGTTGCAAAGCATTATAAATATATTTTATATTAAAATGTATTTCTTAATAGTATGAAAATTTGTAGTATTTTAATAAATATTGTTTGAATAAAAAAATTATTAATGAAAGGTATATATAAAAAATTAAAAATAAAAACCAAATATGTCAATTATTCTTTAAAAAATAAATTAAGTATAAATATTAAATTTTAATTCGTTGCAGTATGAGTTGAATTAGTGTTTAGGAGCCCTATTTCTATAAACGAAAAAAATAAATCAATATTTGAAGTCCTTTTCCTTTTGATGTTGCGCAACTATTTTGCCATGTATGATGGTTATCCTTTTCAGTTTAAACTCACAAAATTATTCACTAATATAATAAACTAATACTAAAATACTAAGGTGACCCATAAAGAATCGATGTCTATTCATGATAACATGGAAGGGTACAGTTAGTACTAGTCTTGTAGTACATGTACTAGAAACTGTGTAATAGATAAACTATAAAAGATTGAGTTCTTTTGTAGAATTATATTTCTCGTCTCCATTGGCAAGTTCTCTCTAATGAGCTATTATCCAACTTTTTGGGTTTTATATTTTAGGAGAAAACTTAAATTAAAGAAATATTTGGATCATTCATACTGACATTTTTTAAGATTAAAATCATATTTCCTAGGCTTAATATCCCATCAATAATCAAGAATTTTCATAGCCATTACTTTGCAACAATTTTTTGTCTGACTTGTATCATATACAATCATTCAAAAATTCGAAATAGCCCGTTGATCAGAGAGACACGATTCTCATAAAAATTTTATTGAGCAAAAGCTTGATAGAGACATAAAGCAATGTTCGGATCTATTACTTTGATATAACAGACATAGTGCCATATTCCAAATTGGAAAAATTCTAACATCGCGGTTGATGTCGTTAGAATCCTATGAAGGTAGTCCCAGCCTTACAATCAGTGTCTTGAAATCCATAGTACCACGTGGAAGGAAAAATCGGACTAAAAAGATAAGCAAAATCTCTGGTAGTTAAGAAGAGCACTATGAAAATAAAATAAAACTAGCCCAGTAACAAAGAGAATTGAAAAAGTAATTAAGAAAGAAAAAAAAGTGGGAAAAATAACAAATCGAAAAGATGGAAGACTCCAAAATGTTTTTCAGGAAAGCCAACGAAATAAGAAAATCGTATATATCAAAATTGGCAATAATGAAAAATTAGAATAACGAATTGATAATATACGAACAATCCATTGCTGAAGAGTTTATAAGAGTCTTCCAAGAAATACTGGACCAACCAGAAACCGAGGATCAAAGACAGAATGAAAAGTTTAAGAAGGTTTAAGAAACAGCGAATGGTGTTAGTTTTAATGGAAAGGCACATGCATTACTAGCCTACGCTGATAACATAGTGATAATTGGATCAAATGAAGAAGATATATAGAATATTACGAATGAGCTGATAATCAGAGCGCAGAATATGGCACTAATAATAAACGAAGGAAAAACTAAATATATGGTAGTTACGAGAGGTAACTAAGTAGACCAACACATAAGTTTGGAGATAGAAAATTATTGTTTTGAAAAAGTAGTAAGGTTTTAATATCTGGGAGTCAACATGAATAGCCGTAATAATTATTATGAGAAAATAAACTTAAGGATAAAAGTCGGAAACAGATGGTATTTCGCACTTCAGAAATCCTTTAGTTCCAAATTATTATCAAAAAAATCAAAAACGCGTCTATACAATGTTTTAGTAAGATTGTTGATCTTATACGCATGCGAACATGGCCTATGTCAAAAGGGGACGAAAGGAAACTGGCAGTCTAAAGGACAATTCAAACTATACGGAACATCAACGTCACGTAAATATATGGTTACATTTTTTTTTACGTATAGTGTGAAAAGTCCATAAGAAGGAAAATTGCTACGGCGCATTTTTGGTTCTAAAAAAATGATCAAACAGATGATTATGNGCAGTCTAAAGGACAATTCAAACTATACGGAACATCAACGTCACGTAAATATATGGTTACATTTTTTTTTACGTGACGTTAACATTTCGTATAGTGTGAAAAGTCCATAAGAAGGAAAATTGCTACGGCGCATTTTTGGTTCTAAAAAAATGATCAAACAGATGATTATGAAATAAGATCCAACAATAAAAGACCTGTGGGGAAAAGAAGACATCATATAGACTCTCAAAAGAAGAAAAATATGCTGGCTTGGACACGTATGGATATCGAATGGAATAATAAAGGATGCGCTTAACTGGAAACCAGAAGGCAACAGACCACTGCGCAGGCTGAAGAAAAGTTGGATAGATGAACCCAACCAGAATTTTCGGATACTTGAGGTTGATAACCCTGAGTAATAGGCAAATGATAGAGAGAAATGGAGAAGGCAGCGTAGAGCAACGATGGGCTTCAATAGCCTGATGATGATGATGATAATACCTTAACTCCAAAAATTAATAAGCTTATTATATATTTCAGTCTTAAAAGTTTCTTATTCTGGAACCTACTAGACATTTAATCAGCTGAAGCTGTACGTTCTTTATTTTGCAAATTTTTTAATTAAGATTGACAAAAATAATAATTTCTGTGATTAATTTTACACTTTTACGCTTATTATTAATTACAAAAATCTTTTAAACAGCTGCACCAATGATGAGGTTTACGTATGTTTATTTTAAATAAAAATAAATATAGTTAAAAAAAACTGAAAAACACGCTAGTTTTTGTGACATCGTTGTTACAGTCACGGAGTGTTTATTGTCAATAATCACTATCAATAGATATAATTTCTGTATTGCCAGTTAGTGTGTTTATAAATTCACAGCAAAGTGTCTTATGTCCATTGATAATAAAGGCTACATACCTGCTAATATAGTCATAAAAAACCAATTAGCTACCTGTATTCCCTTATATTTTATACATGTATATTAACTCAAAAAAAAATTAAATCTTTAAATGTTTATATTTAATAATAAACAATAAAAATTTGTTTATATACAAATTTGTTTATACAGGAATAGTGTTTGCCGGCGAGTGGTGAGCGGGGTAGGGTGAATTCGTTACGACAGTCTAGTCTCAAGGCCATAGACAACGGGATACGTGAAAATAATAACACGTGGCGCGTAGAGAGTTACAAACATACATGCAGATGAAACTAATAGAAGCGTGTTAAAAATAACATGTTGTTGCTCATTAATAAACGGCCCACGGGTCTCTACCCTCAAAACTAGTGTCGACTATATTATTGTGACGTAAGTCGTGTCAATCTAAAAAATGGAATATTTTATTCCACATAAAATTATCTATTTAATGATATAAACGCTAAACTTCCAAATTGAACTAAAATAGTGTTTTGAAATTCAATATTTTTAAATTATTAATTATTATTTTACATAGTATATTGTATTACAATTAAATATCATATTCAACGAAAACAGAAGAATGATGTTTTCTCTGTATTGATATTCTGTTCCCAACAATAGCTGCATCTGTTTTTATAAATAGTTTTTACCGAGTTAAAACAATTCTCGCAAAATATTTGTGGACAACGAGGAGAAAAATTATATTTTCCAATATTCATTTTACACTTCGTACATTTTCGTTTCCGTTTGAAAGGAATACCTATAGAGTAATATCAAAACTTTAAAACAAATTTTATACAATTATAATATAGATTAAAAAATTATTCATAATATAATAGTTTATAATATGAAATAAGAGATCTACAATGGCATCGTGTTGCTAACTTTATAGACGGCAAACAACGACTAAATCTTAAACATTTATACAAAATGTTGTATTGAGTAAAACGACAACCGAAAAAGGAAAGTGACACTTTTGACCTTGTTCACATAAGTTGTTATTCACATTTACCCTTTATACAGGTCACCAAAAAATCCAGTGTCGAAATCTTGATCTTACATTATAATACTGATCAAAATTATTCATAATTTTATGTTTATGTTCATCATCGTTTGACTTCAATAAAATAGAAATTATAGCAATTTTATATCTACTTAGTAAGTTTAAATAGGTATTTAGATTTTTCAGAAATCAAATTTGAAACTTAGTTGGTCTATCGGCTGTTGTAGTGCGCCTACAGTAATATAATATATGAGATATACAGTCCATTAATATTTTTGAGTTTCATTATTTTAGTTTTAATTTAATTATATCAGCTACAAAAGACAAGATTTAGCTCGGGGAGTGATCATCCGAGTAATTTTAGTTATCAATAAGATTATTATTATTCAATTTAGTAAGACTAGGTTATACCTTTAATGAGGAACAGATTGATAAGGAAATAAATTATCATCTGTTACTGCTTATCACAAGTGCATTTTTTAAAAACAGTTTTATAATTTTGGTATTATTAAAATAAAAATGTGTAAAAATTCATGAGTGAAATAAAAATTCAATTTAATACATCGCTCATCAATAAATGTTTTGTAAAATGTATGACTTTTACATTTATTTAATTATAGATAACATTCTAATCTTTAATTTATTGATATTACAACTTGAATAATTCTGTAGAAATACGTATTGCAAACAGTGGATACTGGTGGTTGGGATGCGACTTTAAATATATTAATGCTAGTCATTGGTGTAAAAAATTAATTATAATAAAATAAAACACAATACACATATTATTATTTTAAAGGTCGCAGTAGAAAATAGAAATGAAAGTAATAATAATAGCGATTATACTATTATAGCCACCGATAACGACGAACGCAAATGCAGTAAATTCTAAAAATAAATTACCCAATATTATTGTAATATATTATTGTTTTGCTGAAGTGTACCCACACGCGCACGATTGTGCTCCACGTTTTTTAATATACGTTTTAAAATGTTTTTCAAACGACGTTGCCGGTCGTCCAATCACTACTCGTGTGTGTGTGTGCGTATCCGTATTTACTGAGGGAATCGACTTTAATGTTCGCACATGACAAATTTATTATAACTATTTAACTGTTTAAAAGTTTTCATTTTTAATAATGATTTAGAATTTAGAATATACAGTTAATTTTCTTCTTTTAATTAGGTTTAGTAGGGAGTGCGATCGTCCCGTCATCAAAACCCGAGCCGCCACTGACTGCAACGTATTCTTCGGCAAAATCATTTATAGTAATGTTATTGTGCATTTGGTTTAGGACAAACACACACACTTACTCTAGTACACTGATTAAGATTTTGTAATATACACTGTCATAAAATCTTATTAAATTTGAAAATATTAATCAGACTTCCTTATTCATATAATTTTTACATAAGCTGATACGGTCGATCAAAATTTATAAATTATAAAAGAAATCTCACGTTAGGAAAAAAGAGAACAATATTACATTACTATTTTACAAATAATATTATGGCAGTCAATTAAGCTAATCAAAATTTAAAAAAATAAATTAATTAAAAATATTATTTAAATCCTTAAATTATATAATTTGGCTCTGTAATATGGCCAGTTCTTGTATGTCAAATATTACACAATAAAAAAATAACAAGTATTAAGTACCTTTTACTAAGTCTTCTCCGCATAAACAACTAGTTTTCATGTAATTATTGATACAATAATCACATAAATTTTTTCCACAACATTTCATAATGACCGAATTACCATCAACGCCTTTTCTTATTTTTTTACAATTTGAGCAGACGATTTTTTCTTAAAAAAATAATTCTTTAAAAAATACTGTTATCATCTAAGAGAATTTATAATCATATTTTTTTAATCTAAAATGTTCGTTGTTCGCAAAACTTTTAAAATAGTTTACAGTATAAAACGCTAAATAAATTAGTAAACTACATTAATAACTATTGCCGGTGCTGGAAGATTTCTAAGCAAACCTGATGTGATTTGTACGTTTAATATAAATTTGTGTAGGTTACATTATTTAATCGATCAACCCTTTACTATTCTCTATATCGTATTTCCGTTTTAAAGTTAGGTAGCCGATAAGAAATTGAAGTGGGAGTATTTACGAATATTTATCAGATTATCTTATTTTTGGATTGTTCACATAAGTAGACATGCGGTAGTGTATCAACTCTCATAAATTAAAAAAAATAATAATATATATGGTGAGGAAAAAATTGAAATATCATATTATTATTTTACACATTAAAAAAAATGCATAATAGAAAAATAAAACAAGTTTAAAGTACCTTCCACTAAATCTTTTCCACACCAACATAATGTTCCCGTTCTAGAATTGATACAATTTGTACATACATAGATACCACAACATTTCAATAGTTTCACATTTATTATATTGATTTTTTCTATTCCTTTACATTTTAAGCACACGATAGATCCTTAAAAAAAAAATCATTATCATTTAATAGATTTAGAAGTAGAAATACTCGAAAATAAACTACCGAGTCTATCACTAAAATTTTTAACATTCATCACACCATATTTACCAAGAATAATGTTCGTAGTAAATAAGTACAAATTTATATCATTTTTTTTTTCTAAAAAAAGAAATAATTTAAAATTTTCAATGATGTTTTATGCTAATCATCAATTTTGAAGTGCATCTCGATAAAATTAATGTGAATTTTTTAAAACATGACCGAAATAGTTTTCCTTTAAAGATTCACAAATTATATGGTTTCTCGAAAACCCATATTTGTGTATTATTTATTTTTGAATATACACAATGGAAATACACTTTTAATGATATGGACGTGCTTTAATTTATATTAATTAATTATTTAAAACATTAAAACTTTGACAAATAAATAAAAATGGGAAAAAATGATATGTAAAAAATATAATTATTACAGCAAAAATAAGTTTTAACATTATTGATAAATTTTTTAAAAAAAACGTTTGTCAACATTTCAATATAAATTGTCATTTATTTTTTTAAAAGTACTTTTACTAAATATAAGAAAAAAATTGTTTATATTTTTGCATTTCGTTTGATTCATTATTTTATATTTAATACATAAATAATATCAAGCAAGACATTATTAGGTCATGGGGTGTATGGGGTACAACTCAAATGTATAAACCTATTTAAATAAATAATGTCTGTAATGTATTTACAATTTAATGGTCTTATTTTCCTATATTATTATGTGATGAACAATAAGACATTAAATTTGAATAGGCTAGAGACAGACTAAATTAATATATATTAATTTTCATAATACATATTAAAGAAATATATTAACATGGTAATGATGTAATGGTATACAATCGACTGCCAAGATTATATTTCGGGTTAAGTGCGATTATAGGCGTGGTTCTTTTATGAAAGAAAAGTTGGCTGTATAGGAATTTAGGATGGTACTCACAAGCATTGACACGAAGCAGAGATATATGGTGGTTACAACGATGACTTCTCTCGCACCACCCTATAAATAACTACAAATTGATTACTAACATTTATATTGAAAGGTTACAAATATAAAAAAAAAAATGAATTAATTGGCCACAACGAAAATTTGTAACTTTCATGACGCACTGAAAAATTCAAAAAGAAAGGGTCGCCGACCCACTGAGCGAGACAATGTATTGTCGGACCACAGTAGGATTAAAAAAAAATTAAATTTTGTACATTAAAAACAATTTAAGATACAAAATAAATAGAAAAGTACTAAAGGCTGAGTCGAATTTCGATGAGTCGTTGATAGTAGATACACGAAAACTTCGTGACAGTTGTTACATATCCATGATGATCAGGGACTACCTTATACAAGGCTGTTGCCCGTTCCTTATAAACTAGAATTGATTTTTGAAAGGAAAAAATACAAAAATACACGAGTCAATTTACGATGAAACACGCAAAAAAAAATAAAAAATAAAATGATAGTTAAGTTAAATTATGGAGACTTTATTAAGTTTTTTTTTTTTTTTTATTTATAAAATAATAAAATTTACAATCTGTACATAAGAAAGATACAATAAGCAAATAGGTGAACAATAGATTATAACACATTTGACTTAAAAACGGGAAAAAGGGAAGCTATCCAGTGATGGGACCCATTTGACTTGAATTGGTTATTTAGCCATCACAATATTATTTAAAAGGTCACGGCACCAGCGTCTTTTTAGACGGCGAGGAGGGTTGTCCGGAATTGTAACTATATGTTGGTTAGCAATTAATGGATTTGGATGTAGAAGTAATTTGGAATGAAACTTTTTGTAGTATAATTTAACTAAAATATCGACTGGTTCAATGTTGAAATCTTTATGTAGGGTAAGATTGGAGACATACCAAGGATCGGACGTGATTGTACGAAGGGAAATTGCTTGGAAGGCATCAATTGTTTTAAACTGCGATGTTTTGGCACAACCCCATATTTGGGCTCCGTAAGACCAAACTGGTCTTAGCATTGACTTATAAATGATTATTTTGTTATGTACAGGAAGTTTTGATTTTAATACAGGACGTAATAAGTGGAATCTAATGTTTAATTGCTTTCTTTTGGATTTGAGATGAGAACCCCAGGTTAATCTTTTATCAAGTGTAATACCAAGATATTTGACTTGAGTCGAAGAAGGGATAGGAACTCCTTGGAAGGAGAGATTAGGCATATTTTTTTTATTGAGAGTGAAAGGAACATTTACTGATTTGTCTGCATTGATTTTAATTTTCCAATTTGTGGACCATTTATCTATAAAGTCGAGGTGGAGTTGAAGAGCATTATAAGCTGCGATTGGGTCTTTATTGGAAGATAAAATGGCTGTGTCATCAGCGTAGGTAGTCAAAGAGGTGTTTTGAGTTTGGGGGATGTCTGAAGTGAAAATATTGTATAAATCGGGGGAAAGGTCACTACCTTGTGGAACTCCTGCTAGGATGGGAAAAAGAGAGGAATAAGAATTACCATAACGAACTTTAAAGGTTCTGTTTTCTAGGTACGAGCGAATAAGAAGGTATAGGAGAGCAGGGAGGAATGATTTAATTTTATAGAGTAGGCCAGGATGCCAAACCCTATCAAAGGCCTGAGCCACATCGAGAAAGACTCCCGGACAATATTCTTAATTTTCAAAGGATGATGCTATTATATCGACTAGCCTGTGTATTTGTTGTATAGTGGAATGATTTGAACGGAACCCGAATTGAGCGTTGGGTATTACTTTATGCGATTCTAAGATTGGTCTTAATCTTTTCAAAATGATTTTCTCAAATAGCTTACCAAGCACTGAAAGCAGACTAATTGGTCTATATGAGGTTGCTATGTTGGGGGGTTTGCCCGGTTTGATAATAAGAATAATAATAGACTGTTTCCAAATGGTAGGGAAATACGAGATTCTTAACATGGAGTTAAATATGAAAGTTATTAAAATAATTGTTTTTTTAGGGAGATGTATTAAAATCTTATTTGTTATCAAGTCATGCCCAGGTGATTTATTGGACTTTAATATTTGAATAACATTTTCAATTTCATTTGGAGAGACATGTTTAGTAGGGAGAGACATAGGTAGTGGAGAATCTAAAAAAATATTTATTTTGATTAATTGAGAATTGCTAGGAATAATATCAAGGTGAGGTGTGAAAATATTTGAAAGGTGTTCTCCAAAAAGATTAGATTTGCCAAGATCAGATAAGGCAAGCGAACCATCTATTTTTTTAATAGGACAGGAAAAATCTTTCAGTTTGAGCATATTTTTAGTAGTTTTCCATAATGAACCGTCCTGAGACTTGAGGGATTTGAATTTCGTGTCAAAGAGGTTGTTTTTATATTTTTGAATTATTTTTTTTAAGGAGTTAGATAGATTATTGAAAGTAGACTTGTCTGAGGGAAGTCTAGTTCTTTGCCAACGGGCGCGGGCCCTACGTTTTTCAGCAATTAGTATTTTTATATTGGAAGGTAAAAGAAAAGATTTTAATTTTGAATTGGAATTTTGAGTGGAATCATAAGAAGAACATTCATGTACAGCTGATTGAATTGAGCTGACTAATTGTTGGGCTGCGGAGTCAATTTCGTTGCAAGACTTTAGAGGGATTTTTAAGTTTGTACTATTTTCTAAGGTTGAGGAAAATTTATTCCAATTTACAGGTCCTTTGGAAAGGGAGGGGCGAGGAGGAGATTGTGTTGGAAATTCTTCAATCTTTAACAAAACTGGTGAATGATCAGATGATAGGTCACATATATTATGAATAGAATAATTTATATGACCCGGGATTGATGATATAAAAAAATCAAGTAAGTCAGGTAGTCTATTCCTGTGAGTTGGCCAGTAAGTAGAACCAGGAGGTGAAATAGTTGAAAAACCGTAAGATAGAATAGAATTGTAAAATAGCCTCCCTCTAGGGTTTTCAACGCGACTACCCCATAATGGATGCTTGGCATTAAAGTTCATCGCTGGGGGAGAACTTGCGTCCTAATGAAGAAATAAGCTGCTCTAAGTGGGGCTGAGATATGTTTGGTCGAGGAGGACAGTATATTGCTGAAATAATTATAGGATTATGATTTATTGAAATTGAGATATTTGTTGCTTGGACAGTCTGTAATAGTACACTTGGTAGAAGGTGGTGTTGCATTAAGGATGAGATGAGAATTGCAGAACCCGTATGTGCCATACCATCTGGGTGGTTTGTTTTGTAAATATTGTAACCAGGAAAAAAATGTTTGGAGTTATCTATGTAGTGTGTTTCAGTGACTAGAGCTATATCAATTTTATTATCTATAAGAAAGTTTAAAAATTCAGATTCTTTTTGTTAAAAACCATTAGCATTCCAAAGAATGATATTAAGAGACTTATTATTAGTTTGATTATTTGTCATTATTTGGAATTAATTTGTTAATTACAGTGGTAAGTAATTGAATTAAGGGGTAAATGAGTTGCTTGAACTCTATTAAAAAAGAGGATAATTGGTTGTTAGATGAATTTTCTGGTGAGTTTATTTGAGAATCGACTTTACTTGAAAAACTATGGATTTGGGTATTTTGAGTAAGATTAGGAAATATTTTATTGTCTGAGATGTTAGGAGGGGTAGAGTGAGTCCCATCATTGGATCGCAACTCCTAATTTTTTACAATAGTGTTAATATTTTTAAGGGGTTTGTTAGATTTGAGATTTGACCGTTGTAAGTTTTTGTGTACTGAGCAACCACGGTAGTTTGCTGTGTGGTTACCTTTACAAAGAGCACAAGTAGGAGGGGTATCTTTTGATTTAGTACACTGTGAAGTGGGATGGAAGTCTGCGTAACGAACACATCTAGGAGGATGAGCACAATATCCTTTTGAATGACCGTATTCTTGACAATTTGAACATTGAATAATTTCACGACGTTTGTGAGGCTCTTCTACCTTTATTTTAGTATGGAGCAACGAAGTTAATTTGAATAATTCACTGTTCATTTGGGCGGGTTCAAGATCCACAAAAAATATTGGAAGGGGGTGCTTGGTATTTTTATGAATAATATTTGTAACTTGGCGGACAGAGTAGCCTAACTCTTCGATGGCAGCGCCAACTTCAGTAGTTGGTGTAGAGGGATGTAAGTTACGTATAACGATACGAAAGGCTTTTTGTTCACGGGGTTGATATGTGTGATATTCTGCATCACTTGTTTTTAAATAGTTGATGACTTTTCTGTACGAGTCAGAGTTAGTAGTTTTAATTTTTAGATTATTAGCTGATGATTTAAAGCTAAAGTTTTGAGAATCGATCAGTTTTATTAATTGATTACGCAATTCAATAAAATCAGCAACATTACGAACGAATATTGGAGGAAGTGGCGGGGTATGATTTATTTGAATATCAGTATTATTAGAATTTATATTTGATGTATCATTCGTTTCAATAGATTTTTCTGTATCATGAGAATGTAGCAAGTTAAACTTGTTGGTGCTTACAAAGATGGGTTTGGATTTCTTCATTTCGGATTTTTCAGTAGAACTGGTTGACGAAAGGTTACGTTTATAGTTATTTTTCACTGTTTGAAAACCCAAAAGAGTTTCATCGTCCGAAAAAACATCGTTAGAAGTGTTTGATAGATTAGAAACGCTCTGTATGCGATTCGCAGTGTTAATATCTGAATTATTTTTATTTTTAGATGTTTGTTTAGATTTAATTTGTGAACTGACTGATAGCGGTTTTATGGGGATAGACATTGAATGAGATAAGATAGGAACGACCGACGGCAAGACCGGGGAGTTCCGAGAGATAATTGATAGTTATTATGATTTGATGTTAGTAATAAGTATATTAAGATCACCAAATTGTAGTCAGTGAAGGATTTGGAACAATCAGCAACTTCCAAAAGACGGTAGATAAATCATTAGTGTAACAAAACGGATCGAATGGTATTCATTTTGAGATAATAGCACAATTATTAAGGTTAGAGAAAAATAAAATAACAGAGAACAATAGAACACGCACATATCGCTACGGAATACGACTTTATTAAGTTAAAAAAAAAAATTCAGATAATACGAGGCAAAAAGCCAAACGGTCAAAAAACCTCGTCTACAAATTAAAGAGGAACAAAAAAAACAGATATTAATAAAAAAAAATAGTTACTATTATATCAAATATACTTATTGTGCTATGTTGTATGTCTTCGAGTACTCACCGGTTATTAATCGCGGCATTATCGCTAAGCACGGCGGGTATACATCCCAAGTAAGCGATTGGTTTTAATTAGTTAGACTTAGATTGCAAGACGTTGGGACATCTCGAAATAAAATGCACTACATCATCACATTGTACTAATTCTATATACGCATCACCCAATATCATATAAAATCTATATAAATAAAAAAATCACAAAAAAAAGTATATATAACTTGACAGGTGGTATAATAACACGTCTGCCATGTTGATGGACCTAAATAATAATAAAATAGGGACACCTACAAAAACAATTTAGTAAAAAAAAAAATAATAAAACAAATTCGCCACACGTGCTTATGGCACAGCGCACTAAAAAAAATACTATGGCTCAGAAAATGGTAAACAAAAATTATACGTTACCAGTCCCGAAGGGCTAAAGAAACAGGAGGCAGGTTTAGCCGACGCCAATAAACGAAAAAATTACATTATAAAGTGCTGTAGCGGACACTCACGATAAATATATATAAAAACTACGATGTTGCAGCGCACATAACATCAATAAATATAATTAAAAAAAAATAAAAAAACACTCTTTTAAAGTACATCAAACTAAAAAGTTAAAAATTATTTTTAAGTGTGATTTATACGGGAAAAAATTAGTTTTTGGGGGATCCGGATCACTACGGTTCGGCGATCTGAATCATTTCGTTCACTATTTTGACCCGTTCAATGCGATCCGTTCGTTCGCGAACGACTCATCTCTAGTACACAGCTAACTATCTCGCACGCGCACAAACAAATCAAAACACCTTATCAAGATTATTTAACTGATAAACGATGTCGCTGTACGCATTCGGCTCAACCATGATTATTGAGAACACAAATATGTAAAAACATACAATAGACAAAAAATAAACTGATACTTTTTGTCATGCTACAATATTTTGGACTAACTATTACTCGGAGCAAAGAGTGGAAAAATACGTTTTTAGAGAAACCCTCTATTCTACTTGTACTAGAGTCTAGTAATTAGACTAACAAATTGGTAAATTGATGACCCAATTAGAATTGATTTTCTCTTTTAGAATGTGCCGATTTGGTTAGGAACTAGAAGGCTAAAACGAAGGGACAACTGAAGACAAAGCAAATTAATATTAAATACCATTATCTTTAACTGGATCTTACAGGTTTATAATAAAATTTAATTAATCTTTACCACAAATGCATAGACAAAATAAATAAAAAATTGGCAACTTACTTTCATAATCTGAAAAAAATACCATAAATTCTCTAATTTAGATACAATTATACATTATAATATTACATATTAAAAAAAAACTCAGAAAATAAAATACTTTAAAAAATTGAAATTCTAATATTTTACAAAATTATATATTTTTTATTGTTGAGATCCCTATTTGATTGCATACATACTATAATATAAAAGTACTTTTTAAAAGTATTCAAAATATTACTCAAGTGCTATTGCTTAAATATATATTGAACACTTTAAATTATTTGAGCTATTTTTTTTTTAAAGACTAAACACAATGTAACGAAGTTTTGCTACTCAAACGTTAAGTAGCATCAGATTTTTACATTTTTATAAACGCTCATACTTAAAAAAAATTGTGTATTAAAAACCGATAATGTAGGATTATAGATAATGCTATTATGTTTAATTTCATACATAAATATGTACATATTTTGTTTAATCATTCATTCCACTAGAAACTGTTATTGTTCAAGAACATATTTTATAATATTTCTTTTTAATTTTATGTTTAATTTAATTTTAGCTTTGTTGCGAAGCTGAGAAGGTATTGGTTTCACTATGATGTATTTTTTTTTTGTGTGTGTGTCTGTTACCACTTTTTCTCAGCTCTCACCGAACCGATTTCTTTCAACGATACGTCAAAAGATCACAAATCGTATCTAGTCGAAGACATTACCCTCAAAAATTGAAAAAATTCCCCTCGTTCACCGTAAATAGGGGAAACCTCCAAAAAATTACAAATTTAAAAATCGCTAATTTTCGAAATTTTTTCAATTTTTTTTACTAAAAACTGCCGTAACTTTTTCAAAAATGAACATATCAATATAATTTTTTTTTATAAATCCTTGATGTCTTTACCTATCATTTGGTATATTTTTTTTGTAAATTTGACACTTAACCTGCCTACAGGGGAAGATTTAAAATGACAACTTTTTCACCAAAAATTAACTTTTGAAAAAGTTCCGGAAAGTCTGACACTTTTATATACAGGGTGGCCCACCACTCAATGACAACTTAAATAACTTTTGATCCAGTTAATATTTTTAGCTGATTTTTTTTTTAAATAATAGTTATACGCTAGGTCTATAGCTATATCTCAATAATTGTGTTAATCCATACACTTTACAATAAGTTATAGCATTACAAAGTTAAAAAACCCAGCACAGGAGGGTTGCGAGCGACACAGTGGTGACGTGGCATAGTTGGATAGTGATTAAAATCACTATCAAAAAAAAAAACGCTGCGATGCAAATCTTTAGATAGTGTTTAATTTTAAAAAATTGGTGTATTATTACAAAAGCTACATGATCTGCTAGTTCCTTATTAATATCATGATTAAGATAAAGTTGTCAAATGAAAAAGAGATTATTAAAAAATATTATTTCTCATTAAAAAATTGTATTGATCACTACATTTTTTAAAAATTTATAGCCTTTTAAAGTAAAAAATGTAAAATATAAAATCAAGAAATTTCACACAAAAATAGTATTCGGTAGACATTTTCACCGTGAAGACAAAATATAGTCCGAAATTTTTTAAAATAAAATAGTACATTACATTAGCTTTAATTTAAGATATACAGGGTGGCCCACCACTCACTGACAACTTAAATAACTTTTGATCCAGTTAATATTTTTAGCTGATTTTTTTTATTTTATCTAAAGATTTGCATCGCAGCGTTTTTTTTTTGATAGTGATTTTAATCACTATCCAACTATGCCACGTCACCACTGTGTCGCAACCCTCCTGTGCTGGGTTTTTTAACTTTGTAATGCTATAACTTATTGTAAAGTGTATGGATTAACACAATTTTTTTTATTATTTTTGAAATAATATTATGCACTTACAATGAGTCTCTAGGTATCTTCGTATAGCATAAGAATTTCTTAATTTCTAATACGATTAATTTTTTTGAATGTGTATTTTAATATATATACGTTATGGGGTAAAACTTTGAATAACTTTTTAAGAATACACATTAGTTTAGTAATAGTAAAAAGCTAATTATAGTGAAAAATCAATATTTATAGTCATATTCGTACACATTCGAGGCATATTTGAAAAAAAAACTAAAAAAATTATAATATTTTCCAAAAATTACAAGATTTTTTACTTAAGAGGCTTATTACTCATAGAATATGAGGTACTAGAATGTTTAGTAGTCGATAACCCCTTGAAATTCAGTTTCGGATGTTTAAATTTTACTTAAACTAGTAGAATGCAGATTTTTTGAGATATTATTAAAAATTGAGAAGTAAAATATATTGATATGATTTTTAACTAATATCTGAAGTATTGTCAATAAAATATAATCCATCCATTTTTCAAAAATCATTTTAATTAAACATTTTAAATAATAACTTTGGCTGTACAATATCAACTATAATTTTAAGGTATGTCCCTTTATTACTGTAATTTTTCAAAATTATGGTATTCAGTGATAATTATATGTTTTTTAATTTTTTGAAATATCGTTGAACAAAATTGGTCCATTTGGAGCGGAGTATTCGAGTCAAATGACACAAAAAAAAACAATCTTTCATCTATGCATCAAAGCTAAAGTAATTATAGTAATACAAAAAATAAATTTGAATAAAATAAAAAATACTCACCGGATATTAAATCTCCTTGACATATACGACACATAATCGAATCAGTTAACCATTCATTTAAACATTTCTGATGTAACTGAGTTTTGCAACACTGAACTTCAGTAACATTAGAAATTAAATAATTTTTACATTTTATACATTCTATAAAATAAAAACATTGACACATTTTTACATTTATAAAATTACTTTGTTTACTCTATTATATAAATTTTATAATTCTAATTAATTTGTCTATGTGTATTTGAAAGTGGTTAAGTTATTGAATTTAGCTATAATGTAATATTATTATATTACATTGTAACATATAAAAATTTTTTTATAATAATTATTTTGACTAATTTCATATGTTAATAGAAATTTTGCGGACTGCAATATTTAGATGAATAGCTTTTAGAAGAGTCTATGTTACATTTACGTATGAAATTCATCGATATTATTACAAGAAAGTAATGCATTTCAATGTAGCAAAGATAATAATAGGGAACGTAAAAAGTCTTTCATCAAAACAGATTTAGATAGCAAAATAAGAACAATGAAAATACTCATTCAATGTAATAAAGAATATAAAGTACGTAAAATGTCATCTATATATTCCACCACTAAAAGTACAGGGAAAGTATGGATTGTTCTATATGTTATCAAATAATTCAAGACATATTAACCATAAATAATAAATTATAAACACCATAAAATTTAATAAATCATCATAGTTAAAAGAGCGTGAATTATCTTTTTACTCCCGATGATATCTTTAAAGCTTTTGAAAATTAAAGAAAAAAAACGTTTCTTCAATTGGACCTGATGGTATTTCTGCAAGATTTTTTTTATAATTATCGTTTTTCTTTATTTTTCCTTTATTTATTCTCTTTAGAAACTCCTTAAATGAAAGAACCTTTCCTTAAGTCAGGAATCCTTTTCTTGTTACAAATTATAGACTTATATCTGGCATTCTTCATATTTCTATAATTTTGTATAAGTAGTCTATAGGCTAATCAAATATTAATGACGTGGGGAAAGAGTTCAAGAGGAAGAATTCGAAAAAATGGAAGAACAGCGTCAAGGAATTATTAGAAGAAATTGGAGTGGACGAGGCCAGGTATATAATAGAAAGAGATGGAAGGAAATAGTTTTGGCGGCGAAGAATGAACGTAGTATGAAATTGATATTTAATAATTTAGTATTGTAATTTTTACGGAGAAATTATAAAAAATCATAAAGTAGTCATTACTTTTATGACAAACGCGTATAAAAATTGTGCTTGATACAAAACTTTTCATTAGTTGTTCATTATGAATAAATGGTCTGTAAGGAATTTATATCGAAGTCAAAATATACTATTTCGCTATAATAACTTACAAGTATGTGTTACTTATAAGATTTGTGGTTTGTAATAAAAGTTTTTTTTTTTAATAATATACATTAAAAAACATACAAAAACTGTATTTGTTTTATTTAAATTTCTTTCATGGAACATGAAAAATAAAAAAAAAAATTTAACATTTTTTCTTTTTGCTCAAAAAATGGTATAATCATAAAATTTTTAAAAATTTAGCAAGATGACCCATTATAAAATCCCAAACTTTTTAAAAAATGACTCCTTTGTTACAAACATTTTCATTTTTTATCAACAACTAGTGTAACCACCGCGCCATACCACGCCCTATATTGAAGCTATAAATAATTCAAATAACAGTATTATAAAATTTTAAAAAATTCTATACTTTCAAATGGTATTTGGCGGCATGTAGGGCAATTATGACCTAATCTAAGCCAATCATCTATACATTTGAAATGAAATATCTTTTTACAACATATTACTTTTGAAAGATCATTTGTTAGTGTGATTTTACATATTGGACAATCTAAAAAAAAAAAATAATTTATGAAAATTAGAAATATTATAAACATATAATTAGTTTTATTAAATAATTATTTTATTTTGTAATATTCTTCTCCAGAATATTCACTAACTCTTATAAAACTCATATCATGCAAAAATACACTGTTTAATAAATACATTTCTTTCTTGTTTTTCAATTAGTATGGTTTGTCAATAATTATCACGAGTCAACACTTTTCATTGCATCTCCGTGGCACCAATATTATGATGGGAAATAACAGCTACTCTTTAGAGTGAACTATTAAGGTTCATTTCGATGCCATAAGACACATTGGACCATTTAACCTTTTCATTTATATAACTAATAGTTGAAGTTATATATTATCCCATATAGAAATATTCTGAGTCATGATGCCATTCATGCCACCCACGTATTGACAGACAACTTTTTTGCCTATTATAAGATGGCTAAGAACCATTGACCTCCTTCTAATTCACATATTATCGCGTATCAAGTTATCATCATAGTTTTTTTTACAGACCAAACCAGTGTATTTTTGTGTGTATGTTGTTTTGAGATTTAACTTAACTTTTCTTACTTAGTTTAAAACGTATTTGTTAAAATAACCAACACTTTGCTTAAAAATATATACACTTAAATAATTTACAAATAATTCTCTTGTAATTAATATACGTTTGTTGTGCGGGCCCACGTGGTAAAAGGAATTAAACTTAATAAGAAAAAGAAAACACTCACTTTTCAATAAAACTTTAGAATGTATA
Organism: Daktulosphaira vitifoliae; assembly: GCF_025091365.1. Taxonomy (NCBI): domain Eukaryota; kingdom Metazoa; phylum Arthropoda; class Insecta; order Hemiptera; family Phylloxeridae; genus Daktulosphaira; species Daktulosphaira vitifoliae. Next base: position 5,817,771 of record NW_026099573.1, on the reverse strand, counting down.
ATTTGATTGACACAATTAATAATACAATACACGTTATTTATTAATATTAATACAAATGAATAGAATAATAAAATAGAATGACATAGAATGATATAGAATGATTTAGAATGATATAGAATGATATAGAATGATTTAGAATGATATAGGATGAGTGTAACTAGCGCATACTAAACCACGCTGACTGTAGGGTACCTACAGTGGGAGTCCTTTGCCCATGGTTGCCCTAAAACCCTTGGTCAGCACATTCCTGTGTTCGACGACAGTCGGACGACCGTGTATTATATACTCTACACAATTATAAAATAATATTCAGGGGTTCTTAACACCTTCTATAATTGAACAAACGCCTTAAACAGCTATAAATCACCAGCCGAGATTCTATTATATCAAGATACTAAGTACGAGTAGTTTTAATACACTAACTACACTAATCAAGTAATAACTAGAATTTAAAGTACTTGTATTTATTATGTCTTTACGGATGATACTTTATCATTCTTCACTCAGATTATTAATTCTAAATAATTGGGTTAATATAAATTTACTTACTTCTTTTAGATAGTTTTCTTAAGGATTTATAATGCTTCTTTTTAATAAATAAATAAAGTTTTGACGCAAAAATGACTATATTCAATATCGTCTTAAAATGTACCCACGGCATAACGGAGTCGCGGCTAGTTTAGAATAGACTGGACAAAATAATTCTGCATTCTATATTGAATTCAGACCTTCAAAAATGGAGAAGAGCCGCTCGCTCACGAATGTATAAGCAGAACTAATCTTTTTTATATTATTTTTAATTACCCCCATCATGGGATTTTGTCGTCAGTGCTTTTTTGTTTATTGTATTAAATTGAACATAACATGATAATTATTTTTAAGATAAGATGCATAGAACACAATAATAAATTCAGCGCCGTAATTAAGGTGTGTCAAGGGCGATCTATGCCGCGGGTGTGAGCTTTTTGGGACGCCAAGTTCCTCAGAAAAAAGGTTTTTGAAATTTAAAACAAAAATTCAAACTAATTTCCCTTAACAGAAACGAGAGTAATATTAGCAATCAGAAATCAGTTTTTTGTGAGATAACTCTGGTAGCACTCATCAAGTTTTATCAAAAAAATCCCAGTCATCAGAATGGAATGAGTACGCGATATCAAAGCAAAACGTCGAGTGCTGACACGTGACTCGTGTGTTTTATCAATATATAAATAATAATAATAATAATAAAGCACATAATGAAGCCGGCGATGACGCCTAGACGGCTGCTTTCGAATCGACACAGTGTGCTTTGCTCCTGAAATTTTCCATCTTAGTGTACACTTGTGTCATGTTGGAATTTTATTTTTCTTCAAACCTTTACTTACGCCTTCTCTTCTCATATTCCCAAATTTCCAATTTCCCAATATACGAGTAGGTTGAGAAATAAACGCTAGTCAGGGTAAGTAGACAATGTCAATTAATGCCATACGAGACTTTAGTTAGTGTATACTGTATACGCTCAACTAGTATTAAATAAGTGATATCGAAAACGTTATTGGTAGTTTAAGTTGGTTTTCAGAAATTACTTTGAACAGTTCTGACGTTTAGCAACTTTATATTTATTTAAATAGTTTAAGAAACAACAAAAAAAAACCTTTTTAAATTTCAACACAACAAAGAAAATGCCACCGAAAAAACCTTCTGAAGCTGAATATAAAAAAATGTTTCAATGAAAACAGATGAAGTTAAAAAGATCGTGACACCAACAAAAGACTTCTTTTTTGTAATGCCCAAGCCAAATACTGCTAATGATAGTTCAACGACAGAATCTACTTCTCATGTTCATGTGAGTAATGCTATTGTCCTGGACCTAGAAATTATAGAAAAGGATGATAGTTCAATAACGAAATCTGCTCCTTCTTCCTCTTCCCGTGAAAGCAACATAAATGTCTTAAATCAATAACCTGGAGAGGAGTATAACCGTACTGCTGATAGTAGCAAAGCATTAAATTCAGTAGAAAGCTCAAGTAGTGCAGAATTGAATCTTGATTTTAACGATCCCCAGACTTGGACACGAGAAAACTCAAAAATTAGTGTAGACCACGGACCAGACCAGGGGGATGACATCGATGTGTAACCGACAGTAAATCACAGACAGTTTGACAAGAAATGGTTCTATTAAATTCTGGCGAATGGCGAGAAAATATGGAGATCCTAGCTGATTTATTCCAGAAAAAAAGACTTTTTGTACTACTTTCCTTGTAAACTTTTTGAACAAAATATATTAAGTGTTTTTTGCGAAACCGGTTTCTCGAACTGGAAACATTTAAATCCTGCTAGTTCTATGCATGAAAACTCGCTGTATCACAAAGAGAATTACCTGAAATGGAAGGAATTTGAAAGAGGCATTAAGAAAGGGACATTAATCGACGATAATTCTGAAGAATTAATTCTAAAAGAAAAATAGAAATGACGCCATATTCTTAAGGTAATATTGGATGCAATTTTACATTGCATTAAAAACAATGATACATTGAGGGAATCATTAGAATTTATTGGACATCCTAATTGTGGTAAATTTTTAAACACTACTGAGCTATCAATCATTATGATTTCACAATTGCAAATCACGTTATATCTCATAACAAGAACCACATATCATATTTTTCGCCTGTCATTCAAAATGAACTGATAAATTTAGTTGGGAAGAAAGTAAGGAGTACAATAATTTCAAATATAGTAGATTCAAAATATTATTTTATGTTGGATTATACATCCCATTAGGAGCAAATGTCACAGATCATTAGATATGTTCGATGCAGTCGAACCGAATGTACCATCGAGGAAAGCTTCATCGATTTCATAAAGCTTGCCGTCAAAACTGGAGATGCAATGGCAAATCAAATAACTTCAAAGCTGTTTGATGACGGATTTGATATTAACAACATTAGAGGTCAAGCTTACGACAACGGCGCCATTATGGCGGGTAAATATAACGATGTTCAAGCAAAAATATTAAATTTGATTAGGTTTCCCCAGTTTGTCCCATGCTCTGCCTATAGCTTAAATTTCGTAGCTTTTCATGCAACCAGATGTTCTCCAAAAAAGTAATAACATTTTTTTGGGATAGTCTAAAATTTATTTAATTACTTTGTGAGGTCAAATCGTTGGGAAATCTTAGTTTCTACTTTAAAGACTAGTCTAAAAAGTCATAGTGATACCCGATGGTGCACCTGAAGTGAAGCTACAAAAGCTCTCATGTTTAATTTCATAAATATAATTGATTTATTCAATAAAATAAAGGTTGAGGAAGATAATGATTTCAAGTTCAGATTCTGAAACTGCTGATTCAAAATCATTTCTAAAGTTACTTTTGGACTATAAGTTTATATGTCTTCTTGTTTTTTGGATGTTATTTTATCTAAAATTAATAGGATTAATATACTTTTGCAGGGAAAATCTATAACGATACTGGATGGGTCTAATTTAATAGAAGGGCTTGTTGAAGAAATTTTCCCTTAGGGAAAATGTTTTGCAAATAGCTAGTCAAATTTCTGAGTCCATAGATATAGAACCAGGATTTAACAACAGAAGAAGAAGAAGAAATGTTAACAAAATGCCAGGCGAGCTTTACTCTGACGAGTCATACAATTAAAAGAAAATGACTAATTCAAAATTTTTTGCTTGCAAATTGTTGATGTGATTCTATCTTAACTGAATAAACAGTTTTGTATCTTTAAAAGCGTTGAAAATGACTTCAATTTTCTAACGGTTAAATCACTTAAAATATTTTCTGTGGAAGACATAAGACGATATTCCAATTATTTAGCCTTAAAATATGATAAAGATTTAGATGCTTTTGAATTTGTTAACGATATTGAAAGTTTTAAGTTTCAAGCATCTTCTCACATGGAAGATTTAGAATCTCTGAGCCATTTAGAAATTTTACAATTCATTAGTGGTTTGTTTAAAGGTCATTTAGTAAATTGAAATTAATAAAAAATTATTTAAGCTTTTCCACTGGACAGGAAAGGCTTACTAATATGGCCATTTTGAGCATAGTAAGAGAATCGTCTTCGTCCATAGATTTTGATGATTTTATTGATAAGTTCACCAGTTTGAAGGTGAGGAGAATGCAATTTTAGTTTTTTCTAGATACCCAAATTGTTTGTTTTCCAACCTTATATTCGTTTATTTTGCCTTTTGGTGTAATTTGTTGTTTTTTTTTTTATTATGTATTTTATGTTTCTGTATTACTCGAACTCCTTGTACCTATCTAGAAAGTTTGGAAAATAAAAAAAAATATTTTGAGTATATTTTTTTCTTTTGTTAAAATATAGGGGGCGCCAATCTGACCCTCGCCGCAGGTGTCAAATTCCTAGTTACGGCTCTGAATCAATTTAACATGTATATACATATATAATAGCTAGTGTATAACAGTGTATATGTTATGACAGATAAATCTATTATTTGTTTGTATACTAGTAATATAAAATACAGATTATACATTTTTCATTGATAAATGTAAGATGTGCAATACAAAGCATTAGGCATTTTACGACATAAGTTACACATTATTCTTGAATTATTAACTATGTAACACTTTTTAAGTTCATCCGATATGCCCTGTAAGGATGTCAACTATGTATTTTTAAATCTTCTTCGCCTTAACCCCAACTACTTGGGGTCGGCCACCTTTATCCTAAACTTCCACTTGACACGATGTCCAACATCATTTACGTTTATATCAGCTGTCCTCATAACGCATTCAATAGCATCCCTCTGTTACATAATTGGTCATACTGTTATCGTCTAGTGTGTTTCGTGTAACTTGTTTACACAGTCTTATAAATAATTATTATTAATTGTAATATAATATGAATACTTTTCATCTGTTCACGTCTTATTATGGTCTAATTAAATAATATCATGGTGTCAGGTGTTATCGAAATTAAAATATTTTGATAACAAGTCATACAATAATGTCAAAAAGTCGTAAAGTCACTTTAGAAGAAGAAAAAGAAGAAATGTCTACTGGTTTAACTGGGAATATTCAGCCATTATCTTTGGATGGTAATTTATCATGAAATTAATCCGAATGGATACAAGAATTTAATTTATATTTGTCAACTACTGGTTATGATTCTTTAAGTGAGCAGAGAAAAGTATCTATTTTTCTACACTTTATTAGAAAACGATCCCTTAAAATATTCAATTAATTTAATATTGATATTAATAAAGCAAAGTTAAAAGAAGTAATAACCTTTCTCTAATTACTTCATCCCTAAAAAGAATATCATCATTGAGCGACATAAATTTTTTATTCGCTTACAATCAGCTGATGAAATCATTAGTGAATATGTCGCTGATTTAAAAACAGAAGCATGTCATGTGCATTTGATAGTCTTCTCGAAAGTCTAATTAAAGATGTGGTGATTTTTGGTCTGCATGATAAATGGCAACAAATAAAGCAAAATTTATTGAAAGAAGATGGATTAACATTAGACAGAGCGATGGAAATTAGAACTTCAATAGAATTATCAAAACAGCATATGGAAGACTTGGTTGTTGGTTCAAAAGAGGAGAATGTTTTAGCGATACAGACGAAGAGAGAGTCAAATCAAAAAAAGTCAGATAACAGAAATCAAAGAAAGTCATTACAATCACTAACAAGGTACACTATCTTTAAAAATACTACTAATGTTCATAATAACAATACTTGTACACATTGTGGTCAAAACATAAATACAAATGTCCGGCCATAGGTGTTAAAGCGATACTTGTAATCGTTTTAATCATTTTGCTAAATATTGTAAATCGAAGGCTATTAGAGCTGTCATTGAGTCTCCTACTGATAACTTTTTTATAGATACTATTAGTACTATTGTTAACACTGTTAATAATAATGTTAAAAACAATTTAGTTTGGTTAGTTGATTTGTATATAAATAATCAGATTTTTAATGTTAAATTGACATCGGTGCTCAAGTTAATATCATCTCAATAAGTAATTCATGGGTAAGCTCTATTGTCTTAGTAGTTAAAGAGAATAAAAAATTAAGGATATGTCTAGATCCAAGAAATCTAAACAAAGCAATTAAAAGGTCACATTATCCACTTCCTAATTTTGAAGGAATAAAAACACAACTGTCTCAAGCAAGTTACTTTTTTACTCTTGATGCAAATTCTTGTTTTTGGATGATACCTTAAAATGAAGAAAGTTCTAATCCTTGTACATTTAATACTCCTTTTGGTCGTTATAAATTTTGTAGATTACCCTATGGTCTAAATTGTGCGCCTGAAATATTTCACAGAATAATGACAGAAATGTTTTCGGATATAGAGAGTGCCATTGTGTATATTGATGATATTATTGTAATAGGTACTATTAAAGAAGAACATGATGAACATCTTACAGAAGTGTTTGAAAGAGCTAAGGAAATTAATTTAATAAAAATAAATGTAAACTTGGAGTGACAGAATTTAAATTTTTGGGTCATGTCTTTAATAATCAAGGTGTTACACCAGATCCTGATAAAATCAAAGCAATTATTAATATGCCTAGTCCCAATTCTGTAAAATTCTGTTTCCCAATTCTGTTTTTGGGCAATGTTGAATCATTTAAGTTCCTATATTCCTAATTTAGCAGATGAAACTGCAAGTCTACACTCTTTACTTAAATAAATATAGTTTAAAAAAACTAAAAAACACGCTTTTAAAGCACATCGAACTAAAAAGTTAAAAATAATTTTTATAATAAGCTTAAAATAATAATATACGAAAAGTACTAGTATTATTGTTTTAAGCTTATTATAAAAATTATTTTTAACTTTTTAGTTCGATGTGTTTTAAAAGCGTGTTTTTTAGTTTTTAAAACTATATTTATTTTTCATTTTTTAGTTACATGTTATGATAGTAGTTACTATCAATGTTATGGTTGTAACGGGTAAAAGGGAATCAGGATTCGATTCCGGAGAGGGAGTCAGAGAAACGGCTACCATATCCAAGGAAAACAGCAGGCGCGCAAGTTACTCACTCCCGGAACGTGGAGGTAGTGACGAAAAATGACAATACGGCAATCATTCCCCGTAATCGGAATAAATACACTATATATCTCTTAATGAGAATAAAGCGTAATAATATAAGTTTTAATAGTAATTAGAATATATATATATACAAGTAAAATGACTTAGGTACGTAAACGTATCATGCACGAGGTATAGCGGTATTTTGTGGTCGGGCGTGGCGGGGGGAACGTTATACACGAGGTATATACGGCGGCAGCGGCGTCGGCTGTAGGGATATATAAATGAATATTAACATATACGTACATATAAATATTAATATATATATATATATATTAATATTAGCGGCGATGGTAAGAATATATAATTTTCGCATAATATCTCGGCACTTTCACTGGCGTTGACGACGCGATGTCCAGCCTGATCCTCGGGCGTCAAAAGATTAGCAGCGTAGATGACGATGGTACGCGAGTGCGGATCGGTTTGTTGACGTTGTCACTTTGACAATGAGAAGAAGACTACGGTCATGACAAAATAGATAGGTATGTCAGCAACAAACGAGTTTTGGACCGTTTAACGCATCCCGCCCTTCTCACCCCGCCAAAATACAATTCTTTAAATCAAATACTTGACAGCAACTTTAATATTTTGTATTGTTTTTTATGATACCTTTTACTATTATTGATTGATATCAATCTATTGTGATATCTATACTACAATATAAACAAATATGATCAATTTGCAAATTATTTGATATGAAATGATTATGCCGGGTATATTGAATAAAATGAACAGCGTTTATTTTAACTTGATATACTTACATACTTCTACTTAAATTTATATTTTTAATGACAAAATGCCTGTTTGTGAGTTTTTTGATTGTATTAGTAAAAAAATAAAAAAGTAACCTTGAATCGATTTCCAAATATCCAGTCTTAAGAAAAATCTGAGAAAAACAAGTAAGATTAGGCCAAATAACTAAAAAACCGATAAATTTTGATTCTAGTAAAAACAAGTAACTCTTAATTAACATTATCATTTTTTTTCAGAATCCTAAATAAATTACACTATTATTTCATCGTTATATTTATATTTAGCTGTTTATTATGAGCTTGTTAAATTTCATTTAGCTGTTGTTTGTTCATTGCATTTTACAAATGATAATTATGCAATTCATTCCAATAATAAGGATAGGAAAGTTTTAAAATGAAATGCTATTCCATAATATAATATTATTTAAATATCATTTATTTTTTAATCATTCATCAATGAAGTGCAATTTTTTATATTACAAAATTGACTTTTTAGAGAAAAATCATGTGTTCCTGTTGTTAAGTGTACAGAAAAATACAAAGGTAACCTTTTTCAAGACTTTGATGTTAAACCTCTCGAGGAGAGTTTAAAGAGTGAAATAGAAAATAATATATTATTCCAAGAGTAATACACACATTTATAGTATATTTACAGTGCCGGATGTTGAAACTCTAAGGGCACCGGTGCGAAAAAAAAATTTAGGGGCCTCTAATTTAAAAATGTTATGAAAAAAGTCAGAAGTATACAACTATGATAACTCTATAGTTACAAAATAATGGAGTACAAAGTATAATAAAATTAATAGTATATTATTATCTACAGAATAAAGAAAGCCTTCAATATAATAGTAAAAAGTAAAATGTTTAGATGTTCTATTTTAAGATAAATGTTTTCCTTGACTTTGCATTGGCAAAATTGTTAACTATTATTTCAATATTTAGAGTTTTAGTTCTTTCCTTTTCTATACTTAAAATTGATATACTAGAAAGATAAATACTAAACAATCGAATATCGATCAAACATTTACAATTACCATTCACCATCATTGGGAATAAACTAAATAAACTTTCAAAGTAAAATACAATACATCATTTGAAAAAACAAAATATACATTTTCAAAGAGTCTGGGCCCCGGGACAAGTGGTGCATTGTACCGACGGTTTATCCGGCACTGTTTATTTATATTCTACTCAATTAATAGTATAATTATTCTAAAAATTATTATATTTTAAATAATTAGATTACAAAACAAGTGTGAGGATTATGAAAACAAATATTTAAAAATTTTGGATGAAAATAACGTTTTAAAAACAAATTATACTGCTGTAATAAATAAACTTAAATGTTACAATAATTTCATTAATTTGGAAGATCATTGTTTTGAAAATCACTGTAGTGATATTTTATCACAATTATTCAGACTAACTCAGATTCAACTTATTCTTCATAAGAAATATATTTCAGAAGTCTGCATGGTGACAATCTGTCAAAAGCTCCTAAAATTTTTACAACATTAACAAACAAATTAATGTTAAATAATGGAGAGTATAATATACCCAAAGAAGTGGTAGAATGTTTAGTTAGAACAAGAACTTATATAAGGCTAAATAATTTAAATAATCAGTTAATTTGTCAAAAATTAAAGAAACAAAAGTTTACTTAATAAATAAATGTATGTAATAAGTAAAATTAAATTACCAAGTAACATTAGGCCAGTTCGCCTTAGAGTACTGTGCTAACAAACCAACCTCTTGGCTTTATAAAAAAAAAAGTAACACTAATGTAAAGCAAATTATATATCAATTAATTCAATGAAAGCATTTCTAAATATTAAGTATATTATATACATAATATTCCATTGTTCCTCTATACGTTACAAATTATTTTTGCACAATATTAAATATTAATGCAAAAATGATAATATTATCACTATATTTATGGAAAATGACCATACAAATATTCGGCCAATGAAATGAGGCGAACCAGCTATAGATGGGATGAGGAGTGGGTTGCGTATCACAAAGTTGCTGACATAACTATCTATTTTGTCATGACTATGGTATCATTAGCGGCGGGACGTCGTCGGCCGTGCCGCACTTGCTGGACATTGCACCGCGGCGTATAACGCGCGGTGTTGGTCAGTCAAATACTCATAAAATAGGGCGACGGCTGATAAAGGTGGCACGAGTCGTGGGGCATCGTGTATAACGAAACGACGCGGGGCCGTGTCAATCACAATAAAAATTTGTTATATATATATAATTGATGACATGCACGCGTTTTCCTGATTTCAATCTACCCTTTTGTATTCAAACTGATGCCTCTATCACTGGCCTTGGCGCTGAACTTTTCCAAATATCACATGGGGGTAATCGAGATAGTATCTCTTTTGCAAGTAGAACATTGTCCACAGCTGAAAAGAATTATACTATCACTGAAATAGAGCTATTGGGTATTGTCTTTGCCTGCCAGAAATTTCGAATATATATTCTTGGTTATCCTATCCATTTATACACTGACCATCAAGCCCTTGTTTTTTTGTATTCGTGTCGACTGAGGACCCCTCGTCTCACTCGATGGACACTTCTCTTACAAGAATACAATCTTAATATTGTCCATTGTCCTGGTAAATCCAATCAGTTAGATGTTCTATCCCGCCACCCGGATGGTCGTGACCAAGTTACTCCTGAAGATCCTATTATTTGCCAAATCACTGTACCTCCTAATTTTTCATCTGAAATGTCAGACATTCTTAAAAATTTACCACTTGAACAGCGTAAGGATCCTAAACTGGGAAAAAATCATAATTTCATTAATATATCTGATAATCTACGTCAACCAGTCTGGCTTAAACGATATATAATCCTAAATCATATCCTTTTCTTTCGCAAAAATCCTTTGTGTACTTGGTTATTATGTATACCAGCACATTTGATCCATTATGTAATTACATCGTTCCATCAACTTTATGGTCATGTTGGTCCAAAAAAGACCGCTGATATTATTGCAAAATTTTGTACATTTGCTCAATTCCATAAGACTATTCGCCTACAATTCGATCATGTGATTTATGCCAGCGAACTAAACACTCTACTACTCGCCGTGAAGGTACTATGCAACATGCAATTTCATCAGGTCCACTACAGAAAATTCTTGTTGACATTTTTGGTCCACTTCCTATGGGGCAATACCGATACACATACATATTTGTTATCCTTGATAATTTTACTCGTTATGTTAAATTATATCCTTTATGTAAGGCCACAGCCAAAGCTTGCACTCATAAAATCGTCCATGAATTTATCCCCTCTTTTTCATTTCCTCGCCAAATTGTATCAGATCATGGTCGTCAATTTATAAGTTTAATTTGGGTCAAAACCTTAGAATCTTTAGGTATCCTAGTAACATATACATCTGTTTATCATCCTCAGAGCAATCCTGCAGAGCGGGTCATGAGAGAACTTGGTCGCTTATTTCGCACATATTGTATTTCTCATCATCAAGACTGGCCTCGTCACTTAGCTTACGTTGAATGGATTCTTAATAATACTCCACACGAATCTCTTAAATTTACTCCACACGAACTTTTCCTTGGAACAAATAATTACAATCCACTTGAAACCTTATTATTTTCCATTTGTATCCTCACATTCAAATTGATCATTTGCATATTCTCCACAATCCATCAATTTTTCCGCCTATCTTGAAACAGATCATTTTCGCTAGCTCAAATAATCTGTTTGGGGGGTTTCTGTGACGTAAAAAATTGACCTATCATTAATAGTACTATTTAACACATTAGTAAATTAAATTAGTTATTGTGAACATCATATAATTAAGTGTAACTGCTCGGCAATTGGTAATGCGGTGTTATTGTCTAGATAGTATTAATTTCGTGGTGAATAAAAACTAATTTTGAACATTATAATTCAAATAACATAATTAAATTTTCCTAAATGCAGTCACACATTCCCTTTTTCTATTTTATCTGTTGTACAATTGTTCATAACAAATTATCATGGTGATAACAAAACGCCCAGCTGACCGCTACAGTACTGTCAATCATTCAACCGGTCCCAGATATCTGTCAACGAGGCATGCACTGATGTCGGCGTTTGTTTCCCCTTTCCGGTCCATGTGTGTCGTCGCCGTCAAGTGGTCTGGCCGTTTTTGTTCAAATGTGTTTTGGACGGTCATCTATTCTGTTTCCAGCCTTCTACTTATCGTTTTTCATTTTGTACACGAACACCTCATAGCTGCCTAACTTTACTTTTGGCCCTGGCGATCGAGCCATGGGTGAAGATTCATTTGTTGGCTACGGCCTGGGCATCATGATAATATAATTTGGTAACTTTGTACAGCATTCCCGTTTTCCTTTATTTTGTCCATTTCATTGTTTCCTCTATTCGTGCATTGTCACGAGGTTTCTTTAAAAATGACATTAATATATTTAAATATTTTAATATGATTATTCTATCTGATCTCTTGGCATATTTGCTCATTGACTATTGGTAAATTATGATAAAATATCATTTTCGTCCATTCTATCATTAATTTTATTATGTTGAGTGTAATAAAACCTCATGTTGGACCAATCTAGACGTGCTTAGCAGTCTCAAGGCTCGGTATAAAAGGCCTAGATCCATATTGACCGATGTCATGTTCTTAGTTTGAGCATTATTGCAATGATAACCATTTTATTTTATTCAATATTGGAAAGTACGATCCTGTCCCTTGGTCAAATCGAACATAGTCAATACAGCAGTGTCAGAGATTATTTTCTCCCTCATGTCCCTTTTATTTTATTTGTCCTTTAGCTCATTTAATAATTTGTAATAATTTTAACTATGACTTGAAATATGTTATATAAAAGAATTTGTAATTTTATTTTATTTTGAACATTTGTAACTGACATTTATTTTATTGTACTTTGGGCATCATTATTTTAGTTAAACTCATTATATCAAATAGAACATCATCGCCTATACTACTTGTCTACCAGTTTTTAATTCCTTTTCCCCTAGAGTTAAGGCAAAAACTTAGTAAATTAAAACAACAAATATATCAGTTATATTTAAAATTCCACTATGCTCCGGTCTGGTAGAGCCTTGGCTAGTGGTGAATTCAACTCCGTTTGGGTTTATGTGCTTCATCGGTGATAACCTCACGGTTAGTTATCGGTGAACGTCACAGCGTGTTAAGAAGATACAACTTGGCTTTGGGATGAAAATTACGAAAGTATTTTTAAAAAGGTAAAGCAGTGTATAACTACACGACCTGTTTTGGCTTATTTCAATCCGTCATTACCAATTAAACTGTCCATAGATACTTCGCAATTTGCAGTAGGCACAGTAATTACGCAAATTAATAAACCTTGTGCTTATGCTTCACAGTCGCTTATTATAACACAACAAAACTATGCATAAATTGAAAAGGAGCTGTTTGCTATTGTCTTTGAGTGTCAACGATTTCACCAATATTTATAAAGACAAACTGTTCAAGTGGAAACTGATCACAAACCATTAGTTACACTTTTTAAAAAACCTTTACATTCAATTCCAATCAGACTGCAAAGAATGATGTTGAAGATTCAATCTTATAATTTGAAGGTAGATTACGTTCCAGGAAAACAATTAGTTTTAGACACTTTGTCTAGAGTGCCATTACATGATCTTGAAGAAGAATTAGTCTTACATGTAAAATCATTCATAGAAAATCTTGCTATAGAAGAAACATAAATTGAATAAATTAAGAAAGAAACTGCAAATGATTCAGTTTTAAAAAAGATTATCCAAGTATATTTAACAGGTTGGCCTACCAACAAAAACTTAATTGAAGATTGTCTTAAACATTATTGGTGTTATAGGGATGAAATTAATGTCATTGATAATTTAGTTTTTAAAGGTCGTCGTCTTGTTATTCCATATAGTCTAAGGTCACAAATGTTAAACTTAATTCATGAAGGACATATGGGTATTAAAAGATGTAGAATTCAAATTAAAGATATTCTTATTTGGCCTAATATAACAAATGATATTAAGAATATTGTTGAAAGTTGTGAAATTTGTGTGAAATATAATAAAGGCAATAAAAGAGAACCGATGATAAGTCACCCGATACCTGATTTACCATGGCAAAAATTAGGTGTAGATTTTTTCTATTATAATAATAAAACATACTTATTGGTGGTTGACAATTTTTCTAAATATTTAGAAATAACTCTACTTGTTAATGAATCTAAGGCAAATGTAGTAATTAACCAACTTAAAACTATTATTGCTAGATTTGGTATACCATTGGAATTAATATCAGATAATGGACTACCATATAACTCACAAGAGTTTAAGTGTTTTACTATGTACTAGGGTATTAAACACATAACGACTAGTGCTAATTATCCACAGTCTAATGGATTAGCTGAAAGAAGCATACAAACGGTAAAGAAATTACTGAAAAAAGCAATGGATTTTGAAAAAGATCCTCATATTGCCTTATTGCTATACAGAAATACTCCAAAAGGTTAATTGTGTTCTCCAGCTCAACTATTAATGTCTAGAAATCTAAGAACTATAATTCTTATCACAACTTCATTTCTAAAACCTAAATTTATTAACACTGATGAATATAAAAATTTAATTTTCAATAAAAATAATTAATCAAAATCTTATTATAATAAAAAACCGTAAAATGAAACAACCCAGCACAGGGGGGACGCGGCACAGTGGTGACGTGGCATAGTTGGATCAAGTATAATGATATCTGACAGTGATTAAAATCACTATCAAAAAAAAACGCTTCGATGCAAATCTTTAGATAGTGTTTAATTTTAAAAAATTGGTGGATTATTCCAAAAGCTTCATAAACTGCTAGTTCCTTATTAATATCCTGATTAAGACAAAGTATGTCGAATAAAAAAGAGATTATTAGAAAATAGTATTTCCCATAAAAAAATTATATTGATCAATACACTTTTCAATAAGTTATAGCATTATAATGTTAAAAATGTAAAAAATAAAATTGAGAATTTTCACACAATAATAGCATTTGGTAGCCATTTTCACCTTGAAGATAAAATAAAGTCCGAAATTTTTTTTTTCCATGATAAAGTATATTACATTAGCTTTAATTTAAGATATATATAAAAGTGTCAGACTTTCCGGAACACTTTCAAAATTTAAGTTGAAAAAGTCAATTTTTTGTGAAAAAGTTGTCATTTTGAATCCCCCCCTGTAGGCAGGTAAAAAGTCAGATTTATAAAAAAAATATACCAAATGATAGGTAAAGACATCATGCATCTACAAAAAAAAGAATTATATTGATCCATACATCTTTCGAGAAGTTATAGCATTATAAAGTTAAAAATATAAAAAAGAATTTTTTTACAAAAATCGTATTTTTTTTATTAAGTTTAATGTCTGTTTTCACCATGAAGATAAAATAAAGTCCGAAATTTTTTTTTACCATTATAAAGTATATTACATTAGCTTTAATTTAAGATATATATAAAAGTGTCAGACCTTCCGGAACACTTTCAAAAGTTACGTTGAAAAAGTTCTACTTTCTATATGCATTTTTATGTTTTGAATCCCCCCTGTATTTAGGGAAATGGTCCGATTTAAAAAAACAGTATGTCGAATGAAAGATCTATATAAATACTACTTCTCATAAAAAAATTGTAATGATTCATACATTTTTCAAAAAGTTATAGCATAATAAAGTTAAAAATGGAAAATACAAAATCGAAAATTTTCACACAAAAATAGCATTCGGTAGCCATTTTCACCATGAAGATAAGATAAAGTCCGAAATTTTTTTTTTTCATGATAAAGCATATTACATTAGCTTTAATTTAAGATATATATAAAAGTGTCAGACCTTCCGGAACATTTTCAAAATTTAAGTTAAAAAAATTAATTTTTTGTGAAAAAGTTGTCATTTTAAATCCCCCCTTGTGGGCAGGTTAAGGGTTAAATTTATGAAAAAAATATACCAAATGAAAGGTAATGATATTATGCATCTATATAAAAAAGAATTATATTGATATGTTTATTTTTGAAAAAGTTATGGCACTTTTAAGTAAAAAAAATTGAAAAAATTTCGAAAATTAGCGATTTTTAAATTTGTAATTTTTTTGGAGGTTTCCCCCTTTTACGGGGAACGAGGGAATTTTTTTCAATTTTTAAGGATAATGTGTTCGACTAGATACGATTTGTGATCTTTTGACGTATCATTGAAAGAAATCGGTTCGGTGAGAGCTGAGAAAAAGTGGTAACAGACACAAAAAAAA
>NW_026099573.1:5799989-5801595 GCF_025091365.1 Daktulosphaira vitifoliae | reverse complement strand
AAAAAAAAAAAAAAAAAAAAAAAAAAAAAAAATCTTAGTAAAACCAATACCTTCTCAGCTTCGCATCGAAGCTAAAATCTAAATGATAGCATACCCGAGTAGCAATTCGAGTTCATACCGGGTTTATTTAATATAGTAACAACAGTTCTGAACTCAGTTCAAAACCCGTTCATAGCACGGTTCAAAATGAGATTTGAATACGGATTTTAACATGAGGTGAACTGAGATCTACAATTGTTCAGTAAGAGTTCAAAGACCGTTCCTCGGTTCAGCTATAAAACGCTCGATAACAGTTCAAATCTAAAAAATGCATGTAGAAAGTAGAACTTTTTCAACTTAAATTTTGAAAGCGTTCCGGAAAGTCTGACACTTTTATATATATCTTAAATTAAAGCTAATGTAATATACTTTATTATGGAAAAAAAAAATTTCGGACTTTATTATAGTTAATAAATTTAAGTATAGAATAGAGCAAAGAACCATAATTATATCTATTCTTGTCATAATAGTCTTAGTAGTATAGAAATAGCGGGTACGGGCCCTCAAAGGTGCCGACAATGACGTCATCTATTGTTCTTAGAACAATGGGTCGCTATTGTTCTCGGAAAACAATAGGTGCGCTACGGGCCCTCAAAGGTGCCGACAAATGACGTCANCCATATAAAAAGTTGATATAAAGAGTATTAGAAGGTATATTGTAACAAAATTTAACATATATTAACGAGGTTAACTGTAACCGCACCAGTCAAAACTTTACACTAAGCAACGCTAGACCACCACAATCTTGTTGTTTATATTTTCAATATAGATAGACATATTTTTATGAAAATATTACTTTAATTTAATTTAATTTTCATACTGATTATTGTTTCTTTGATCTTACTGATTTACCAATAAACAGACATTTCTAGGAATATATACACTTTTTATGTACTTCTACACTTCAAATTGAGTAGAGAGAACTTGTGTGCATTACTTTCCATTCATATTTCATAATTTTATGAAAAAATTAAAAAAAAAAAATTCAGTTTACCATCATAAAAAGCATTATGTATTTACCTTCCATTTCACTAGAACCATTAGAAAAATTAGAACAGTTCAGCACCTTTCCACATTTTTGTAAAACAACTAATAATATGATATTTGCAATGAATATTACCTACAAAATAATGTTGAGTGAGACGTTAGCTTAAAAAAGTATTACCTTAAAGTATAAAAAGTATTAAAAGTATAAAGTGAAAGGGTTCTATTAATACGAATAAATAAATTATTAATATTTGTAAAATTTTATTTTTATTTGTTTCATGTACATTTATAAAATTAATATATAATTGCTATAATAAATATGTATTCATATATTACATTTAGAAATCATATAAATTTTGATCAGAATATAAATGAGGTAAGAAGAGTTCATTTTTGTTTTAAAATAATTTTTTAGAAATAAACACGTTGCCCTGAAAATATTTAAAAAAAACACAGCACAGTGGGGACGCGGCACAGTGGGAACATAGTGATGATTTGACGAATGATTTGAAAAAAAAAATGTCAACATCTCTAACAGCAAAAAAAAATAGTAATGTGAAAATAAAACAATTACCACTTA
>NW_026099573.1:5798204-5799889 GCF_025091365.1 Daktulosphaira vitifoliae | reverse complement strand
ACAATTTCCCCTTATATAGGGGGCGTTCAAAACTTGAAATATTGTATAAAACATAGATCTTTTTCAACTTAACTTTTGAAAATGTTCCGGAAATACTGAGTCCTTTAAACATATATAAAATTAAAGCTTATTTTATGTACTATAAAATGAAAAAAAAAAATTTGTCCCGACGACCTATCTTCTATGCGCAAATGGCTGTCGAAATTTAAAAAAAAATGTAATATTTGCGATAAAAATCACCTTCTATAACGATATTTTTTGTACTTAAAACTGCCATAACTTTTTCAAATATTAACAAATCAAAATAATATTTTTTTATATTGAAACCTTAGGTAATTTCCTTTCGTTTGATATCATTTTTTTTGAAAATCTAACACTTATTCTGCTCACAAAGGGGATTTAAAATAGTAACTTTTTTACAAAAAATAACTTTTTCAACTTAATTTTTGAAAATGTTCCGGAAATACTGAGTCCTTTAAACATATATAAAATTAAAGCTTATTTTATGTCTCCACTATGCCGCGACCCCACTGTGCTACCGTTTTTTGTTAAAATAATCTGTTCTCGCTCATATAATAAACGGCCCACGGGTCTCTACCCTCAAAACCAGTGTCGACCACATTTTTGCGACGTAAGTCGTGTCAACTGGCTCCCCGGCGGGGAATCGAACCTCGGTCTCCCGCGTGACAGGCGGGGATACTTACCNGGGGAATCGAACCTCGGTCTCCCGCGTGACAGGCGGGGATACTTACCACTATACTACCGAGGATACTTACACTATACTATACTACAATTTTATTCACAAGATTTCTCATAAATCAACGCTATGATATATTTTTACCATAATTTTGCACTTATTTAAGGTTTTGTTGTGTGGCGTCTAGTAGCCGTTGGGATACTCATTAATATGCTACTGCCCATATAGCAATGAAATATTTCTAGAATATAACTAGAATGTTTTGAAATATTCTATCAATGTTCTCAGAATATACTTTGGCAACTTATATTATATTCTCACAATATTTTAAAGGTATATTTCTAAAATATTATAAAAAAAATATTTTGACAATTTTTCGCATAATTTTTTATGAATACATCAAAAGAAACCTCGAACCTTATATTTAAAATGCTTAAGTTATTAATTAAGTTAAAGTTAATGCTAATTTACACATTACCAACAGACCTACAGGTTACAACGACTGTGAGATTATAAGAATGGCTATTTAAGGTAGTTTAAATTTTCAAAGTCATTATTCCCGTTTAAAAAAATTCAAAGTAAATGCAACTTTATATTCAATTTAGATTAGATTCATATAATTTTTTTTGAAAATTGGCGATCCCATCACCGTGACCTCTCCTTGTAAGTTAGAAATTGATCAATATTGTTATTATATATGTATATATAATATCTAAGTATTATTTAACTAGATATCAATAACATCTAAGGGTGTAACTTAAGGGAGGCAAGAGGATGGCTTGCCTCTCATAAATTACCTCAGTTGGCCAATAAGATATATATTTATAATATTTAAAAAATTATATTGATAATATATTCCATAAATATTTTAAGTTTAATATTCTATATTTATTCTAATTAATATATTTTCATAATATTTATAAAATATCTTTTAAGCACATTTTAGAAATATTTTTAGTGTAATATTCTGTATTATTCTCTTTAATAT
>NW_026099573.1:5786005-5798104 GCF_025091365.1 Daktulosphaira vitifoliae | reverse complement strand
CTAATGCTAAATTTTAAATGTTAAACTTTTTTTTCAAACTTCAAATTTTTATGGTGTATAAAGCAGATATATAACTAAAAATTAAAAAAAAAAAAATTTCGAAATTAGGTCCCCCATCAGAGATAATGCACCTAGAATACGTGTCTTTTTATAAAATTTCTAACTTTGTAGGCCTCTAAATCCCAAGAAAATTGTTTTAAATATTTGAAATTTAGTTGAAACATAGATTATATACTATAAAATGCCACATTTAAAAATCACTATAAAATAATAACTTCTAATGGTTTTAGGTGAGCTCAAAAACGCCAATTTTCTCAAAAAAAGCATCATTTTTAGAAAGTCATTTAAGTTTGAAATTTCACATCAATTTTTTTTTTTTTAATGTTAACTATAAGTTATAATAAGGTCAATCCTAAAGTTTTAAGTCAATTGAGTTAATATTGAATAATCTGTGTGTTTTTTAATGTTCTGGCTATTTTTAACATTTTTTACATTGAAATTGCCAAAAAAAATTGTTTTAATCTAATTATAGCATAAATAATAAACCCTGAAAATTTAAGAAAAATGTGAGGTGGTCGTGGAACCACTTCTGGATGATTTGGCATGGATTGACCCTAATATGCTCACAAAATAATTTTTTAAATATTTGATTATATATATTTTGAGAATATATTAAAGAGAATAATACAGAATATTACACTAAAAATATTTCTAAAATGTGCTTAAAAGATATTTTATAAATATTATGAACAGATAGCCTTCAGCTGCCATTGAGTTCTCATGTCTCGTGTCACGCTCCCGCTATTAATATATATTTTTATACGTCACATTTTGTGTTCTTTTTCCAAACTTACACCGTTCGATAGCCCGAATTACAGAGATCGCGTTACTGCATCAAACTCACAACATCGTGTGATCCTACGGGATCAAGGTAAGAAATTATCATAAACTTAATTGCTGAAAAATGTCTAACCGCAGTAAGACACCACCGTCATCTCAAACCAATACTCCGATAACGCCTATTACTATTATCAACCGTAGCCAAGTAGTTAACAAAAACGAAACACATAAATCAGATAACGTTGACGATTCTGACGACGTGTGGATTACAGTTCTATCGTCGAACAAAAGACCTCACACACAATCACCTGGTTCCTCTCCGATATCTAAACATGGCCCATGTAATAACAACAATAGGAGACTATCAAATCGATATAGTCCACTACAAATCAATAACGATGAAATCGAAACGGAACGCGCAACTGAACCAATTATTCATAAACCACCTCCCATATTCATTAAATCAGAGTTAAATTACTTAAAATTTTGTGAACTCATTAAAAATAATATCGGTTCGGACGAATTTTCATGTAAGAGTAGTATCTCTGGTCTTCGTCTTCATCTTAATACTCCTGAATCTTATAGGAAAATTGTTCAATTACTTGTGCAAAAAAACGTCGATTTCCACACGTTTCAAACCAAACAAGAAAAACCATTTCGCGTTGTGCTCAAAAACTTACATCATTCCACAGATCCAAAATTTATCGAAGATGAATTAAAACAACTTGGATTCAATGTCAAACAAGTGGTAAACGTCCTCAAAAATCAATCAAAAACCCCCCTTCCTATGTTTTTTATAGATCTCGTACCACAACCTAACAACAACGACATTTTTAAAGTCAACTCTATATGCTATTCCAAAGTCAAATTTGAAGTTCCCAAACCAAATAATAACCCGATTCAGTGCCTTCGGTGTCAAAATTTTGGTCATTCAAAAAGGTACTGTAACCACGAGCCCCGTTGCGTCAAATGCGACGGCTCACACTTGACCGAAGCGTGTCTAAAACCTGTAGATCAGCCACCCAAATGCACCTTGTGTGGAGGAGCCCACCCAGCGAATTATCGCGGTTGTCCTGCTTATAAAAATGAACAGCAGCGAAGAATCGTTAATTTAAAACAAAGAAAGGATATCCATTTAAATCATAATTTTATTAAGCTTAATGAAAATAATTTAAATAATGTCAATACTGTAAATAATGTAAATAATGTAAATAATAATGTACAAGTCCCCATTGGTAACACCCAGTCACCAAACACTAAAAAACATAGTTCCTACGCATACGTAACTCAACACCACAACTCGGAAAATAATACCCAAAATCACATGACGACCAATACAGACTCTAATGACCTTACTAAACAGTTTTCTTTATTCCTAACAGACCTTAAATCTGTAATTAATCCTCTAATAACACTACTAACAACTGTTATTAATAAAATTCTACTAAAAAATGACTAACAATAACATTACTCAAAAACATGATCTCAAAGTACTCTTATGGAATGCTAACGGCTTACTTCAACACAAAGACGAACTTCAAACTGTACTTAATGAAAAACAAATTGACATAGCACTTATAAGCGAAACGCACTTTACTGAAAAATCTAACTTTAACATTTTTAACTATACTTTATACAAAACCAATCATCCGGACGGGACCGCTCGCGGCGGCTCTGCGATATTAATATCAAATGACATACATCATAGTGAAAAAATTGCATATCAAAAGCACTGTATCCAAGCGACTTGTGTGTTAATACATATAAATAGTATTCCGACTACTATCTCCGCTGTCTACTGTCCCCCTTGTTATAATATTCGTCAGGATGACTTTCTACAATTTTTTGATACCCAAGGTCACTCATTCATTGCTGGTGGTGATTACAACTCAAAACATTCTTTGTGGGGTAGTGTCTCAAACAACCAAAGAGGCAAATCTCTTCACTCAGTTTTAACTAATCAACACTACTCATATATCTCCCCTCCTGGACCAACGTATTGGCCAACCCATGCCAATAGACATCCTGACATATTGGACTTTTTTGTATCAAAATTGTCTAATCAGATAAACATAAAAGTAGAAAATAGTACTGACCTTTCCGGTGATCATTCGCCTGTCATACTCACCATTGGTGGTGAAGTATCAGTCACTTCCAGGCCATCCCTTACAAATGGACCCATTAACTGGGAAAAATTTAAAATTTGTATGGATAATAATATCAATCTTACTATTTCACTGAAAACGTTAGCAGACATTGACCAAGCTGCCCATAATTTCATCCAATTGATAAAAGACTCNTTTTTTTTTTCATTTTATAGTACATAAAATAAGCTTTAATTTGATATATGTTTAAAGGACGCAGTATTTCCGGAACATTTTCAAAAATTAAGTTGAAAAAGTTAGTTTTTGTAAAAAAGTTGCTATTTTAAATTCCCCCCAATGAGCAGGTTAAGTGTTAAATTTTCAAAAAAATGATATTAAATGAAAGGAAAATATCTAAGGTTTTAGTATAAAAAAAATTTATGTTGATTTGTTTATTTTTGAAAAAGTTATGGAAGTTTTAAGAAAAAAATGACAAAATTTACCGATTTTTAAATTTGTAATTTTTTTGGATATTTCCCCCATTTTCGGAGAATGAGGGACAATTTTTCAATTTTTAAGGGTAATGTCTTCAACTAGATACGATTTGTGATCTTTTGACGTATTTTTGAAAGAAATCGGTCCAGTGAGAGCTGAGAAAAAGTGGCAACAGACATAAAAAAAAAAACACATCATAGTAAAATTAATACCTTCTCCGCTTCGCATCGAAGCTAAAATAAAACAAATCGAAAAGATAAACACAGTAATAATAATCTTCGCATAATATCGCGGCACTTTCGCTGGCGTCGACGACGCGATGTCCGGCGTAATCCTTGGACGGCAAATGGTTAGCAGCGTTGTAGGTTCTTAAACTAAGTAAATAAATAATTCAAAGGGTTATAATAGTCAATAACAAATATATAATAATAAACAATGATACACAATAAATGATAATAGCTATAAAAAAGGTAGCCCTTCTGGCTCAACAACAGTAAAAGGTAAAATATAACAAGGTAGCCCTTCTAGCTCAACAGTAGTAAAATTCAACTCAGTAGTATATATTATAGCTATAGACCTTATAAAAAATAAACGATATTAACTATAACTCCTTCAATAAATAATCAATATAAAACTAAAATGGTAATAAAAACTTTAATGTAGTAACAAGAAATGACTAGCTATCTACTTATAGTAATAGGATATTGAACAGACAAAAAACGGGAGAAAAACAATAATTTAATAGAAAAAATAATTTATCTACAATATAATTCACTAATCACCCTTATGGCTTTTAACAAACTATATTCTCAAGACCCTTATGGTCATGGAGCACTCAGCCTCATGCTAGCAATAGGATAAATATTTTACTAAATTCTGTTCAATAAAACACAATCAATACGAGCAAACTAGACACTCAATGAACAAAATTAAATATATATACAAACAACTACTTACAAAACTTTTGCTGGGCAGTTGCTTCTAACACAAAAATAAAACATAAACTATAATATGATACAATTAAACATGACCACAATACACAAATTTTCTCAATAATAAAACATAAATCTCTTAAACAGTTCAGTAAAAATTCACAAATATCACAGTTCAGATATATATCACAGGTTTGACTAAAAATGACTAATTTATTAAAAGGCCCTTATGACCACTATAAACTAATACTGAATAATAAAAAATGTTACAAATCCAAAAATCTTTTATTGAGTATTCCACACTTATTCTACCGAACTTAAAAATCTAGCCTTAAAATCTACGGTGATATGTTGTGTGTGACAGGTGGCCGGCTGATTGATAACGTTGCTGGAACCGTTATCAATCGTGGTAGTAGTTATACCGTATTATAACGTTTTATGTGGCCTCAACATGGTGTTTATATTATACATCTGTATAAATCGTATAAATTGCAGCCGCTTGATTTGATGTTTTTCAGTCCATTTAAAGCTGTGATTAATCTTAAATGTAATTTATTTTTAAAATTCCTCGCGAAAAAATTACAATATATAATTAAGCTTCAATCCTGAATAAAATTTATGCAAAAGTTGCTACAATGATTAAAGAGACATTTTGGAATCTGTATATAATAACGTTAGAATACATCCCTTAAATACAAAGAAATTAACTACTGATTGATTTATTCCTGCACAAGATTACCAGATGATTGCATTAAAACAAGAAAAGGACCCTAAAATAATAGATTTTCTATTTCAAGATCTCATGAAACAGATTTAAATAAAAAATTACTGTTTCTATTCAACAATCTAAATCGCCAACATGTTTAGTTAATATAAACTATGAAGCTATTAGTTTAGAAAAATTACATTTAATTTTAAAACTGAAACCTCCAACTTCTTAAAAATGTGTCAGATGTAAAAGTCATCTATGAAAGAAGAGCTTGAAATGGATTAGGAAAAACAAAAACAATAATTAATCACAGAAAAAAAAACTAATACTTCAACGAAAAAAAGAGGGTAACATAACTTAAAGTAAATACGAAGCTTGGAACAAAAATTATACTATTAAAGCAAACGACGAGCATACATGTATTTAATTCCAAAAATACGCTGCCGGTCATCGAAAACCTATACATAAGATTGCAGCTTATCGTACCAGCACGCACACGAATCGGCTCCTCGTTTATAATATACATTTCAAAATATTGTTCTGACGACGCTATCTGTCGTCCGAACACTGCTCGTATGTGCATTCATTCTCACATATACTGAAGGAAATTTAATGTTCGCGCACACTACAAATGTATTATAACCGTTTTACTATTTAAAAATTTGCATTTTTAATAAATATGTAGATTGAAGAATATACAATTGATTTTCTTCTTTTAATTAATTTTAGTAGGAGGTGCGATCGTTCCGTCGTCCAAGCCACGAGCCGCCACTGCATAAATACAACCGATGATGTAAATGACGTAAAAGAATCGTTATTTGTATTAAATCATATATTTACTAGAATTTGTAAGCTAATAATTAAACATTATATCCATTCCTAAATGTTAAATAATAAAAAGAACAATTAATAAAATCTTCTTTCAACTAACTATAATACATGGTGCAGCTCTGTACACACAGGTTGTATTAGAAAGATAATAATCATTGAAATCGATTCTCATAGCTAGAGTACCTAAAAATTGTTCTTCGTTATTAATTAGCTTCAGTAAAAAAGAATCAAGATCCACCTTATAATTTTTTTGAACTCTCAGGAATTTCTCCACAAAGCTATCATACTGACTATTTATTCCATTATTATCAAACAGTGTAGTAAAATTTTGAATAACAACCATTCTTTTAACATTCCTTTGAAATGACTCAACGTAATTTTTTAATGAAGCATCAAGCAAAAATTTAATCAACGTATTTAAAAATATTTTATGTTCTTCCATAATAGTTTCTACTGAATCAGCATTTTTTATTATTTTTTGAAATATTTTCCATTTTTCATTAATAATTTCGAATGTGAAGTTTTGAATTTCATGAATACAGTTTATCATGTTAAATAAAAGTGCATTTACATTTCTCAAAACTGGCTTCAATTTAGAACCAATATGAATTTTTTTGGTAAAAAGTGTAAATTTATACCAAAATTTTACGATAGTATAATCAATTTCTTTAAGCCGCCAAAGAAACTCAAAAATATCACCGTAAATGTTTATGCATGGACTAAATAATTTAGTTAAAGGTTCATGGATAATATATTCAAACTTTAGACTATGCCAATCTAATATTGAACCTCCTAAAACAGTCTTGTACTTTAAGCAATCGAATATTTTTATGCTATCATTTGCGGCTGATGTTAATTCGTATGCATCTTCAACTATACCTTTTAATTGGTAATTGTGAATTGCATGTTTTTCAAAAAAAGCATCTAATTTATAAACCACATAAGCATAAAAGTCTCCTCTACCGAATAGCATATAATTCTTGAGGCCTTCGAAGTACATAAACAAATTAAATTCATTTACAAACATTTCCAAAAGCAATATTGAAGTTTGAGCTTGAATTGAAGTTAAATCTTCGGACAATTTGAGTAATAATGATTCTTTTTGATCAATTAATGTACGTTGTATGTGATCCCGTAATAATGTAATTTTGTCATTAAATCGTTTAGATACCTTATGTTTCAATAACAAGCGTATATGCCTACCTATATTATAAATGTCGTCTAGCTTTGTTTTTCCGAGAAAATCAAGTTTATTTGTTTTGCTAAAAATAATCTCGTCAGAAAACCAGTCATCAACTGAAGGTTCATGAACTATGAAAAAATCATCATTATTTTCTTCTAGAATACCATCAGCCATCCAACGAATCGTTATATGTTGTATAGGTTTCAGTACTTCATATAAAACTGTATCTTTTATATCAGAACACTCCATTTGCATTAATTCTGAGATAAAGCTGCACCCCATATTAGTTCTAGCTATGTGTGTCATTTTTACTAAAATAAAAAGTTTTAATTCAATATCTTTTTTCAACAAAACATTCTTTTTAAGAAATTCTATTGGATTTTTTTGGTTAAAGACTTCATTATTTTGAAGTAGCCAAGAGTTGATATAATGATGATATGAATCTATTTCTTTTTGTATAACTAAACAAAATGCTCGAATTACTCTACTATCATGATTACTATTACTTATCATGAACGACTTCAACTGACAGTGTAAACTTCCCAATTTGGAAAGTTGATCCAACGTTAATTTGTAATTCGGATACAATTCAAGAAATTGAGATTCTTGTGTTTTTAGTTTTTCACCGCGACTACAATTGATTAAATAAAACATTGTTTCCCATTCTGTTCTACTTGATACCAATTTATTGTCATCTTTTGATAACGTTCGTTCAAATTGAAACTGTTGGAATGGTAAGGTGCGATCAATTTTATTGGATAATATAATTTGATGGGTGTGTGAATGATATTGTGTTGTTTTATTTTCAAATAACTTTTTACATTCTTGAACAAAAGAACCTGAAAAAAAGTTATTTAAATGATGAAAATAGGCAATAGAATAATGTATATTATTTAATTTCTACTTTCTTTCTCAGATGCTTCACTATCTGGTATATCTTCACTTGTTTTTAAATTAACAAACATTTATGTTGTAAATGATGTAAAATTTATAAAATTTATATTTATAAAATTTATATATTTTAATTATAAAATGTATAAGCTGTCAACTTGGCTTGTGGTTTTTATTTAAAAAAAAAATTTTATTAATAAATTACCATAGATACGTAAAAAAAATTAGATATGGATAATAGCAATTATAAAAATAATGAAAATCCTAAAGGTAAAGCTTGGACGTAACATATTTGGAAAAATATAAATAATATATGACATTTATTAAAACAACTATCGTTAAAAACACTTCGATGCAAATCTGTAGATAATGTTAAATTTTTTGGAGAAATTGTTGGATTATTCCGAAAACAAAATTAAGTCTTATTTCCTTATTTATATCCTGATTAGTAGTTTAATGATTTATAAGTATAACATATGAATAAATAATTAATATAGTAAGGTCTTTTAATAAGAAATTGATATTCAATAATTTAATATTATAATTTTTTCGGAGACACTATCAAAAATTATAAAGTAGTTTTATACTTCGTTACTTCTATTGCAAAGATGTATCAATATTGAAGGTCTTTATGTTTTATGTTGAACTTGACTAGGCGTGGTTCCGCAAGAATAATATCACCAAATTGTTAAACTTAAAAATATCTTACTTATTTAACACACAATATATTAACCATTGTACTTCAAATCGACAAGTCTCTTATTGTACCAATTTAAATGATTATTTACGACCACCCATTAGTTATCTTGTAACAATATATTTGAATATTGATTAATAATAATAAAACATTTTTTAATGCACTACAACTACATTGATTTGACTATTTGTATAACAAATCTTAGAACGAAAATTAAAAAGTTATATCTTCTATAAACATTGAGATGGTCCTTAATTTGCAAATTTGATGACAAGAAATCGGAATTTTGTTCTATACTGCATACAAAAAATATTTGTAAATTTTGAGCGTTCTAGGTCAACCCTTCATGTGCCTTAAAGAGTTTAAAAATTGACTAAAAGAGTTAAAATTTAGTTTTTGTTGATATATTTGAATCAGTGCCGTAGATATTGGGGGGTTTAAACCCCCAAGAACAAAAAAAAATATTTTACTTAAATAAAGTAGAGGTACAATAATTAAATAGTTTTAACGAGTACAGGAATATAAAATTATTGAAAATCTAGAAATTCTCTATAGTAAAAGTCTATAGTGTTATT
This sequence comes from Daktulosphaira vitifoliae, assembly GCF_025091365.1. Taxonomy (NCBI): domain Eukaryota; kingdom Metazoa; phylum Arthropoda; class Insecta; order Hemiptera; family Phylloxeridae; genus Daktulosphaira; species Daktulosphaira vitifoliae. The sequence continues at coordinate 5,788,867 of NW_026099573.1, read as the reverse complement.
TATAATAATAAATTGTTGATGTTATTGCATATCGAATTGTACCATGTATTGATGAACTATAAATAAAATAAAATTTTCCATATTAAGCATATACATCTCGACCGGCTGATGCGCAGTCGCGTGGCTCTATGAGTATCTAATTTCTATAGTTTAGAATAATCTAACTTCGTCAGTTGTATTATTAAATATGAACAATTTTTTTTCGCGAATGCTAAAAATGGATAAATTCATTATACGGGTAATTATATAATTTTAATTAAGTATATTATACTTAATTAAAATTATTATATTATAATAAGCATATATTTCAACTATATTTATATTAGCTTAATAATAGCCAATAGATATAATAATTTATCAAAATTGATTTTTATTGATAACTTTTGCATACTTTTTACAAATTCGGAACATTTTTAATTATACAATTTCAACATTTTGAAAAAATACAGTGCATGTTATAATTTTAGAGTTTTAAAACTTTTATGCACAATTGAATAGTTGATAAACTATTAATTGACAAAATGTCTACATAAATTAAAATGGAATATCGGGAACTCGAACTTTTGAAAATTCGAAGGAATACAAAAGGCTTAGAAACTATTATATTAGACAGTTTGAAGTCATTTGGAATCGAAATAAAGTATTTATGTAATCAGGATTATGACGGTGCGGCAACTATGTCTGGGAAGTTAAACGGAGTTCGATCACATATTAGTCAATTATATTTAATGGCAACATACGTTCACGAGGTATGTGCTGTACACCTCTTCTGACAGTGTCTTAATCTTGTGATATCCAAAAAATAGCATTTATAAATAGACTTGAGACTATTGGTAAAATGTATGATTTTTTTGCGTAAACTAAAAGAAACACATATACTTACACAAACAATTGAAGAGTTCAATGAAACATTACACGCAAGGTCATTAAAGCGAAACTGAGCGACTAGATGGATTGAGCGCTTCCATTCATTACATGACTTCATAGAACTTTTAGAATATGTCATTCATTCGTTAAACATAATAAGTGATTGGAACAATGGTGAAACATCAAGTCAAACAAATAATTTTTTCATTTAATTTTATAAGGAGAATTTGGCATATACTTTTTATACTCTCTAAAATATTTGCAATTGGTTTACCACTGCCCACACAATGTCAAAATTCTAAAATTGATTTAAGAGAATCTGTGGGGTTGGCTGAAAATACACTGATCGAACTGCTCTATATCAATTCTACAAATTTCAAGCAATCAAATAAGTAGAAATAATTATTCAGCAAACACACCGGAAGTTAATTTTAGAATATCAATTTTTATTTTTTATTTGGACACATTTAAAATTGAAATCGTACACAGGTTTATGGAACATAAGAATATACTAAAAGGCTTTTAAACGTTACTCCCTAGTGAACCTGAAATGTATACACAAGATGAAGAGGAATTTTTCAATTTGGATGTTTTTTATTCAGAAGATTTGGAATGAGAAAGTTTTTTATTTTCAGAACTGAAATTAAGGAGACAAAAACTATGTGAATTAAATCAAAAACCTAAAAATGTTATAGATTCTTTAAAAATTTTCAATAACATTTATCCTAATATATATAGACTACTTAAATATTGGCTACATAGACACTTTTTCGTCATCTCATTTTCTTTAAAGAGGATTAAAATTTATTTACGCAATACAATATCAGAGGTAATTTTTCGTTGACTTCTATAATTAAAGATAAATAATTATTTCATCTTTTTTTAGAAAAGACTAAATGGATTACCTATGCTGTTTATTAAATAAAAAGAGGAGAGTGGATTTCATTTTGTAAAATTTATCACAAAAATAAACCCAGCACAGGGACGTCGCAGCACAGTGGTGACGTAACATAGTTGGATTGAAATTAAATTACATAATATCCACCAATATTTTTTAAATTAAACACTATTTAAAGATTTACATCGAAGCGTTTTTTTTTATAGTGATTTTAAATGGTGGATTATTCCAAAAGCTACATGATCTGCTATTTCCTTATTTATATAATGATCAAGAGAAAATATGTCGAATGAAAAAGGTATTAGCTTCGATGCGAAGCTGAGAAGGTATTGGTTTTACTATGATGTGTTTTTTTTTGTGTCTGTTACCACTTTTTCTCAACTCTCACAGTGTTCCGGAAGGTCTGACACTTTTATATATATCTTAAATTAAAGCTAATGTAATATACTTTAATTTGAAAAAAAAAAATTGACCTCTGGACTTGTCTTCACGGCGAAAATGGCTACCGAATGCTATTTTCGTGTGAAAATTCTCGATTTTATTATTTACATTTTTAACTTTATAATGCTATAACTTATTGAAAAGTTTATGGATCCACACAATTTTTTTATGAGAAATAATATTTTTTAATAAACCCTTTTTCATTCGACATACTTTATTTTAAACGAGATATTAATAAGGAACCAGCAGATCAAGTAGCTTTTGGAATAAAACACCAATTTTTTTTAAATTAAACACTATCTAAAGATTTGCATCGAAGCGTTTATTTTTGATAGTGATTTTAATCACTGTCAGATATCATTATACTTGATCCAACTATACCACGTCACAACTGTGCCGCGACCCCCCTGTGCTGAGTTTTTTAATATTATTTTTCATAAAAAAATTGTGTTAATCCATACACTTTTCAAAAAGTAATAGCATAATAAAGTTAAAAATGTAAAAAACAAAATCGAGAATTTTCACACAAAAATAGCATTCGGTAGCCATTTTCACCGTGAAGATAAAATAAAGTCCGAAATTTTAGCTTCGATGCGAAGCTGAGAAGGTATTGGTTTTACTAAGATGTGTTTTTTTTTTTTTTTTTTTTTTTTTTT
>NW_026099573.1:5766575-5785905 GCF_025091365.1 Daktulosphaira vitifoliae | reverse complement strand
TCTTTCTGCATTGGACACATATTTTATTCATGCTTTTACTGAAGGTAATAATATAAAAGAATTATCTTTTCCAAACTTGAAGGTATTCTTTACAAAAGCCATTTACACTAACAAACAATAACAATGACAAAAATCTTTTTTATCAGCATTGCAATTAAATCGACTATAAAACTACACATTAAAAGGTTCGTTTTTAAATTTTTCTTGAAAATTAATTATTCTTTAATTATTACAAAAAATATAACAGCTGTTATCATAAAAACCTTCTATCGGCAAATGTTTTATTTATTTTTGAACTACTTAGCACTATTTATTAAAAAACAAAATGTTTGAAATAGCGATAGTAAAATATCTATCATACGCAGTTGATTCTTTTCGAAAGTAAACTATTCGTATATATTCACAGAACATATTTATTAAAAAATGTAATTTTCCAAAAAATTATAATTTATAATTTTTCATAAATAATCGATTCACTTATCCTAATAATTTATTTATAAAATAAGGGTGAGTACGACAAGTTAACGATTGGGGCAAGATGATGATTTTCTTGGGTTTATAAAATATACAAATGAATAAAATAAATTAAAAATTTAAAGTCTTGTTCAAAATTGGGTAGAACTAAATAGGATATTTGACTAAAAATGAAAAGGGAAACACATTTTTTTTCGTTTACCATAAATTTTAAAAATATAGTATAGTTTCATGAAGTTTTTATGAAAATATTTTTAAGCATATTAACTAAACTATGAAAAANAAAATTGGGTAGAACTAAATAGGATATTTGACTAAAAATGAAAAGAGAAATACATTTTTTTTCGTTTACCATAAATTTTAAAAATATAGTATAGTTTCATGAAGTTTTTATGAAAATATTTTTAAGCATATTAACTAAACTATGAAAAAAACTCGAAAATAGTTTAAATGAATACAAGTGTTTTTTAAATTTCAATATAGATTCTTTGCAAGAACGATATAATATTGTTGTTCTACAGCGTTAGAATTTAATTTGAGTTTGAATAAATAAAAATAGCATTTTTAATTGTAATAGCTAAAAAAAAATAATAATGAACACAAAGTATTTGAAATTCTAAGTCTTATTCAAGTTTGGAGAGAATTGGAAGGGATAATTGAATAAAAAGGATAAGGGATAGTTGTTTTTTATCGTTATTGGTATATAAATTTTCTATGTAAAAAATAATTAGCTCAATTACTAAAAAAAAATAAACCAAACAATTATCCAGAAATGTACCTTACACAGTTATGTAGTCAATTTTTCTCTATTTATATAATAAATATTTACAAATTTTGTAAATTAATTTTTTTTTTTATATATACTCGGTAGACCAATTAAAAAATTATGCGTTCAGATATTGTATAATCACCCAAAGTCCAACTAGTGTCCACACTACAGCCAGTATAATTCAGGAAAGGCTTGCTCTCTTTTTCGACTGATAATGTTGGATATGGGCGCAACTAGCAAGTGTTGCTGGGGGGCTGCAGCATTCCAGTCCTAATTCAATATAATTATGAGAAAATAATTTGTTTTCATTTTATGGACGATTTTTTTTAAAATAAACAATTTTTTAAATAATTAACAATAAAATAATATGATACTAAAATAAACAATTTTTTTTTATACAATGATTGTTTAATGATAAAAAGAAAAATTTTAAATAATTTAAAACATCTTTGGGGTTGTTTTGATAATAAAAATATGATAATAAGATGAACCGATAAATGACATGAAATATTAATGAAATGATTGTATTATGGCTTATTTATAAAAAAAACTTTATTTTTTATTGGTTAACTATAAAAATTTAGGTAAGTTATTATTTAAGGAAATTTACTCGCGAGTGTGGGCTTAAGAGCATTTTATAATTTCAGCACCCCTAGCATTTAGTTGTACCTATGATGTTGACGATAGAAACAATATTGCTCGTTTTTTCTTTTTTAAATGCTTTAAAATTTTATTTTTTATCTATTTAATAAACGATGATATACTTTATTTGCAAAAATAACTTTCTTTTTAATTAATAATTAAATTTTAATAATAATAATAATAATACTTCATTTTTATGAAGATTTAAACGTCTCCCAATTGTTGATTTAATAATTTTTAGAGCTATTAAGCTCATTATAAAATATCTTTTGTATATTTTATGCATATCTCATAAATTGAATAAAATGTGAAGTCGTTTTGCAATCATAGAGTAATACATTTATGATATTTTTAGTATAATCTGACTAGATTTATTGTGTTGTTTATGTGTTATACTAAATATGAAACAACATTTGATGTTTTTCATGTAGTCAAAACCGTATTGGCTTTATTAACTGAAAACTATTTATTTATTTATTTTTTTTAATTATAACAATAAATTACATTAAAATAATTTTACACATTAATCTAACATGAAAAGTATTAATAAAAACAAGTAATTAATAGTTTTTGTATTTCTAACATGCTTATTAAAAAAAATTGTCACATTCTTGAAAACTGAAATAATTTTAATGAATTATTCTTAATATAAAATAATTAAACAACTTAAAAAATAATTAAAATAATTAAATTTGAAAAAATTATACATTTTAGTACAAAAAAAAAAAGGTATAATATAAGAATTTTTCTGAGCTACGCAATAAAAATTCTAAACTTGTTAATTGGAGCATTTCGTCCCAATAGCTGATGATAATTATCGAGTATTTCTATTCTACATTAGTTGAATTTAGCCATTTTATGAATTGAAACACCTCATACTATGAGGTGTTTAACAAAATTAACACTTTAGAAAAAAATTTTTAATAATTATTTATCTTAACACTGTAATATCCTGATAACAAATGTTTAAAAACTATACTTTCAGGTATAACTTTTTTTTGGTTTAACTTATAATTATAAAATTTTAACCAACAAATAGAAAACTATATAAGGATTTCAAAAATATACATTTTATGTATTTTGAAAAAATACAAAGTGAAAAATTGGGTGTTGGTTCAAAAAATATAGGAATATCTTGAAAATTCGTAACAAATATTGTTTTTTTTTTTTTTTGTATAGTACTCCAGTATTGTTTTATTTTGAAGTAATTGAAGCAATGATATAATTCAATCTTATACATATATTAACGTTAAATACGATGGTTTATTTAGGTATTACGTATGACAATCTTACAATAAATTGATAGTATAATTATAAAAAAAATGTAGAGGTGCTATCCTTTTCTTTGGACAATTATGGACGGTAGAATACTACCATGATGGCACATGATTATTGGATATAACAACGTGATCAAAAATAAAATGTGAAAATAAAATTTTATTAAATAAAAATTATACGTAAACAATTTGTTAAATAATAAATTATAGACATTAAAAAAAAACGTCTTTAACAAATTGTTCAAAGAAAAGGATAGCGCCTCTACACTAATTATTAATTATATGTTGGCCATAAGTAAAATCTTAATACGCCATTGTATTTATCGTTAATATATATATATATAAGATTGTATTATATAATTGCTTCAATTACTTCAAAATAAAAATTTCCATGGCCGGTTATTAATCCCGGCGGCTTTGTTACATTTAATTCATTATTAATAATGTACATATTAATAGGATAATTTTAACACATAAAGCAGCAATGCTGAGAGACTATGAACAATAATATATTGATAATTTTCTAAAAATAAGTTTAGGCAAGATGAATTTATCTACTTTGGGTATTGGTTTTCAAAAATAACATTAGTGAAAGATATCAGTAGTTGATATGATAACGATTTTTAATTTTATAAACCATATAATCCATTCAAAGGAAATTTAACTAAAATCAGATAAAATATTTTTACAGTAGAACTCGATATTTTTTAAAAAATGTTGAACCTTGAGGTTTTTATTCTGAGTGTAGTAATCATAAAGTAATTTTAATTATGTAGTCTAAATATGTAAGAAAAGAAAAATATTATTATTATTTATTATAAAATTGTTAAGGTACTCCACAAAATTATTTATAATCAATAAATAATAAAAATAAATGAAACATACTTTTTAATAACGCTGAAAAATTATTAAGTATTTTTTCTGGAATATATTATGAATAATAGAAAATATTTTTCATAATTTATTTGAACAGTACTATTAGTTTAAAATGTAAAATAATCTTTAACAACATTTTGATTATTCGAAAAAATAATAAGACAAATTTTCCTACTAAATATTCATAAATTAGCTTTTATAACTAAAATGCTATGAACATTTAAGAACACAAGTAATAAAATTATTTTGTATTTTATTAACTGTTTAAAAATCATTAAACATAAGTTTTTTGACATTAATGAATCATATAACACATCATAATTAAAAATTTAAGAAATTAAGATTTCTTTTATCAAATTAACTATATTGAAAAAACGACTTTCCGTTTTATTATTAGTCTAAACTCAAAAAGATTTATTGACTATAGTAATCGATTCTTTAATAAACTCAAATAATTCGTAATGACGTTTAATGACTATAAAAATAATATCTCAAATAGTGTGGATAAAAAATTAGTTTAATGGATGGATTGATTTTTTATCTTATTTCGAGACCTTTATAACACTAATGCGAACCTGAGAAGGTTTTAACGTTAAATTCGTCGTTTTGGTTCTTCTCGAGTCCTCCGGTTAGGTTCATTGGTCAGTCCCAATCCTTTCAATTAGTGAACCATCAGAGGGGTACTTTTTAGACCTGTCAGCACGGTCCAGCTCAAAAGTCGGACTGAAAGGTGGCTCCTCGTCAGCCACCAATACAACTAACCTTTTCACTATACCTACTAAAAGACGGTTAAGCCCAAAAACTAGCCATCATGCACACTAACTGTTAAGATCGACTAAAGGACCAGCAGTCCAACCTTGACTCTAGACAACACTCACACATGCAATTTTAATAACATGGTGAATATACAGTATTTACACTAAGTGCAAATCAAAATACAATATAACAATGAACTCAATATAAATTAATCCGTAAAAAATACAAAGTTACACGCGCAAAACGTACTGACTCGTAACAAGATGTTTCTTAGTCAAATGTCAATCCCACTTTACTTTTCTCGTTACCCTTTATATATTCTTGTTCCCAAAATTGTTAACTTGCTTACCCTGCATTATCCCTTTATATGACATTATTATTTTATTTAAGAATTTAAAATTGCTTACTACAGTGTAAAAAGCTTACAAAAAATTATTTAATAAGTTTTAAATGTTAATTAAAATCATTTTTAGAGGGGATTTTTGTAGCTTTTAATGTTTAAAAAAGGGGGTCGCGGCACAGTGGTGACGTGGCATAGTTGGATTAAGTATAATGATATCTGACAGTGATTAAAATCACTATCAAAAAAAAACGCTTCGATGCAAATCTTTAGATAGTGTTTAATTTTAAAAAATTGGTAGATTATTCCAAAAACTTCATAAACTGCTAGTTCCTTATTAATATCCTGATTAAGATAAAGTATGTCGAATGAAAAAGGGATTATTAAAACATAGTATTTCCAATAACAAAATTTTATTGATCAATACACTTTTCAAATAGTTATAGCATAATAAAGTTAAAAATGTAAAATACAAAATCGAAAATTTTCACACAAAAATAGCATTCGGTAGCCATTTTACCGTGAAGATAAAATAAAGTCCGAAATTTTTTTTTTTCATGATAAAGTATATTACATTAGCTTTAATTTAAGATATATATAAAAGTGTCAGACCTTCCGGAACATTTTCAAAATTTAAGTTAAAAAATTAATTTTTTGTGAAAAAGTTGTCATTTTAAATCCCCCCCGTGGGCAAGTAAAGAGTCACATATAAAAAAAAAATTTTTTTTGGAGGTTTCCCCCATTTACTGGGAACGAGGGGATTTTTTTCAATTTTTGAGGGTAATGTCTTCGACTAGATACGATTTGTGATCTTTTGACGTATCATTAAAAGAAATCGGTTCGGCGAGAGCTGAGAAAAAATGGTAACAGACACAAAAAAAAAAAACGCATCTTAGTAAAACCAATACCTTCTCAGCTTCGCATCAATGCTAAAAAAATTATATTCTAGTTATCATAGCTTATGATAAATTAAAATTTCAATTTATATCTGACATTATAATCAACTAATTATAATCAATAAAATAATTACAGTTTTAATATAGATTTGTCATAAATGTAACGATGTTCAATATTGAACCTTAACTATAAAGACTGGGTCGGGTATTTTCCTGCTACATTTAAAAAAAAGCGAACAACAAGACGACATATGGCTCAAATTTTGATTACAGAGCATTTTATTATATATATACATAAATTAAGACATAAATATCTCCCAGTTATCATCAAACCCACACTACCACTTGCTGTTGAAGGCTATCGAGTGCTTTCCAATAGTCTATGGACTATAACTAAAATAGTTATGGAATTACAAATAGTCCGAACCACTGTTGATTTTTGCCTAAACAGGCCGACAAAAAATTAAAAAACGCCAAATCACTGGCTACAAGTCAGCGTGAAGTAACAAGTACGACACGCAAACTAATGCATAGCATCGATTATTCCGCTACAAACTGGACTTCTGTGTGTGTAGTAAGATACGCGGATCATTGACACATGTAACTTATAAGCAAACTGAATATAAATCTAGATTATAACATTTTATTTTTACTAAATTTAATTACTATAATACATATTTATTCCTGTATTATACTAATAAATCATAAAACTTGTATACGGATATAATTAAGGATATAAGAGTTGATGTTGTTTAAACAATTCCTTCTGAAAATTAAACACTATCTTTATTTATCAGTATAAAAGAATATTTTATAATAGTGATTTTAATCACTGTCAGATGTCATCTATACTTATCCCAGCAATGTCGCAACTATGTTGTGCTGGGATTTTATGCGTTGATATAATAGCAACATGTTTTTAATTAAGAGAGTATCATACCCTCATTGCACCTTCAAGATGCCCTGACTATTGGTCATTAATGCCTTTAATTGATGAAAAAGTTGACAATTGTTAATTTATTTCAATAAATTTTTAAATTATTTTTTTAGCTTGGTAAAACTGACAAACATTACTAGTATTTTATTTAATAGTAACACTGGATATTTGAATCGTTATCCTGAAAATTACATTCTTATTGATATTATTGGTAACATTGTTCGTAATAATACTTTTAATATAAATTATCAAAAATAAGTATAATACATTTTTTTTTTCGAAATTATATAGAAGTGACCCACTATGTTTTACTATCTTTACTAACTTTTTATGCAGCAAGTATTTTTCAATACTGTTTAAATCATTTTTACAGTTTTGGATTAAATTAAATGAATATTTTTTTATGATTTATCAGTAACAAGATTTATGTTTAAACATTTTTTTAATAAAATCACAGTTTTATTATTTATATTATTATTGTTGTAATTTTGCAAAACTGCCAACAAAATATAATTATAATTGAGCAAGCAATTATTATTCAATGTACCCAAATGTACCAAGTGTTTTAATTAAATTATTAATAATTTAACTAATATACAGCTAAAATATGGATTCTATTTTATTTTAAAATTCTTTATAATTATTATTATAAAGAATTTATTATTTCTTTCTTTAGTTTTTATCATATAGTAATAGATTTTAATCAAATATATTTTTTAAGTTACATTATTCATAATTTATTTTTGATTCCAAGAAAAAATAATTGCAGATGTGCAAAAACAATAAGTAAAATAAAATAAAATGATAAATAGGAATAGAGCAAACAGTGACGGGATATCTTTAAATAAGAGTTTCTCAAGAACAATGAAAAAAATGCACCTGCTTACAGAATGATCCATGTATAATAATAGTGATCTAATTAAGAAAATAACTGGTTGTCTATAACTATTAGATCAGTATTTCAGTAGCTACTCACTGTGCAATAATTTGTTCCACAAATGTTTTGTGTGGTTTTGTTTAAACATGCAACTTTACAAATTGCGTTCCATAAGAGTATGAAAAACGTCCCTGCGACCGCATTTGTCCAGCAATGCTAACACTTATAAAACATATGTCAAACATCTCTTTGTAACATATTTACAACAATCAAACATGATGTCCCATTCATGTTACAAAAATAACGTTCACGAAACGTTACCAATATGATGTTTAAAACTATTTTTGTAGAGATGTTTTATTAAAAATATAGAAGGTTGCTAATAATGTTATATTATATAACATTATTAGAATATATATTAGGGTGGCCCTCAAAAATCGAATGTCTTTTTTTTTTTTACGCTACCCCTTAATTTTTTTTTAATGGTCAAAGAAATGAGCTGTGCAAAATTTGGGACCGATCCGTTAAGGTTAACCCGTGNGAGCTGTGCAAAATTTGGGACCGATCCGTTAAGGTTAACCCGTGCCCCCGGGCCTATTAAGTTGAATCAAAGAGTCAAATTTAATAGAAATAACTGATTTATGTCTCGTAACTTTTTTTTCTCTTAACTTAGAATTATAAAAGTAAAACTCAAGTAAAGGAAATTTTACAAGAAATTCAAAAATAATAACTTCAATGTTGTTTTCTCAATAAATAGCCCACAAAAACACTACATACAGTAAAAAACATGTAAAAGTCTTAAAATACGTTATAACTGATTTTGTTGATTTTTAATTATTTATTTTCATTTTATTTTTTGGAAAACGCATNTACTATCACTTTTATTTTTAATAAACTAATTAATTATTCGGCAATACTATTTTATTTTATTCTATTTGTTACTCTCGTAACAAACTTCCAAACTTTACCTACATTACATTTTAATAGTATTTAACCAATCTAGAGGGTACTGTGTAAAAAATATTAATAAAAAATGTCTTCTTAATGATTAAGGACCACCCTAATATGTATATATATTATAATATATATATTTTGATAATGTACTTTTTTTACAATTAGGAAATTTTTCCGATAATTACTTACTATTTGTAAAACGTATTGTTTCTGTTCTTCATTTGTAGTTAATATATTAATGTAGTCTTATATTAATTTAATGCCACGCTAGGCTGTATCATTAATGACTAGTAATTTACTTATAGTATTTAAAGCATTTATGTAACTGTTGTTCGCACTCCAAAATGATGGATCAATTTTCAAAAAATCAGTATTCAGATTAAATAGTTGTAAATTTGATGGTAACTTACTACCAGTTATTTCGTGGGAATAATTACCAATAAGATAAATATTAGTTTGTAATACTTTAAAAGACGCTAAAAGTATTGTACATATGTGATTAAAACGTATCATTTAATATATAATAATAAACAGGTAAAATATATTTAACGTGTTCACAAATTGTCTTCTGCATTTATACGACACAAATTATGTCAGTTGTCGAAAATAACTCAAATATACTTATCTTTAATAATAATATAATTGGTACTATCTTAAAGTAATTCAGTAAACCAAAATTGATATATTGATACGACAAAATGTAATAATACAATCAATTTTGTTAAATTTGTAATTAATCATTAATAAACTGTACATAAAATAATAAATCTAATATAATTATCGTACTTGGCATAAAAAATTTAACTTCTAGAATCTTTTTTTAAACGAATATGCGTTTTCCAAAAAATAAAATGAAAATAAATAATTAAAAATCAACAAAATCAGTTAGAACGTATTTTAAGACTTTTACATGTTTTTTACTGTACGTAGTGTTTTTGTGGGCTATTTATTGAGAAAACAACATTGAAGTTATTATATTTGAATTTCATGTAAAATTTCCTTTACTTGAGTTTTACTTTTATAATTCTAAGTTAAGAGAAAAAAAAGTTATGAGACATAGATCAGTTATTTCTATTAAATTTGACTCTTCGACTCAACTTAATAGGCCCGGGGGTACTGGTTAACATTAACGGATCGGTCCCAAATTTTGCACAGCTCATTTTTTTGACCATTAAAAAAAAATTAAGGAGTAGCGTAAAAAACAAACCCAGCACAGGGAGTCGCGGAACAATGGTGACGTGGCATAGTTGGATCAAGTATAATGATATCTGACAGTGATTAAAATCACTATAAAAAAAAAACGCTTCGATGCAAATCTTTAGATAGTGTTTAATTTTAAAAAATTGGTGGATTATTCCAAAAGCTTCATAAACTGCTAGTTCCTTATTAATATCNTATGATCTACTAGTTCCTTATTAATATCCCGATTAAGATATAGTATGTCAAATGAAAAAGAGATTATTAAAAAATATTATTTCTCATAAAAAATTGTATTGATCCATACATTTTCTAAAAAGTTATAGCACTTTAAAGTAAAAAATGTAAATTATAAAATCGAGAATTTTCACACAAAAATAGCATTCGGTAGCCGTTTTCACCATGAAGACAAGTCCAGAGGTCAAATTTTTTTTTTTCAAATTAAAGTACATTACATTAGCTTTAATTTAAGATATAATTTAACATATATATATAAAAGTGTCAGACCTTCCAGAACATTTTCAAAAGTTATTTTTTTGTGAAAAAGTTGTCATTTTAAATCCCCCCCTGTGGGCAGATAAAGGGTCAGATTTACAAAAAAAAATATACCAAATGATAAGTAAAGACATCAAGCATCTATATAAAAAAAAAAATTAGTTATCCATACATTTTCCAAAAAGTTATAGCATTATTAAGTTAAAAATATAAAAAAAAATTATTTTACAAAAATCGTAATTTTTTATTAACTTTGATGTCAACTTTCACCACGAAGACAAGTCCAGAGGTCAAATTTTTTTTTTTCAAATTAAAGTATATTACATTAGCTTTAATTTAAGATATATATAAAAGTGTCAGACCTTCCGGAACATTTTCAAAAGTTATGTTGAAAAAGTAAATTTTTTGTGAAAAAGTTGTCATTTTAAATCCCCCCCTGTGGGCAGGTTAAGTGTCAGATTTACAAAAAAAATATACCAAATGATAGGTAAAGACATCAAGCATCTATATAAAAAAAAATTATATTGATATGTTCATTTTTGAAAAAGTTAGAGCATTATTAAGTTAAAAATATAAAAAAAAATTATTTTACAAAAATCGTAATTTTTTATTAACTTTGATGTTTATTTTCACCGTGAAGGCAAGTCCAAAGGTCAAATTTTTTTTTTCAAATTAAAGTATATTACATTAGCTTTAATTTAAGATATATATAAAAGTGTCAGACCTTCCGGAACACTTTCAAAAGTTCTTTTTTATATATGCATTTTTTATATTTTAAGTCCCCCCATATATAGGGAAATGGTCTGATTTAAAAAAATAAGTATGTCCAATGAAAGATGTATATAAATACTACTTCTCATGAAAAAATTGTATTGATCCATACATTTTTTAAAAAGTTATAGCACTTTAAAGTAAAAAATGTAAATTATAAAATCGAAAATTTTCACACAAAAATAGCATTCGGTAGCCGTTTTCACCATGAAGACAAGTCCAGAGGTCAAATTTTTTTTTTTCAAATTAAAGTATATTACATTAGCTTTAATTTAAGATATATATAAAAGTGTCAGACCTTCCGGAACACTTTCAAAAGTTCTTTTTTATATATGCATTTTTTATATTTTAAGTCCCCCCATATATAGGGAAATGGTCTGATTTAAAAAAATAAGTATGTCCAATGAAAGATGTATATAAATACTACTTCTCATGAAAAAATTGTATTGATCCATACATTTTTTAAAAAGTTATAGCACTTTAAAGTAAAAAATGTTAATTATAAAATCAAGAATTTTCACACAAAAATAGCATTCGGTAGCCGTTTTTACCATGAAGACAAGTCCAGAGGTCAATTTTTTTTTTTTCAAATTAAAGTATATTACATTAGCTTTAATTTAAGATATATATAAAAGTGTCAGACTTTCTGGAACATTTTCTAAAGTCAAGTTAAAAAAGTTAATTTAAAAAAATTATATTCATATGTTCATTTTTGAAAAAGTTACGGCAGATTTTAGTAAAAAGTATTGAAAAAATTTCGAAAATTAGCGATTTTTAAATTTGTAATTTTTTTAGAGGTTTCTCCCATTTACGGGGAACGAGGGAATTTTTTTCAATTTTGAAGGGTAATGTCTTCGACTAGATACAATTTGTGATCTTTTGACGTATCGTTGAAAGAAATCCGTTCGGTGAGAGCTGAGAAAAAGTGGTAACAGACACAAAAAAAAAAAAAAAAACACTTCTTAGTAAAACCAATACCTTCTCAGCTTCGCATCGAAGCTAAAAGACATTCGATTTTTGAGGGCCACCCTAATGTATATAGAATTTTTAATTTAATATCTTATTATACGAGGTGTGACAATAAAATAAGGAGACTTTCTAAATATATCCTAAACTATTAACGTTATCTATAAAACTATTATTGAAATATGATTAGGAAACACTTATCTAAAAGTACTATAAACAATGTTGAAATCGGTTAACTTTCTTATACGTTAGTAACCTTGTTATTAGTGCAAATTCGACTATACTGCCGAAAAATGTTAGATATAAAAATCGAATAACGTGTTAACATTAAATTTCTTGTTAAATTAAAAAAAACTGCCGCAGAATCATTTCGTATGTTATGTGAAGTTTATGGTGAAGAATGTTTATCAAGAGCTCACGTTTTTTAATGGCACAAACGGTTTTACAATGGAAGAGAGGACGTGGAAGACGATGATCATTCTGGACGTCGTACCACATGTTCAACAAACGAAAAAGTCAAAAAAATTGACAAAATTATTCGGCAAGATCGTCGATTAAGTGTTAGAGCTGTAGCAGAGATGGTAAATATTGATAGAGATAGTGTTCGTAAAATTTTAGTTGAAAATTTAAATATGAAAAAATTGTGTGCTAAAATGGTCCCTAAAAATTTGACGATTGATCAAAAATTCAATCGCAAAGAAATTTGTTCTGACACCTTAAAAATTATCAAACATGATACATCTTTTATAAATAATATCATTACGTGTGATGAAACGTGAATTTTTACATATGATCCTGAAACTAAAAGGCAATCTATGCATTGGAAGACATCATCTTCCCCAAGAATGAAGAAAGCACGAATGAGCAAGTCGAAATTCAAAGCAATGCTCATTGTTTTCTTTGACATTAAGGGAATAATTTTTGTTGAATGGGTTCCTAATGGGCAAACTGTCAACCAATATTATTATAAATATGTATTAATTAAATTAAGAGAACGTGTTAGAAAAAAGCGACCAGATCTTTGGAAGAATGGCTGGGTTCTTCACCAAGACAATACTCCAGCTCACAGTGCATTTTCAATTCAAAGTGTTTTAACTGAAAAAAATATTTCTATACTTCAATATCCTCCGTACTCGCCAGACCTTGCTCCTTGTGACTTCTTCTTATTCCCAAAAATTAAAAGTTTTTTAAAAGGAACCCATTTTGAAACGTTTGATGACGTAAAAATGAAAACGGCAGAACTTCTAAAAGGTCTAACTGAAAGCGATTGGCAATATTGTTTTCAAGAATGGCAGCGACGTATGCAACAGTGTGTTGATTCTGAGGGAAGGTACTTTGAAGGTGACAATCATTAAATTGTAAAATTTTTAAAATAAATAACTTTTATTAAAAAAGTCTCGTTATTTTATTGTCACACCTCGTATTCCATGTATACAGTGTTCTATACATTTATGTTTTATAGATTCTAATTACTATAAATTGTCTATGTATACACTATATCACCAATGTATACTCGTTGCCTTAGAAGGCGTTAATAAATAAAAATAAATAAATAAATAAAAACAAAAAACCCAACAATAATATTAAAATTGTTAAATAATATCTATTATAATAACCTAAAACGTGATAAGCAGCTAATTTCGTCTAACGATCTGGGGGAGGAAAGGAGAGGTTACTGGACAGTGCGCGGAAATTTGAAATAATTTAGTGGCGCAAACATTATCTGTCTTTAAAAAGTCGTAGGGGCCGTTTAATCATAAGACACCTTTTTACATACACATTTTTTAGATACTAACACACAAAGAAAAACACAATATAAATTAACATAATAAATAAATTGGATTATAAATTCAGAAGTCTGGTAGATTGTTTTCTTCGTTTTGTATAAGTCTGTCTTCTGTTTCATCTATCTCAGTAAGAAACAAAGCTAAATTAACCGTACTCCCCTTGTCAGGTATTTTAAAATAAAATAAAATACAAAACCCAGAATTTTAACATAAAAATAGCATATTTTTGAATACGAAAGTCATTTTCACCATGAGGACAAATCCAAAAGTTAATTTTTTTTTCCAAACTAAGTTTATTAAATAAGATGGTATATGATAGATTATACACTAAGACATAACGAAGAACTACATAGTATCATGTACAAATTGTATAGATTCGTACAAACAACTCAGAGATAACGCACAAGATAGAGAATCATGGAGAGAACATGGGTTTATTTGGAGGGTCTAAGGTTAATGACGCTATAATATCAACCAATTTTGAATTTTTAAAAGAACATAATTAAATTTTCATTTTCCATTTAAGCTAATAGACTATTTTTTTTTTAAATGGTACACCATTTTTACATTAAAAAAAAGTCGATTGTTTGCTTATCTTTATAGATATTAAAAAAAAAAAAAAAACATTTATTATTGTTTTAAACAATGGATTTTTTCAACTAAGTCTAAAAATTTGTCTTTGTTAATAAATTTGTTTGCGAATTTATTCTTTAAAAAAGGTTATATTACAACACTTATAAAAAAAAATTATTATTAAAATTTATTATAAAAAAAATAACTTAAACATCAAGTAATCACTTGGAATTTCCACTGGTGAATTTACTGATATTTCTGATTTCTTATTTTGATATTCACTCTCAATATTATCATTTAAAGCAGTGACTAAATTTTCAGCTATAGTTGCGCTATTACTATAATTTTCTAAAACACTGTAATAAGAATTTTGTTCCATAAAATCAGTTATTTCTGTGAATATAATATTTTATGTAAAATTTAAATGATAAATATACATTTATAATCTTACTATGTTGTTTATTTACATCACTTAATACTTCCATAATATTTATTTCGAATATTAATTTTTAATAATACAATACTTATTTTTTAATCGATTATTAGATAAATACGTTATTTAAAAGTAGTTATTTATGAAATTTGTATTTTCTCAATTATTCAATTTTATTTGTTTGTGTAACATTTAGAATTGTAGTTATAGAAACTACAGTCATAAACTTTTTATCAAGGTAGGAACTTTTGCCGACTAAAAATGAAAAAAAAATATTATTTAAGTTTAGTTTTAATAGTAAAAATTGTAATTGGTTTGAACAATTAATGAAAAAATAAATAAACTCGTGAAATTAAAAAAATATCACTTTATCTGTGGGTTTTTCCCGGGTTTTATTTGTTATGTAATGGTTTAAACCAAAAATTAACTACATAATTGAACTCCCAGTAAAATTTCAATACAAATTGATGGGTCACACTAAAGTGAAATTTTTTTCCAATTTTGAACTCAAAGTTCAAGGGAGGGCACGAAATTTACAAAAAATCTAGTGACGACTCAATTTGTATGAGAATTTCTATATGATAACTATCTTAAGTGATAGTCAAGCTGCTTTGAAATACTATGTAATAACTCGGTGAATTCAAAGTTATTCCTCGAATGTAGGGAAACTTTAGAATCACTATCGATGTTCAACAAAGTTAAACAAGTGTTTACCAGGACACAACGGTGTCACAAGAAATAGAAAAGCTGCCTATCTAGCTAGGAATAGAGCAGAGAACACCTATGTTGGACCAGAACCAGTGGTAGAACTCGCAAATAAAAAACACATCATTAATATCTTCTTGGCTTCGCATCGAAGCTAAAATTAAGTTCTCACAATTATCTACAATGTAATTTTGAGAAGACTGGTCAGCGCTCAGGAACTAAAACTAAATACAGCTAAACAACAAAATTTAAATAAATGTAATAAATCTCTTCCACACAAACAGAAATTGAAACCAACANAAAACTAAAACTAAATACAGCTAAACAACAAAATTTAAATAAATGTAATAAATCTCTTCCACACAAACAGAAATTGAAACCAACAGATATCAGGAAATAATTTAAATCTTGAACACACTAATTTCAATAATAAATACAATAAAGATTTACAAATATCACAGCTTAGAAAAAATATCACATTTAGACTAGAAATTACAATAAGGACCCTTATGTCCAAAATTATATAAGGATGATACCCTTCTTAAACTAAAAACGTTTTCTAAGAATTTTATCATCGGCCATCAGACGCTTAGATGATCATATTTCCAACATCAAAGGTGTCAACATTTTATAAAGCTCATAGGAATCTGAATTTTAAGAGAAAAATTGCGACGCTGTCTGTTTATTATTAACAACAAATGTACGGCTATAATAATAGTATGTAAAAAGCGGGTTCTGGGGATCAAAGGATGCCGCCATGATAATTAGTGTCATACGTCATCAAAAAGTAATAAATTAAGAGTGTTAATGGGTAATTAAATGATTAATTAGAGTCAATTGCAATTGGTCAAGTCGAAAAATAGTGTGTTGGCGTTACGTAGTGGTTGGTCTGACGTATGCAGCAACGCGTGCCTCTCGTCCAATCCTCAAAGTCGATACGTCATATGCGATAATTTTAAAGACTTTTCCTCTGCCTACACCCTACAACGATAGTTGTACGTCAAACGGTTGCGCGATATATTGCGTAATCGACATCTGTCGATGCGCCATCGTCGTCGACGAAGACGGGTTATATAAGCCATAAGTAGTGTAACCGCCCTGATGACGGTGTTGAGAGGTGGTGTGAATCACAACGTTTGCCGCCGCAAACTGCGGCAACGGTCAACTTAGCGTGATAATCATATGATGCACGCCCGTCGGGGTAGTGGTAAGCATATCCCCAAGGTGCGCGCTGTATCGAATAAGATACTTCAAAATTAACCATACAGTATCGCCAATTATTTTCATTTTAGATAAAGATAGTACGTAAAAATGTTGATTTCGGCTAATTTGTTAAAAAACTGAATATATTTATTATTTAGTTATTTGTTTTGCACACAATGGACCAACAGGTCTGAGTGCAATGGCATTATGTCCACCTCGATAATAACTAGTTATTTGTTTGGATTATAACGCAGTAGGCGGCTGTGTAGTATATATTAAATGTAGGTTTTTTAAGGCGAAAAAAAATGCATTTTCCAGGTAAGCTATTTTGATATGCGACATATAAATGAGATTTTGTAAGAAAATATATGTACAATAGCAATTATTTTATTTATATTCATTAATTAGTTCATATTGCATTCTAAAAATTTCCACAACAAATATAAACAATTTAAATTTTTTTTAGTTATAATTCTTAGTATGAATCTCATACTATGAATTAATTATACAAATGTAAAATTGTTTAACAAAATAAAGTATTAAATTCATTAATTTGAATAATACTATGAAATGTGCGAAATAATTTAGCAATTGGATTGTAAACTAAGGGTGTTCAATGGCAATTTGAAAACAAAACCATTACAAACGATTTATTAGGGTTTGTAAAGTGTAATACAGAATTAATATTATTGTTTTCTGATATAATTATTAAGCCTAAACCAAAATAATTTGTAACAGCTGCTAAGTCTTCACATTCTAAATAAATTGGCTTATCCGATAGATAAATTCCTAATAATTTTTTAATTTCATAAGCATTAATATCTATAACTTTATTATTTAAGACTGCTTCGAGTGATGATACTCCACACCAACCGTCTGGTGGTACTTGTGTTAAAATGTCGCTTTTCGCGGCAAATTTCACTAACACTCAACTGTACAAGATTTATTGAATGATTAATCATGAGTTGATAGATTTTAAGTGGTCGAATATTTTTTGCTGATCAATATTTGTATTGAATGTCAAGATATTGTTATTGTAACCAAAATTTATAATCACTCTTTCATCGTTTTTTAATAAAGTAATTTTAGCCTCTCGGGTGTAGATTGTCAAGCTATATTTTTAAAAAAATCATGTCCTAATAAACTATTTAAAGACTACGGTAAAGTCTATCAAAAATATATATCTTTCAAACTTTACCTCTGAAGTAGATTTACCTACCACATGATAATTTGATCCATTAGCTGTAGTTAATATAACATTATTAAGTGGATAAATAATATGATCACTGGATAAATAATTCTGATTTATAATGATTGTACTCGCTCCTGTATCAATGACGAAAATAATATCTTTAATATTCAATGAGAAGCTGAGAAGGTATTAATTTTACTATGATGTGTTTTTTTTTTGTGTCTGTTACCACTTTTTCTTAGCTCTCACTGAAACGATTTCTTTCAACAATACGTCAAAAGATCACAAATCGTATCTAGTTGAAGACATTACCCTTAGAAATTAATAAATTTTCCCTCGTTCCCCACAAATGGGGGAAATATCCAAAAAAATTACAAATTTAAAAATCGGTAAATTTTGTCATTTTTTTCACTTTTTTTTCTTAAAACTTCCATAACTTTTTCAAAAATAAACAAATCAACATAATAATTTTTTATATTGAAACCTTTGATATTTCCCTTTCATTTGATATTATTTGTTTGAAAATCTAACACTTAACCTGCTCATTGCGGGGGATTTAAAATAGCAACTTTTTTACAAAAACTAACTTTTTCAACTTAATTTTTGAAAATGTTCCAGAAATACTGCGTCCTTTAAACATATAACAAATTAATGCTTATTTTATGTACTACAAAATGAAAAAAAAAAATTTTGTCCCGACACTTTATCTTCTGCATGTAAACGGCTGCCGTAGTTAAAAAAACACTATTTTTGTGTTAAAATTTTAAATTTTAAATTTTAAATTTTCAACTTAAAAATGCTATAACTTTTCGAAAAATGTAATTATCAGCACAAATTTTTTTTTTCTAAATACATTATAAGTACATCTTTCATTTGACATACTTTGGGGGCGTTCAAAACTTGAAACATTGTATAAAAAATAGAACTTTTTCAATTTAACTTTTGAAAGTGTTCCGGAAATACTGCGTCCTTTAAACATATATAAAATTAAAACTTATTTTATGTACTATAAAATAAAATAAAAAAGTTTGTCCCGACACCTTATCTACTATGTGCAAATTGCTGTCGAAATTTAAAAAAAATGTAATATTTGCGATAAAAATCACCTTCTATAAGGATGTTTTTTGTTCTTAAAACTGCCATAACTTTTTCAAATATTAACAAATCAAAATAATATTTTTTTATATTGAAACCTTAGATATTTCCCTTT
>NW_026099573.1:5747077-5766475 GCF_025091365.1 Daktulosphaira vitifoliae | reverse complement strand
AGAAGTAGTAACTTTTTTTAGTTATTAATTCTGAAAATTAAGCTATATTTTATTTTTATGAGATAAATATTTAAATTAAATAAAAACTTATACTATTTACTTTGATAGTTATTAAAGTGCTCGGGACTATGCATTTATAAAATTGTTTGAACCACTTCTGAGACACCCAACTCTGTGAAAAATTAGTGTATAAAGCAACACAGCNACTCTGTGAAAAATTAGTGTATAAAGCAACACAGCAATATCTTTTGTCTAGAGGGAAGTAATCCTTCTATGTCCCCCAAAACTAATTTTTTAATTATTATACACAGTTTAGTTTTGAGAAAAATTAACATGAATATCTATTTATCATAAAAGACTCAGGGTGATTAACATGAACTTTATAAATTCATAAAATCCTGAGCTCTGCTTATATAAAAAAATATACAAGTCGGTTTAAGGTTTTATGGGGTAGTGTAAATTTTATTGTCAATTAGTATAAGACTGACGTATCGGCATCTTGTCTCTGAATAATAATTTTCTTATAGTAGAAAAATAAAATAAAATCAAATAGAATTACACATGTGTTCAACATGTTCTTTCAAAAAAACTCATCAATAAATCTAAGCAATCTTTCGTCAAAATTATCTGTTGAATTACTTGTATCTTGAACACCACCAGTTTAGAATCAATAACACATTTTTTTTTAGATTTCACTTAAAAATCTTGCGAGATATTATATTTTTTTAATATTAATTAAGAAAAGTTATAAAATCTTACATCCAACTTTATGTAAATAATGTTATACATGTATAAATTGTACAAGTGCGGTGTATTTGAATGACAGCAATTTTGTGTTATACAGTGAGTCGAGGTAATATTTGGACATCATCTAGAAAAAATAATTTGTCTGTTGAATTGTTAAGGTCTTACAGACCTTTAAATATGGTTTAATCACTCGTTCAAACATTTTTCTAATGGTGTTGATCATACATAAAGGCCTGTAAGACAATGGCGATTCGCAAGCCAAATTTTCTAGACAATGTCCGAATATTTACTTGACTCACTGTATGTATTATTTTTTCTAATTTGAAAAAAAAAAATTTATGTTTAACAAATCGCACACCTAGATCTAAACTGTAACAAGTCAAAATATTGTGTTTTTAAGTTAACTAATAATTCGAATTCTAGAAATCAAGCTGCGTATGCCAACAAAACCGATTCAACTGTACCTCCATTAGATTTTGATAGAGAGCGCTAAGAGTCTCTTTAGTTGAATGAGTGAGCTCATTATTGCCCCACCAAAACAGTAACAATTTATGTTACACCAGCATCGCGAACAGGAAAGCCGTGCCTCTCTACTAAAAAAGCGTGATATTTCGAGTTGTTACAGTTTTGTTGGATTAAATTCATTAGAGTTGACAGATATTTAGTGAAATATTTTGAGTTAACATAGTTTTGCTGGCTAAGGTAAGTTAAAGTGTTATGTTTATTTTGAGTTGAATCTCTTTTGAACAGAAATATTCGACTTTTCAAGTTGAACCTGTTTTGCTGAGTTGATCTTATATCCTGATTATTTCTTAAACAATCAAAGCAAATGCCATTTGTATAATGCTGTGCAATATATTTTCAACCTTACAAAAGTTCTTTGACTAACTATTCTCAAAATTATAATCAGTAGAGCTTCAAATTAGTTGTTTTGAGTTGTTACACTTATGATGGTACATTTGAATATACCTTCTGTTGTTTCAGAAAGATGAATGGACGTGGCCTTTTGTTAGTCAGCCTGGCTATTAATAACAATAAAGAGAATATCAGCCAAAATGGATCACCAGAGATAGCCTCGACGTCTAAGAATCAGGAAGCTGACAATCCTCTCATTGATATGCCAAGCACTTCGAAACAAACCGATTCTTATGTATCATCGCCAGCCATAAGTGATTATAGCGAGTTTGATGACTCTGATGGGGATCCGACTTTTGTGAATCCTAAAGAAAAATCTCATAAGGACATATTTTCGTTTTTATCCGTATCAAGTAGCAGCTCGACAAGTTCAAGAAACAGTAGCAGCTCTTCAAGCAGTAGCAATAGCACTATTGCAAGTCTTGAAGATCATGGAGAAAAGCCTACCGAAGAATAGAAAAAAGGAAAAAAAAGAGTGAATAAGTCGTTGCGATGGAAAGCCAAGGTTGCAAAAATGCTTCGAAACTCTGCAAAAGCCTATCATTCCTTATCTAAGTTAAAGAAAAATGTTTCATTGAGGAGGGTTCGTCCGCCTTGTAAATCCAACTGTAGGTTAAGTTGCACATCCAAAATTAATGATCAATCAAGGGAACAACTTTTCAATGCATATTGGTAATTTCTGACCTTCAAAGACAGAGAGAATTTATTGTACGACACTCTCATGAAATTAAACCTAAATATAGATATTCGTCCACACAAAATGTAAGAGCTGCGAATACAGCATTTTACTTCAAGATTAATGGCTCGAAAATAGGAGCGTGTAAAACTTTTTTTAAATTTACTCTTGATTTGAACAATACAGTTATTAAAACTGCTCTTTCCAAGAAAACAGACATGGGAGTGCTAAAAGCTGAGCAAAGATCAAACACGGAAAACAACCCAAAATTAATCAACAAGTAAAGCAAAGCGTTATAGACTTTATCAATTCAATACCAAGAATAGAGTCACATTATCTTCGTGCCCAGACTACCAGAGAATATATTTGCAGTAACAAATCTCTTGCAGACTTATACCGAAATTATAAATCTGACCGTGAACATAAAAACTTACCATTTGTCACTGCCTCAACATTCTACAGAATATTCAACACCGAATTTAATATTTCATTTTTTATCCCCAAAAAGGATCAATGTGACCTATGTGGTTCATCCCCGAAATTTAAAAAGACCTCAAGAAGGTTAATTTCAAGTTTATTATTTAACTTTGAGCAGTTAGCCCGAAGATTTTTACAGGTATTACCGTATGTCTATACGGTAATTACTGAAGACCAAACCCAACCTAAACTAAAAAATTACATAAAAGTATTATTACATGATATTTTATATCATTAATTATATCTTATAGAATATGATCTATTGTAACATAAGTAATTTAAAAGTATTAAATATCGTTTATAATGTGGACTTTGACTCATTGAAATAATTTATTCGTCAAATTTATCACTAACAGCTGGCAAAATTCAATCCACACTCTCCTACAAATTATCTCTATGATCGCCTATATTAAAATTAAAATAATATGATAAAACTACGTTAATATTTGCTTTGTTATAAAGATATTGTGTATTGTGAGTATAATTTAAATAAGGATATAAAAAATATTTTAATTTTTTTTTGTGGCTGTTACCACTTTTTGTCAGCTATCACCGAACCGATTTCTTTTAACGATACGTCAAAAGATCACAAATCGTATCTAGTCGAAGACATTACCCTCAAAAATTGAAAAAATTTTCCTCGTTCCCCGTAAATGGGAAAATCTCTAAAAAAAATGACAAATTTAAAAATCTGTAATTTTCGACATTTTTTCGTGAAATTAAATTGAATGAGCCCCACGTGCCAGAAAATCGCGACGTTTAATCGCCCCGTGTGAATGATAACATACGATTTGTATTGTTTAATTTTAGCGATCGGACGCGACCGATCGCTAAAATTAAACAATACAAATCAGCGATTAAATGCCGCGATTTCCGGGCACGTGAGGGTTCATTCAAACTTTTTTTACTTACAAACACCAAACACAGGGTCTTCATTTACTAGATATTAATTTGAAAATTTATAATAAAATTTACATTACAATTTTTTTTTTTTTTACTTCAATGTTACTGTAAGTCACTCTTCTGGTGATATTGATAATCGTAAACAAGTATCCTTTTTTTGAAGTTTTGATCCAACTGATACAATCTTTAAATTTTAAATTCATATTTTTTTTTTAAATTTAATATTATATGAGATTTTATTTCATCCATTACTACATTACTTAAAATACTTAACAAAATAATTTAAAATCTTATTGAAACACATATTTTTTAACACGCTTTTATTAGTTTCACATGTATTTTGTATATTGTTTGTATGTAAGTTTGTAACTCTCCAAACGCCACGCGTTATCGCATATTCCGTTGTCTAGACTAGACTGTTATACGCATTCACCCCTCCCCACGCCTCGCTCACAATACGACGGTACACTATTCCTATAAAAATTTATTTTTAGTTATCGTACCCGTACACGCGTGCTTGTCATCAATATTATATATATGTAAACAAATTTTTATTTTGACTGACCAATAACGCCCGCGTCTAATGCGCCTTACGTATATATATATATATTCCTACCGCCGTTTATACCTCGGGTATAACGTTAGTCCGACCCGCCCGGCCATAAAACACAGCTATACTTAGTGCATGATACTTTTACGTAGTTAAGTCGCATTATTTGTATAAATATATATATTCTAATTACTATTAAAATTAATATATTAACACGATTTATTCTAATTAAGAGATATAAAGTATTCATTCCGATTACGAGGGATGATTTCCGTATCGTCATTTTTCGTCACTACCTCCACGTTCCGGGAGTGAGTAATTTACGCGCCTGCTGCTTTCCTTGGATGTGGTAGCCGTTTCTCAGACTCCCTCCCCAGAATCGAACCCTGATTTCCCGTTACCCGTAACAACCATGATATTGATAGTAACTACTATCATAACATGAAACTAAAAAGTAAAAAATAAATATAGTTTAAANTTTTATATTGATCTAGACTAAAGTTTATAGATATAATTTTTGGCCAAACTCAAAAAACTTAAAGTTTTAACTTAATATGGTCCAGTGGGATAACTGTGAATAGGGATCATTGTAAAAAAGACTGGCATTTTGAACCAAATTAACAAACATAAATTTGAATATAAATATTTAAGTAAACAATTTTTCTTTCATAAATGATATTGGTAAAATTATTTTTGAGTTTTTAAAATGTCTTACAAACTTTTCCTGATTAATTGAGTTTAATGTAAATTCCTTTAAAATAAAAATATAAAATTAAATTTTTTTACAAAATTCAATGTCCTAGAAATATAATTTGTTAATTATGTTTAATGTTCGTCAGTCTTTTTGCGATGTTTACAAATACTCCATTTACCATAAAAAAATTATAGTTTATAAATGTGTTTTAATGTTTTATAATCATCCAGGAAATACTTAAATTGCCTTGTTATGGCAAATATATATATTTTATATATATATTTAGGTCTAGTAGTAAAATTAAAATAAAATGTTATTTTTTTATAAAACAAACAAAAACTATTTTTGAATATATTTTGTTCTGTACGTGTAAGATAATAACTAAAAAACTTAAAAACTGAACAAACTAGTGTTGAATTGTTATTGATTTAAATCAATGTTTGTAAAGTAATGAATTAAAAATCTTTCTAGCATAAGGTCTAGGGGGTAAATGGAAATTGGGGCAAAAGGAAAAAAATATTATTTAAAATAAATTATTAGTGATTATAGAATTCGGTATCATTGTAACCACAGTACACATAAGGTATAATAGTGTGCAATGAAAAAAATAAGGAAAATTTGAGGATATGTATAAATTGTTATCACTCGAAAAAGTGTTTATGATTATTTTAGATTATATTTTCTGCTCAACAGCTTTTGAGAAGGGCATCTTGATCAAAAATATAAGTAGAACAGTACAGTTTGAACTAAATTGTCATTTCATATTTACTTATTTAATATACGGCCCTATAACTAGTTTAATATCACTTTTTCTATGGAATTATATTTTTTTTGTAAAATACAAAATAAAAATCAATCGGGGTAAATGAAAATTTGGTTTTGGGGTAAATGGAAATATTAATAATAAATTAAATTTGAATTATTACGGTCTTTATAATTTTTTTTTCAACTTCAGAGTGCGTAATTATATCAAAAAAACATATTGACAGTTGTAGAAAATCAAATTTTATTAGAAGCTTCAACGCCAAACACTTTTATGGACCAAATTTTTCCAACATCAAGTAATAATATATCAGTAAGCCCAAAAGAAATAATATCTATTTTTTCAATTCAATTAATACAATATAAAACTAACAATACAAATTGTGTTACAAAAGACAGAGTTCCTCGTCTTAGAGCAACAAAGTATGGTGAGGTTTTAACAAATAAAGATGTGTTAAAATAATTGGAGGAAGCAACCTCAAAGAAAAAGCTAATCAAATATTCTAGTAAATGTAGGAGACCTAAGAAGGCTATTAAAGATGCACAAAATATTGTGTTGGAACAATCAATTGATGATGTAGTTTATCATTCATCAGAAGATGATTGTAATATGACAATTCTTTAGATTTAAGTATTAAAGAAGTTTTATAGAATACACCAATTTGGACTCAAATAAAACCTGGAGTATTTCTTTTAATAANACCAATTTGGTCTCAAATAAAACCTGGAGTATTTCTTTTAATAGATTTTATTGGAGGGAACCGTAAGAAACAACATTTTAAGTATGTATGTTTAGTTAAACGTGTAGATGAAGATGATGGGGATATTTTAGTCCAAGGATTAAAAAAAAATAATGATATTGGAACTGATTTTTATATTGTTGAAAATGACTTGTCAGATATTACAGTAGAGATGATTTTTGCAATATTACCAATACCAACTGAACATAAGAAGAACAGAAAAACTATATACACATTTCCTGGATACATAAATGTCAATGAAAAATAATCAGTTTAGGCACTATGTTACCTACTTATTCATACATTAATTTATGTGATATATTTTAAAACTAAAAATGCTGTTAGTTTGTTATTTTGTTTATAATTTTTACTTTACATTGTTATTTTTTATGTTAAATTATTATTATCACTATTATATGAAAACTAAAGACTGTTAATATATTTTGAAAGTTTATGAAATAGTAAGTAAGCATTAAACTGTACTAAATTATTTTAAAATAATAAAGGTTACCTAATTATTTGACTAATTTAATTGTAATTTATGTAATTCAAACAAATTTTCATTTGCCCCAGGCTTATAACATTATCAACTATACTTTAATTTACCCCATACACAATATACTATTTGGAGCAAATGGAAATTTGTAGATATCGAATATATGAAATAATATAATGATAGCTTTAACAGAACAATTTTATTTGCCCATTATGTTTGTTCAGTATAATACTTGCTGTTGGAAATAGTTATTTTCATTTACCCCAGAAGTATGGGGCAATTGTAAATTTTTTATGGAATTTTATATTATTTTTTTCTCTTAAAATAATCAACTATTTTAACATTTGATTGAAATGTTAGCCACATATTGTATATAGTTAAATAGTTTTTATCAAAACCAAAATTTAAAAAAATTATTACTATATGAATCTAATAAAAGTTGTAAAACATGTAAATTTCATTTCCATTTACCCCACTTGACCCTACAAAGTTTAATTTTATTATTACACAATTGTACACGCAGTGGTGTTTTTGGGGGTATTTGCGGTATACTTATTAACAATTGTTTTAATAAACGTATACCTTAGAAAAATAATACATATATAATATTTATATTGTAAAGTATAAGCTTAAAACTAATAATACATCCTAAAATAAAAGAATGGATTTAATGAAAATACCATTTCAAATACATGTCAGTATTAGTCGTGATGTCCTAAGTACTTGCAAGAGTAGCAATTCGAGTTCATATAGGGTTCATTTAATATAGTAACAACGGTGCTGAACTCAGTTCAAAACCCGTTCACATTACTGTTCAAAATGAGATTTGAATATGGATTTTAAAACGTAGTTTTTAATGTATATTTTTGTTATAATTTGTGAATTATTTTGAATTTAACATTTTGAATTTTATGTAGTAATTTTTTTTTATTTATACAATAATATTAAGAAGTAAGTATAATTATGGGATTAAGTCAAACAAATACATCACATTACAATATAAATGAAATATATTTAAATTAAGCAATAAAATTCATATATATTTCAGCTATAAAAATAAAACGATCCGTTCAATGAAATTTGTACTTATGACTTTTATTTCGTAAAATTTAATTTTAAACAATTTTTGTATGAAATATTAGGTCGTATCACATATGGTTCGTCATATATGATGAAATATTTGTAAATATGCTAATTTCAGCAATTTTATGAAATATTATGTATTTTGACATTTTTCTAGAAAACTAATGGATTTAAAAGAAAAACTAAGGACTTAATTTATACAAAACAATTAGTTCTACAATTTAATATTTATATTTATTTTTGTGAGAGCGTTAATTTACGAGTTAATTGCTAAAAACTAAAAAAGTACCCCTTTGGCCTATTTTCAACCCCAAGTCGGCACGGGTTAAACTTATCTGATCGGCCTGAAATTTTTTATAGTCATTTTTTATATGTATACACACAAATTGAGGGGGTGAACCCGAAGAATTTTCAAAATAACCCTAGTGTATATACTCTATTTGAAATGATTTTTTGAAAATTTTAATTATGCATTTTCAAAAGAAGGTACAAATTATATTGCTACGACTATTGGTAAAACGACAGTTAAAATAAAATAAGAGTTTATGATCAATATTAAAAATATAATAAAAACTATAATTATGTATTTTGATTATAAATAAGAAGTATTAATACTGATTAATAATTATTAATCAGTGTCGGCGCTAGGTTTTGCTAGGTCCTTGTGTCTGGAAGGAGGGAATTGATTGGGATAGATCCACCTAGTAAATATTATTATATGTTAAATGGTATTTTTTTTTATTTGGAGGGGTCATAAGAAACTAACTATGCTAATGCAATGTGCGAGGCACGAGTGGAGAACGAGCCCCGCCATTGAGCCGGACACTGTTATTTAGAATGAAACTCGAAATTACAAGAAAAAATATGTACAATTGAAAGCAACAGATGTGAATACAGAGTAGCTCATTGATGGCTTTATATAAATAATATATATATATATATAAATATATTATTAATCCATCCATCCTATTAGTGCAAGCTGGACCCTCGCCTGGAAAGCAAATTGTTGATTTCGTATATGTTATTGTTAAACGTTTTTTGAAATCAATTGATTTATAATAAACATCAATGTTTCAGTGGTGTTATTGGAAAATAGTTAAAATTATAAAAAATTTGTCCAAAATGACACTGTATAAATGGGACGCGTTGCGTCAATGAACTGATCCAGGTGCGTGCATAATATTAACAATAATAACATGCATGCACTTAACTATCAATGCATTTGTAAGGTTATAAACATAAATTAAGATAAAATAGACTAGACACGAGGCTTTATCAGGCAATCCGGTTTCGTTATACAATTTATCGTAGAAGGAGGATTTTGAATAAACGTTGCCGTCTATTATTTTACACTTATTTTCCTAATTATCCCACTCCGTTATTAAAATTTTGTATCTTGAAAACATGTTTTATCGCTAGAGCTAACTGCTCGCCAAATATTGCCCCTTCAACGGAATTTCTCTATATCGCATTATCCATTCCCGCCGATCTATTTATGTCAAGTCTATTTTATTTTAGTTCGTGGTTAGTAATGATTATGTAAATATTTATAACAAATTGTGTCAAAAAAACCTACAAATTCTTCAGCGTTGTGACCAAAGTTGTAGTCTGGAGTTAAAAGTTTTTCAACAGCTTCTAAATTAGCCATACTTGATATGGGTATTAATTCAAGAAACGGGGCAGGAAGTTTAGGAAGCGGATAAGATAGGTTTTGTGTCCTTTTGTTACTCTACAATAATTTATTAATTTTCTTATCAAGTTTTTCTAAGTAATTGCATATTTTAACCTGATTCGAATTTGTCATAATCTGTTGAATAAAACACTGTTTTTGTTTTTTAATAAGATCCTTGATCAGACTAATAAAGCAACATGAGGTGTCATTCAAACTATCTTATAGTAATTATGAAATATTTTATAATTTTGACAAAACATAATTTTTTTAAGATTTAGTAGATCAGTTATTAAGTATTTATATTAAATAACAGCAAATAGGGTTTTTTCTTTATAACGATGATTATATCATTTATTTCATCTTGTATAATTTGTAAAATGTAATTAAAGTTTTTATTCTAAATAAATTAGAAATGTTATATACATTATTCATAACATTTTCTTTTATGATCCCAGATAATTAAACATTTTGGATGTCACAATTGTGACTAGTAGCATTCCAATTATATGTATATACTTTATATAACAGTACACACCTGGCAAATCATGTGTTGTTTCTACAAATTCTGCTTGATTATTTGGCATAGTATTTATATCTACTGTTTTGTCATCATGCAACTAAGTACATGAGTTTACAATTATAAAATTACACTTAATAAATATAAAATAATCAAACATATTAAGTGATTTTTTGTAAATCTATTCTTAAGCTTACATTTTGAGAAGGAATTGCAATAATTATCGGTTGATTTATGTTAGAATGAGTATCTTCAATAGAATCTGTACAAAAATTTTCATCTAAATTCAATAATTATTTATCAATAACCATTTATTTGTTAATTAGGTAGAGAGGTATTTAAAATTATTTATTTTATAATACCTTTGAACTCTGACATGCTCAAGTCATTATTATTGTTTAAAACTTCTAGTAGCTTCATGTCTTCTGATACTGCAGCCATCTATGATGATTATACAGTTCTAGAAGTCATTGGTAGCATCACCAGTGATGAGCTCTGGNAGCTATAGAATAGTCATTGGTAGTATCACCAGTGATGAGCTCTGATGAATGATCTAATAGATTAATGATAGTAATAAAAAATTAAGACAAATAATATACACAGTTAACTTCCATATAAACTAGCATTTATGTATTATACAAATTGTTATTTTAGATACTAAGAAATTTCACACATGAAATTTATTAGTTATTTAAATAAGAGGTTATTGTATATTCTTATTTCAATTTTCTATGAAAACATTTATCATTGCTACACTCTTTAAATAAATTTTAATTTAGAGCAACTTTTTTATGTANTAAATTTTAATTTATAGCAACCTTTTTATGTAGGAATATAATGGAATATAAGTACTTTATAATAAAAACAAAAAATTATGTTTCAGTGATACATATATCATTTATAAAAATTAAGTATATATGTTTTTAAATTACAGACATAATATATAACTTAATTATAATAATTACCTGCTTGTAAACATATTTTTGTTTTTTTGTTTTGAGATTCTATATTACCCTTTAATTTTTTTTTAGGGGGGCATGGAAATTGCAATGTTTGTTTTTGAATGATAAAAGATTTTGAGGAGTATCTTTTTGATTTTTTTCGGTTTCTAACATTTGTAATAATAGATGAATAATAGATCATCACTCTCTGCATAATCAGTTTCATTAATTGGACAGTTACTTTCATTTTCACAATCATCTGAAGTACCCGACCATTCTTTATCAACTTTTCTTGAAACAATTTCTTTGTCTTCATTAAAATGAAAAAATTTAAGGAAAATAATCTTACATAAATATCAAGATTTAAATTAAGTGTTTAACACCATAATTAATAGTTTGGTTGTATTTTTAAATTAACAGATCAATCAAAAAAACTTTGAAGTGCGTAATACCTGTTTTTTTAAATTTAAAGATTCAAATTTATGGTACAACTGATGGTAATTTATACTCTTAACTATATTTCAAACATTTGAAAATTGCAAAAAATAATCAGTGAAATTTATTGTAAAATTAAATTACAGGGGATACTTTTCATATGGATCTAATTTAACTAATACATCAAAATGTGTAAAAGAATTACCAAATGGGCCAGCAATCTTTTCTGAAATAAACCAGGTCCCATCACTATTGTTTGGATTGTATTTTTTTGATATCATTTTAGTAATTTGATCATTATTAAAATGAATTTTAGAGCTCAGAAACTCATTTTTGCTGTAAGGANCCGCCGCCGCCTCTAGAAGATTCCTCTGACTATTTAAGGGCAAGATCGTCGCTCCAGTCATTCAATCGATCAGTCAATCACTTACGCACTCTGTCTTAAACGCGCTTCGTCTCTCGCTGTTATTTGTTATTTGTTAGTTCGTTGTAATATAGTATAGTTGTTATTAAATCGTAAAAGTGTTTATTACTTCTATATATATTACACCTCGCTACATTGGTGACCTCGACGATAACAAGTATGAACGCCGAAGAATTACGCAATCAATTGGAGGAGTTACGCCAAGAAAACGATCGCCTTGCAGCACTACAGACACAGCAATATCCAACAGCTTCAGTGAATCGCGTTGCCGTCAAGTTGCCACCTTTCTGGTCCGAAAGACCGAGCTTATGGTTCTCACAGGTTGACTCGCAGTTTGCAATCTCGGGAATAACAAGTGAGGAAACAAAATTTAATTATGTTGTGGCTCAGCTTGATACGCGTTACGCCGCCGAAGTAGAGGATATTATTACTAACCCACCGCCTACTGAACGCTACAAACATCTACGCGCAAAATTCGTTGATCTCCCATCACTTATAGGTTTAAAAACAGTGGTTTTTGGAGTTTCTAATATGGTCCTTGAATCAATTGGTAGATCAGAAAATGGAGGGAAACATTTCAAACATTTTAATAAATCGTTTAATGCAGCATGAGTGATATTATTACGAATTGACCAAAGAGCCAAAATTAATTTGATATCTGGAGTTTCAATAAATGATGAATGTGGATTAATATGTTCATCATCACTGTAATCACTATAAAAGTTTGCATTTAGATCTTCATTCCGATCAGGTGAATTAAGTAAATCATGAAGTATGTCATTTTCAGATTGTTGGTCTTTTGAAATATTTATATGGGAAACGGAAGAGCAGTGTCCATATTGGAAATTACTTGATGAGAAGTTGATTGGAGGATTTCATGATTTATATCCTTTGAATTTATATTGAGAAGTTTTTCAGCTACATTTGTAGCTTTTTTCTTTAAATCATAACGAGAAGATTTACTCATTGCTAATTTTGATTTTTTTCCAGTTATAATTTCCATTGTCGTCTAAAAAAACAATATTATAAGTGATTTTTTTAACTTAATATTTTTCTGTAAATGATAAATGATTATTAGTTATTGTATTTCCGGTTAAACTCTGAACTCAATGTTCAAAAATGTTTATTGAGTTAAAAATCAATTATCTATTCAGTGCCAACACAAAAAGTTCATTTAAAAAACTGTTGTGACTAAGGTGGTTTTTTATTAAATAAATAACAACGAGGTGGCTAAATAT
The DNA here is from genome assembly GCF_025091365.1 of Daktulosphaira vitifoliae. Taxonomy (NCBI): domain Eukaryota; kingdom Metazoa; phylum Arthropoda; class Insecta; order Hemiptera; family Phylloxeridae; genus Daktulosphaira; species Daktulosphaira vitifoliae. The sequence goes on along the minus strand of NW_026099573.1, from coordinate 5,753,205 downwards.
TAATTGCCATATATTTTAAATTACTATAAAACAAAATCGGTTTCCGAGCGGAAGTCACAATAGACAAAAGTGTTGGTAATATAAGAATACTTAGTGCATCACCGGACCGGTTCTTGTCACCCGCGGTCACTCGGCGTCGCGCGACCTGTCGGACGAGGAGAGGCAGCTGTGTCGCAGTCGCCATCCAGCGGTAAAGCCGGAAGTGCAATGCGACCGCTTCAAAACTATATAGAAATTATCCTTTTAGTGTTACAGTATTCAAATGTTTGATCAAGTACATGACTATGCTTTGTAAAATATTTTTTATATCTTATTATATAGACATATTTTTAAATATTGGAAATTAAAGAAAGCATGATATTTTATAAGAAGTATTTTATTTTTATTATTATTTAACTTATAAAATAATTATGTTTTGGATATTGGGTATTTTAGACAAACTAAGTATATAGATTTGTTTTTTGTATAAGGGAAACTGGTGCCAATAGTTTTATTTACATCTTAAAATTACTTAGGTTACATGTAAGTCTGACCCTCATAGATTTAAATGTGCTCTTTATTGGTCGATTTGTATAAAAATTTTGTTCATTTAATAGTATAAAGGTGACAAATATATACACAAATGAATCGAGTAATAATCTTGTTTAATGTAAAACCCTGTTAATTGTTAAACGATGAAAAACCTTAAACTTATACTTTTTATTCATTTTAAATTTTAAATATTGAAATATATTTCTCATTCAAATAGATGCAGTCTTTTTTAACTTAAAATGTGGGGTTAATTTAAATTATTGAGTAGCACAATAGAGGGATTTTCACTTAAAAATCAACAGTTTTTTAAGAGATGGTATTTCAATGTATAAAATTTTGAGACATAAAAAGCACCATTTTAATATTGAAATACAGAAGTAATTTGTATCTCATGTATGAATAAAAATCAATAAATAAAACTAATTAAAATAAGCTAGAGCCGACTCCAAAGAGGCTAAGGAGATGATGATGACGACAATGATGTACAATAATAATTGTCAACATTTTAAGCTCATGGAAATTCTTGAGATGTCTGTATGATCGTTTATTTTCAAAACAACTTAATAACAACATAATTAACTAACAATAGTACTTTATAAAATTAAATAACTTTGTATTATAATTATAATTAATCATAATACACAATACAAACATTTAGTAAATAATTTACTACGTGTATTCTGTTAAAAATTACAATAAATGTAGTTCCTAATAAACGGGTTGCAGCATCTTACTAAAATGTATGATTATCTTTCAAAAAAATAATATATGCTATTAGTAGGGTAAAATGGAGAAAGCTGGTTCCCCCCTTGCCTCACCCACTCTCCATCCTGGCGGTGGAAGAAGTGTACGGGGGGATTAAACCCTTATTTTTTTATTTCCACAATCCGGCGTACTGTGGACCGCCCTGGAACTACCACGAGGTATTGCTTCAGGACGGCCCACGCCGTCTAAAATTCACACTACCACGTTGTGAATCAGCTCTTGATCGGTGGCCCTCCCCTTTGCACGTGAAGCACGCGCCGGACCGCTACAGGCCGTTTGCACGTGGCCCCTTTCGAGGCACCTATAGCAGCGCGGATACTTGTCCTTTGGGACCCGTATCCGGCACGTGCTCCAACCCACTCTGAGTCGTGTCAGTCCGACCAGTGGTTGCGAGGCCCGGATGGGAACATCGCACCACGCGAAGCGGCCCTTGCCGCTCCTGTGTAGTCGGACTGACACCGAACCGACGGGTGTCGTCACTCCATCTTTGGAGAGGATAGTGGTCAACGCCCCTACGACGTCCTCTTCCACTATCCACTCCTCCACGTCTAATAGCATGAACGCCACGGACATCGCTGAGCGATGCACGCGGACGTTCATGCTGTCCAAGGCCTCTCTGACCTTTGCAGCTAGCAGGTCGGCCTGGGCCCCTGTACCCTGGACCTCCAGGAGCACTGCTCCCGACTTGGTCCTGCGGGTACCGGAGACCTCGATACCCAGTGCATGAAGGTCAACCGCACTCATGACGGTTTTTAACACACCCGCGTATTTTTGGTCCTCTATGAGGGGGCCAATGATGACAGCCCCAGTCAGTGGGGCCTTCGCTTTTATCAGCGGTCTCCGAGCCGAGGCGGGGAGCCCAGGATTACGGCGAGGGTCCACCACTGGCTTCGCAGTATTGCGCCTAGTGACCTCCGACCAGGTGACTGGCGCTACCGCTACCGCAGCTTGCTGTAGCGGTTCTAGTACGCGCGGGGCCACTATCTTCACAGGATTAAGGGAATTCTCCCCTCTTCGCTGCCTTTTCCGTCTCTTACGGACCCGTTTACCAGATCTCGCGATGGATGGCTGGATGACAGGTTCCGTAATCCGTTGGGACTTGTCAGCACGTCGGCCTCAGTGTTCGGGTTCACGTCGACAATGACCGTAACCTCCGGAGGGTCCTTCTGAGTCGACGAATCGACGGTCAGCACCTCTTCCTCCGGAATGCGGGTCTGTTCCAAATCGTTTAGGGAGCGAACACTCCTTATCAGATCCCTTATTGTTGATTTGATATGGTCGTGCGGCGGCACGACAAGAACCATGTTCTCCAGCCGTCTCGCCTGTAGGCACGCAAATTCAAGACCGGCTATGAGGACCGACCTCGAGCTCGCCCGGTCCAGCTTGGACCGCGGCGTACCGTCCTCGTTGAAGAGGTCGGCAGCCGCGAGCTCCCCGCACTTCCACCGCTTCGCGTCTGGAACCCTTCCGGGTGTGTTCACGAGCGGGATTGGTACCTCTGGAGGGGTATCGTCCAACGTGACCGTCACGATTCCCTCTGATGTCGGGGACGCCTCTTTGCGCTTTCCCCGCATAGTTTCATCCTCGTTTATTGTTACCGCATTATCCAATGCGGGCGGACTACCATTCTGGGCTAGCCAGTTATTGTACTCATACGCCTCGACAGCGTCTCTAAGACCCATGCCTGCGGCCACAAGAGTGAGGTCACTCTTGTGTCGAGACAGGATCTCGCTGAGGGCAAATCTAGCAGCCTTAACGACACGGTCTGTCGCGTTATCGCTGTCTCCCCTCAGCGCAGAGACGCAGCGAGACATCAAGTTCGCCCTCTCCGACTCCTCCACCACTCCCTCGAAGGGATCATACGGTTTAATCCGTTCCGGGCTAAACACGCCACCCGCAGCGAGGTCATCACGCATCATGCGCAAGATGGAGTCTACCGATTTACAGAAGTCCCCGGGGGACCGGAAGCCTCCGTGCGGCAGAAACTCCAACCTTTCGCACTTCAAGCGCGGCTGGATTTCTGTCCAACGTTCAAACTCAGAGGTGGACATAGGAATCTCGTTGGTAAAACGAGCCCTTATGTCCGACCACTCCTCAACGAGTTCCCGGCTGATGCTTACGCATGGGGGATTAAACCCAACGTAAACTAACCTAATGCAATGGTGGGAGAGAACNAAACCTTACGTAAACTAACCTAACGGTGGGGGGAGGGAGACGATGAAACCTTACGTAAACTAACCGAATGGTGAGGGGCGAGGGAGAGGATGAAACCCAACGTTTTCTAAGAATTTTATCTTCGACTACCAGACGCTTAGGTAAGCATATTTCCAAAATCAAAGGTATCATAATATTATATCGCTCATAAGCGTCTGTAATTTTATGGGAAATAATTTTGACGCTGTCTGTGTATTATTAAATATATAGCTATAATTTCTAAGAATTTTATCATCTACTACCAGACGCTTAGGTAAGCATATGTCTGACATTAAAGGTATAATAATAGTATAATGCTCATAAGCGTGCAAGTGGGCTTTTTATATATTAATAATTCGGCCTGTAACAACAACGTGGTTTGCCACTTGCATAACGACTAGCTATAGTAGCAAGGGTCGTCACCACCTAGGCGAGGTGTCACATCTATCAGATATGATTACCGGACCATAGGTGGAATTTAATTTTAAGTTAATTAAAAGTATAATCTAAGTTAATATGTCGTTATATGTATAAATTACTATAATGCCTCGTGGTTTATAGAACACAATTATGACAATCAAAGTTGTATGTGGTTGATATGTAAAACATACCGTAGCCCGTGTCTAGATTAAGGAATAGGAATGAAATACACGCGAGTAATTAAGTTACTCGCGCAATAAAATAAATATTACAGTTGAAATTAATAAGGAAATTTAATTTAATTGTTAAAAAAAGAGAAAATTAAGTTAAACATGGACAAAAATGCGAATGCATCAAAAACCATGTCTACAAATAAAGGCAATACAAATAAAATAAAATATTTAAACAAATAATATTACAAACATCACGGACGGTATTGGAACACATCCGTTAATGTTAACAGGAAATTAATGAAGAACACCAGGAGCGGTCTGGACACTCGCTCCTTAGCGTTGGCTAGAAGAAAAGGGAAACACGTGCTCTCCACACATAAACAAAATTAAGTTAATTTACAATAAAATAAAATGAAATAAAATAATTAATAAAATATAGCTCATTACATAAATATAATATAAAAAAGAAAACGATACCCGGTCTCCGAAGAGACCCATCCGATGGTCTGGATGCTTCGTCGAAAAGACCTGGCCGTTCGCCGTTGGCGGCTCTACTCCATCATTGTACAAAAAGTGTCAATCAAAAAATAAACGTGTACACCCTAGCACGGTCAATGACAGAAGAAAGAATCGAGAAGAGTCAACAACGATCTAACGGCGATTTCAAATCGATAATGGCCAGTCTTTTTGGAAGGGATCAATACTGATAAACAATTCGATTTTAATTATATTTCTCTTTTATCGCCTTATCTAGCGGTCAGAGGCAAAATAATGAGTGGTTGACACCGCTGTGTCAGAAAAAGGTTCTATCGCGCGATAAAATAAATAAGTAGACATAACAAAAAATCATAAACGGTTCACCTTCGAATTTGTGACGTTACAAGCGTCTGTAAATTTATGGGAAATAATTGTGACGCTGTCTGTGTATCATTATATTATATCGCTCATAAGCGTCTGTAATTTTATGGGAAAAAATGTTATATTTAATAAACTAACAATGTTTTCTAAGAATTTTATCTTCAGCTACCAGACGCTTAGGTAAGCATATTTCCAACATCAAAGGTACCACCGTACAGTATCACTCTCATATGCATTTATTTTTTACATAGAATTTAATCTATCTGCTTTTGATTTATGTAATAAATAAATTAAATATAATAAGGATAAGGTACTAAAATAAATAACACATTTTCTTTAATAGTCAAATATATATTTAAGTAATCATTAGTGTTTTAAAAATAAAATCTTTTACATTATTTTTTGAAAAACGGTAGCACAGTGGTGTCGAGGCACAGTGTAGACAAGGCATAGATGGGACAAGTATAGATGATATTTGACAATGATTAAAATCACTATCATAAGAAACGCTTCGATGCAAATCTGTAAATAGTGTTTTATTTAAAGAAATTGGTGGATTATTCCAAAAGCAACATCAACTCTTATTTCTTTGATTATATCCTAATTNTAATAGCATATTTTTAAGTACGGTAGCTATTTTCACCATGTATTCTCCTAATAAGATATTTTAAAATAAAATAAAATACAAAACCTAAAATTTTAATAGAAAAATAGCATATTTTTGAATACGGTAGCCATTTACGCATAGAAGAGAGGTCGTCGGGACAAATTTTTTTTTTTCATTTTATAGTACATAAAATAAGCTTTAATTTGATATATGTTTAAAGGACGCAGTATTTCCGGAACATTTTCAAAAATTAAGTTGAAAAAGTTAGTTTTTGTAAAAAAGTTGCTATTTTGAATCCCCTCCAATGAGTAGGTTAAGTGTTAGATTTTCAAAAAAATGATATCAAATGAAAGGAAAAACCTAAGGTTTTAGAATAAAAAAAAATTCTGTTGATTTGTTAATTTTTGAAAAAGTTATGGAAGTTTTAAGAAAAAAAAGTGAAAAAAATGACAAAATTTACCGATTTTTAAATTTGTAATTTTTTTGGATATTTCCCCCATTTTCGGGGAACGAGGGAAAATTTTTAAATTTTTAAGGGTAATGTCTTCAACTAGATACAATTTGTGATCTTTTGACGTATT
>NW_026099573.1:5744391-5746865 GCF_025091365.1 Daktulosphaira vitifoliae | reverse complement strand
AATTATAATATTTTATGAACTTCATTAGTCATAGGATTATATTCAAACATTTTGTCGTGTACAATTAAGCAATATGCTGTAGTGTTGGTCGGAAAATTTTCATCAGATTCAAATTCTAATTTAATATCTACTGGCGCATTTTTTAATTTTTCGTTCGAACAGTCAATGACAATGAGTGGTGCAGTTGTCTTGAATTCTGTTTTTGTCAGCATGGGACACGCCATCTCCTTTTCATAGAACGCCTCTTGGAATTGAGTGTAGATGTGATATGGTACAGCATACTTATCATTTGGAAAGTCCATTCGCAAGTTGTCATAGGGGTACGATTTCGAATCNCAAGTTATCATAGGGGTACGATTCCGAATTCAAGTATACTTTTAGAGATGATAACGAACAATGGTCAAATCTACTACTATCTTTGTTTATTTTGTTTTTTCTATCCACTTGAAAAGCTACAATAACAAATCTTGAGCTCTCAGTCTGCGATGTNACAAATCTCGGGCTCTCAGTCTGCGATGAAGTTTTCACAGTCCAGGCTTGTCTTTTACTATTTGGTAGGCCGGGATTTTCATATAGATCCCAACTTCGAAATGCTATTTGAAGCGGTGTTGAGGTTTCCAGGATTTTGAGCATGTCTAACCGCATGACATCCGACACACTTACATGTGGAACTTTCCATATAACTTTGTTCAAAATAATTTTACAACTTGATAAATTTTCATTTGTCGAGTAAATACAGTTTAAATCTGTACCACTCCGTTGCAATATTAAGTCTTGACGACAATTAACGATGACTTTTTTATGATCCTCGGCAAATCCTAATAATAACCTTAGAGGTATGCATACTTCAAATTTCATACTCGTATTTGCAGTTACAACACTCCAGCCAGCATTTTCAAACCGTGATCATTCGGTGAAAACGTGACGTATCAGTTTATTAGACATTATCCNGTGACGTATCCTTTTATTGTAGACATTATCCCAGGCATACGCGATCTATCTATTTCTATTGAGTTCAATAAATATCTTATTTCAGTGAAGCAGTGAGCTAGCCAATTGTTAACCAATTGTACATCTGAGCCGGCAGGAACTCCCGAGAGTTCTCCATCTATCAAGAGATAGGAATCACATGGAAGGGTGAAAACATCTTGCTGTTGAATACATATTCGTATCTCATCATTATTCAATAGTGCGCTAACCGAAAACGGTTGATAGGCAAAATAATCCAATTTCACTATGCGGTCTTCATTGTACGGTGTTTCCATTACTTTTAAAATTTCGTCCATTGTTAATTGTATATCCCCAAGCAGAAAGAATGTCAAGGTTTCCACGTCGTATCTCTTCAACTAGTTTAATGATTGGTTTTTTAATATTACTCTTGGTTTTATTGAATCAAAGAGCCATCGCGTATATGTAAACGTATGGTAACAGGCTCACCACTAAAGTTAATCGATTTATCGTCTTGATCTGTTATTTTCACAGTTATAAAGTATAGTTGATTGGATATTAATGGATAGTATATCAAATTTTTAGGATTTTCAACAATACGGTATCTAGCTGCCACTCCTGGATTAAACTCGTGAACCGCATGACTAGGAATTCCATTGTCAAATGCGCCATAATCAGCGTTACAATTTATTTTTATACTAGTTAAATTATTTATGTTGGCAACTTGATCCCATGTATGTATTTTATTTGCGTCGAGTATTTTTCGGTGAAAGCTTAAAATACCACCTCTACTATTTTCAACGCTACAATCTATCTGTCGGCTACACTTTAATTCTGATTTTAAAGTGTTTTTATTAGCCTTGAACATGAATGAGATTTTATACGACTGAAGACGTTCTTCTAGATATTTACTAATGTCTTCGAGTTCATAAGTGCCTTCAGGCACTTTAATTTCTATGTTATTTTCAAGAAGCTCGTTATTTGTATTTATCAAAGTGAATGTATTGTTTGACTTTTCAATATTTGGTATTGAATTACATCCGTAAAACCCCAACAACGCAACCTCTGGTGCTCCAGCGAATTTTATCGGTGGAAAAAAACTTGTTGTGACTTCCGTCGTTGTGTCATGCAGCGAAGGGTCAGCGATTTGAGCATTGTGATTTTAAAAATTTTAAACACAGCTGACCACAAACGTTTGTGTTATATTTTTGTTTCTGATTATAATTGTATTTCACGCGCAATCCGGTGAAATATTTTTTAAGTTCCAGCGGTGGAGGTAAATTACCAAAAGAGTCAAAATACACTGCGTCCTTGCTTTTCTTGAAATACGCTACCCAATGCGTTCCTTTTCCACGGTCAATGTCCAAATTAACAACTGCACTCTCGTATAATTTGGGCTTGACAGGCAACTTATCTCTCGAAAAGACACCGCGGAATAGACTGTATTGGGGCCAGGGGCACTAAATATTATAGTGCGTACCCGAACCGGCTAATTGCACCAATACCGATCAGGCTGCGTAGTGTGG
>NW_026099573.1:5736163-5744291 GCF_025091365.1 Daktulosphaira vitifoliae | reverse complement strand
TCTTAAAACTATTTATACTAGTACACATATTTTTTACAAATTATGATTTCAATATTTAATTTTAACAATATTTTTTCCAACGAGAATCACTTAAATACTACTATATTTGTATAACCTTCCTGTGGTGGTGGTATAGCATAATGCCCGTGAGCCAACGTATCGACTATGTTGTCGAGCCTGTAGCGCTTGGTTGTAAACCAATTCGATTGCGTTGCCATAATGTGGTTTCAATACGTCGTAGAAGTACTTGTACATTAGCGTCTTGCTAATGTCAAACACTGCTAAACCGACGTATATTGGTTTGATAAACTTGACAATCTTTGTGTCCATTATGACAGCGCACAACCTTTCACCGTATTTGATACAGTCGTTGAAGGTTGGTTGGTTTACGAGCTTGCTTAGACGTTCGGGACTGGAGATTAGCTCAATACGGNCTGTTTGCTTAGACGTTCGGGACTGGAGATTAGTTCAATGCGGATGCGTTTCCACAAGTTCTCCATGGTTTTCCCTATAAAATATAAATATTTATCGAATAACCCGTAACTGCTTTAGCATTGAGCGTGCACTTACCAAAGACGGCATTATTTATTAATTTGAAAAACGATATTTCAAAAGCATTTGCCGCCTGTTTCCGCATTTCAGTGTTCAACTCAATGTACGGTTTTAACCAAGGACTTTGTTGAAACTCTAAAACGCGGTGCACCTGTGTGACAAACATATTTATATCCTAGCTAATAGCTCTAGGTACGATGTATATACTTTATCAACATGCAGTCCGTGTGCGATCGCCTGTTTTAAGTTGACATAGTGAACGACGTACCGTTGTTTGGATTTCAAAGTGGCCATGAGTTTGGTCTCTTTGGAACCCGGCAGTACATCGTTGCCAGACAAGAACGGCAAGTCGTTGTGCTCGACATGCAGCCCTTCTGGATACGATACATCTACTTCATATATTCGCCCCGTATTACCAGTGTCCGACAACGATTGGAGGTCAGCCAGAGGGTCTGCTCCTTTATACGACCGGAAGCCACCGTACGGCATGGGCTGACTCATAGCCCACCCGTAAAGGTTATTGGCTGTATACATTAAACGTTTTTAAACCACCGCTCAATTATTGCGCGTTTATATATACATATAGTTTACTTACAGTCTTGATACACGATCAATGAGTCTGGTTTTGACGGATCGTAATCGGGTGTCTTAGGATTGTTGGCCTTTGCATAGTGCTTGACAGCCTGCACTAACACACCACGAATGCCCTGTTCCACCATCAGTAGCATGTTGTAGTCGTTCAAGAGCTCCAGCTTCATCCTGGTGTATTTCAACATACAATCGAAGCTAAAACCAGGTGCGGTATAATAGTGCGCCGGGTACAAATTGTATGTTGTAATACAGATGTCGTGAAAATTCTCAAACACATCAGCTAACAACAACACGTCGATCTTAAGGTATAAGTCGCCGCTGTACTCCTCGAGTGTTGAGCAGTCGAAACGGTTCCACACCTCCGTGGCATGTCTATAGTCATCATCATCGATATTCGACTTACTTAACTGACTATAGAAAGCGTCTTTAGGCGGTAGTTCCGTTTCGTCCAATTTAATTCAACTATCAGTGTACTCGTAGGGGTATAAGCCTTTACCCGTCACCAACGGCATATCTTCAGAGAGGAACACCTTGGCCGTTTCCCGGAATTTAACGAAATCGGGTGTCATTAGGTTAACGGCCAAAGTGGACAGGGAGGAGGCCATGAACCGGAAGGTGTCGACAAACCGTTTGGAGAAGTTATTGGTCACGTGTTTCGTGACCGAAATATACTTCTCCTCGGAATTCGGAATAACCGAAATCCTTTGGTCGTCGTACACCAATTCAGTGACGATGAATTACAAAGTAAGAAATAATTGAATTAATGATAGAAGCATTACGAGAGTTAAGAATTAAGGAAGGGTCAGGATTGGATATACCGTTAGAAGATAGGAAGTTAAATAGCTATTTAAATTGAGTGAAGGACAAAATAATAAGTAGTGGAGGAAATCACCAATGAATTCCTCTTCATGGAGGTGGCAAAAAGGAACAGAATTTAGGTTAAGTTTATAGGCAAAAGAAGGTAGGAGGTTATGTCCAACTCTTAAAGTGAAATAAGAAGAGAGAAGGTTAGAGGACAGAGTAGATAATGAATTTTTGAGAGAAGATATAGCGCTAGTAAGACAGCTGTTAGTGGAAAAGAGAACGATATCATCAGCATAAAATAAAGAGGAGTAACCAAGAGAGGAAAGGTTAATACTAATAGGACACATATTGTGTCATATTGTGACAAATATTGAAAAGAATAGGACTTAGGCAACTTCCCTGAGGTAAACCTCTAAAGGAAGTTCTAGAGACCGACAACCCTGACGGGGAAGAAAAATGAAGAGACCGATAAGAGAAAAGAGAGCATAGAAAATTACAAAGAAGAGGTGGAACATTGATTGAATATAACCGCTCGGTAAGGGTAGGTATATGCACGTAGTCAAAAGCTCCTTTAATATTAATAAAAACAGCTGGAAAAAATATCTTTTTACAAAATAACTCATTAATGGGACCAATAAAAGAATAAAGGCAATCCATTGTACCTATGCCTCTCCTGAAACCAAAAAGGTTACTTGGGAGGAGGTTGTTCTTTTCTAAAAACCAGTCTAGTCGGGACTTAAACATAAATTCAACAGTTTTACAAAGTGATGAGGAGAGAGCAATAGGTCGGAAAGAAGAGGGGGTAGAGTGAAGTTTTGGTATAGGAATAACATGAAAACATTTCCAGGAAGGGGAAATTAAGCAATTGGACCACAGGGAGTTAATTATGGTGAGGAGAAAATCGAGACCAAATTGGGGAAGATATTTTAGCATTAAAGGGGAAATGTCATAAAGACCAGAAGCAGAAGAAGTTCGTGAGAAGATTGCTAAAGTGAGCTCTTTAGAAGTGAACGGCATAGTTAAGGGATGAGAGTCAGAGTTGTTAGTTGAGGGAATAGGGATGGAGGAGGGAGTAGATTCCTTGAAAGACGGAACATATGGAGGAGCAATTTTATCACAGAATGAGGGAAACCATGCTTCGTTAAGTGAAGGGTAACGGCGACTTACACAGTTTTTAAACTTTTGGGCGGTGGACCATAAGTGATGAAGGGAAGAAAGATGGGTTGAGGGACGAGCAAAAGGAGTACCAAGCATCCATTTTTGCTTTTTTCAGCGTACGAGTGGTGTTAGAACAGATACGTCGATAGGTAATAAAATTAGAGACTGGACTTGTAGCTCTGTATAAGCGAAAAGCCTGAGAGCGTTCTTTAATGGCATTAGTACAGGTGGTAGACTACCATAGTGGAGAGGGAGGGAATATATTTTTAGTGCTTTTTTTAATTGGTATAGAGGAATAAGCCGCATTTTTGAGTAAAGTGACAAAAGATTCATAGTCAGTTAAAGGGCAGGAAGAGGGGAAAAGTTAGAAAGAATAACAGTAGAGTAAGCTGAAAAGAGATTCCAATCGGCTTGGTTTAAATTAAATAAAGGGGAGTGAGATTTGGAGGGAGAATCAGAAATATAGTTGGGGAAAGGAGGAGAGTGAGAAATAACAATGGGTTAGTGGTTGCTGCCATAAACGCAATCTAGGACAAACCAATGAAGAGACCAAGATAATGTAGGAGAAGTAAAAGTAATATCAACAACTGTGTCGGCAAAAGGGGGGCGATTGGCGTGAGTAGGGGAGCCGTCGTTGATAATACTTAGATTAAAAGAACAAATGGAAGAAAAAATTAAATTTCCACGATAATTACTGTCATGGGATTCCCATGCAGGATGGTGATCGTTTAAGTCCCCACCGATAATGGAGTTAGGAGAAAACAAATTGAAGATAGAATTAATGATTGTCGGAGGAGGGTTGGAAGAGGGGGGAATATAAATAGACCAAAGACAAACAGAAGAAGAATGGTTAGAGAAAGCTACAATACCAATAAGGTCGATTGAATGAATACATAGGGAGTTTAAAAAATTATCGTTAATAGTAATAGGAGAAATTTCAATGGTGTGATGGGCAGCAATGGCCACTACACCATAACCGTCCTGTCTATCAACACGAATGAGGTTAAAACTGTTGATCTGGTAAGACCGCTTTTGTAAAAGCCAAGTCTCCGATAATAAAGCAAAGGAGCATTTGTGTTCAGATAAGAGGAAAGAAAGGTCATGACTGTGTGGAATAATACTGCGTATATTCCATTGTAAAATATTAAAGACAGGACAGGAGTTAGAAGAAATATTAGTGTTATTTAGAGTTGTCATCATTAATTGTCTCTAAAGATTTGGCGTTAAATAAGGAAAATTCTACTAAAGAACGGAGCGAGGCAGGAGAAGAAAGTGAGTCAGGATCGCGAGTAAGGGACTGGGAAAGTTGATCGACAAAGGATGAAATCCAGTCATTATTTTCATGAGTGGGGGAATTAATGGAAGTTACGTAATTAAAATAACTACCATTAGGGGAAGCGTAGTGTTCATTAACAGGGTGGAGTGAAGGGTATTGAGGGGAAGAATAGGCGTTATTATTATGTAGAGCAGTTTTTTTTTTATGTTTTTGTGTGGAGGAAGAATTAAGAGCCGGAAAAGAGGAGGTAAGTAAATGGTTATCTATAGTATGAAGACTGGCTGGCTGTACATTATTAATTTTGTTAAAATTTTTAGCATTATTCACATTAGTGATATTTTTAACATTATTAATATTATTGTTCTTATTAGAAGTATAGTTATTTGTGACTTGTGCGTAGGAAAAAGCTGAGTTGACAGCACCAGAACGTTTAATTGTTGCTTATTAATATCCTGATTAAGATAAAGTATGTCGAATGAAAAAGGGATAACTAAAAAATATTATTTCTCGTTAAAAAATTGTGTTCATCCATACACTTTTAATAACTTATAATAGCATTATAAAGTTAAAAATGTATAAAATAAAATCGAGAATTTTTACACAATATTAGCATTGGGTAGCCATTTTCACCGTGAAGACAAAATTTTTTTCCATAATAAAGTATATTACATTAGCTTTAATTTAAGATATATATATATATATATATATANATTATCGCTTGAGCAACAAGCAAAAAAAATGAAGTTCAGATCCATCAACAAATTCCCACCATGCAATGTTGGCGACACAGTTAGAGTCAAACTACCAGAAGTAGACAGAAGTAAGGGTGATCCACAGAATGTACTCTTTGCGATTGTGTCTATAAGTGATAATCAATATTACGAACTCGGTAATAAAAATGGCACTCTTCATCAACTTTATTCCAGAAATCAATTCACTGTATGCTCTGAACCATTAATAGATATTTTAGAAGTTTTAGCCACAAAAAAATCTTTGCGTGAAATAGCTAATGAACAATCTTTTTCCGGTGGTCAAGGTTTTAAGAAGTGTTTATGTAAAACTACATGCTTAACAAATAAATGTAAATGCAAATCCGGGGGAATACTTTGTAATTCTAAATGTCATCCAAACTCAAATTGTTCTAATAAATAATTGTATTTCGCTTAAAATAAATAGTAAATAGTAAATAGTAAAATTGTTCAAATATATAATTTATAGTTTAATCGTAATAATAATAAATAATTTTTTTTTGAATTAGTATAATTTGGTTTTTGCTACTAGAAAGACTTTGTATAATCTGTACCATTTACCGAAGTTATAAGTTTACGATTATAGTTATACGAATACATTATCCACAGCACACCGGATAATGTATAAATTGATTGGATACTACATATTTAAGGTGGATAATGTATACATTACACTGTTCGTATGGATGAGGTTCACATTACCCGGGTAATATGTACACTAACCATTTTTATACTTTACCCGTAACATATATAAGTGACAGACATTTCGGGAAATTTCAAAAATCAAGTTGAAAATATTAATTTTTTGCGAAAAAGTTGTCATTTTGAATCCCCCTGTGGGTAGGTAAAGGGTCAGATATATAAAAAAATATACAAAATGAAAGGTAATAATGACATGCATCTTTATAAAAAAAAATATATTGTCTTGGTTATTTTTAAAAAAGTTATGGCAATTTTAAGTAAAAAAATTTCGAAAATTAGTGATTTTTAAATTTGTAATTTTTTTCAATTTTTGAGGCTAAAGTCTTCAACTAGATACGATTTGTGATATTTTGACGTATCGTTGAAAGAAATCGGTTCGGTGAGAGCTGAGAAAAACTAGTAACAGCACAAAAAAAAAAAAACAAAGCACATCATAGTAAAATTAATACCTTCTCACCTTCGCATCGAAGCTAATACTACTTCTCATAAAAAAATTGTGTTGATCCATACACTTTTCAATAAGTTATAGCATTATAAAGTTAGAGAAAGGTTTAGATAAAAGATAAGAGTTTATGATACTCGATGGGTTTGTCAATATACTAATTGCAATTCAATGATCAACAACTATTCAGCAATTTTAAAAATGAAATTGAAAAAGAAGCTAATAAAGATGTAGTTGAAGCTATAGGTCAATTATTAAAAAAAAACCCAGCACAAGGGGGTCGCGGCACAGTGGTGACGTGGCATAGTTGGATCAAGTAAATGATATCTGACAGTGATTAAAATCACCATCAAAAATAAACGCTTCGATGCAAATCTTTAGATAGTGTTTAATTTTAAAAAAATTGGTGTTTTATTCCAAAAGCTACTTGATCTGCTGGTTCCTTATTAATATCTCGATTAAGATAAAGTATGTCGAATGAAAAAGGGTTTATTAAAAAATATTATTTCTCATAAAAAAATTGTGTGGATCCATAAACTTTTCAATAAGTTATAGCATTATAAAGTTAAATATAATATAAATAATAAAATCGAGAATTTTCACACGAAAATAGCATTCGGTAGCCATTTTCGCCGTGAAGACAAGTCCAGAGGTCAAATTTTTTTTTTTCAAATTAAAGTATATTACATTAGCTTTAATTTAAGATATATATAAAAGTGTCAGACCTTCCGGAACATTTTCAAAAGTTAAGTTGAAAAAGTTAATTTTTTGTGAAAAAGTTGTCATTTTAAATCCCCCCCTGTGGGCAGATAAAGTGTCAGATTTACAAAAAAAATATACCAAATGATAAGTAAAGACATCAAGCATCTATATAAAAAAAAATTATATTGATATGTTCATTTTTGAAAAAGTTAGAGCATTATTAAGTTAAAAATATAAAAAAAAATTATTTTACAAAAATCGTAATTTTTTATTAACTTTGATGTCAACTTTCACCACGAAGACAAGTCCAGAGGTCAAATTTTTTTTTTTCAAATTAAAGTATATTACATTAGCTTTAATTTAAGATATATATAAAAGTGTCAGACCTTCCGGAACATTTTCAAAAGTTAAGTTGAAAAAGTTAATTTTTTGTGAAAAAGTTGTCATTTTAAATCCCCCCCTGTGGGCAGATAAAGTGTCAGATTTACAAAAAAAATATACCAAATGATAAGTAAAGACATCAAGCATCTATATAAAAAAAAATTATATTGATATGTTCATTTTTGAAAAAGTTAGAGCATTATTAAGTTAAAAATATAAAAAAAAATTATTTTACAAAAATCGTAATTTTTTATTAACTTTGATGTCAACTTTCACCACGAAGACAAGTCCAGAGGTCAAATTTTTTTTTTTCAAATTAAAGTATATTACATTAGCTTTAATTTAAGATATATATAAAAGTGTCAGACCTTCCGGAACATTTTCAAAAGTTAAGTTGAAAAAGTTAATTTTTTGTGAAAAAGTTGTCATTTTAAATCCCCCCCTGTGGGCAGGTTAAGTGTCAGATTTACAAAAAAAATATACCAAATGATAGGTAAAGACATCAAGCATCTATATAAAAAAAAATTATATTGATATGTTCATTTTTGAAAAAGTTACGGCAGTTTTTAGTAAAAAAAATTGAAAAAATTTCGAAAATTAGCGATTTTTAAATTTGTAATTTTTTTGGAAGAGTCCCCCATTTACGGGGAACGAGGGAAATTTTTTCAATTTTGAAGGGTAATGTCTTCGACTAGATACGATTTGTGATCTTTTGACGTATCGTTGAAAGAAATCCGTTCGGTGAGAGCTGAGAAAAAGTGGTAACAGACA
>NW_026099573.1:5729898-5736121 GCF_025091365.1 Daktulosphaira vitifoliae | reverse complement strand
AAAAAAAAAAAAACACATCTTAGTAAAACCAATACCTTCTCAGCTTCGCATCGAAGCTAAAATGTTGCATTTTATTTTTAGGTATCATTAATCAAATAACAAAATGCCAATTTGTTACATTACTATTTGTTTTAAAAGATGTTTTAGGAGTTATAAACATATTAAGTACAACACTACAATCTAAAATAGCTACATTAGGGAAGGCAGAAATTGTTATAAATAGTGTAATTAAATCATTTAAAAATATGAGAACTGATAAGACATTTTCACTTTTATGGCTGAAAATTGTACAATTTGTCGCGTATCCAGTATACGATTAGGCGTGTACAAAATACACCGATAAATAAATATTAATATATATATATATATATATAGTTCGCTTTAGCGGGCACTAAATAAGTAACACCAACACTTATGTCGTAGCACAATTGCAGGCTGACAATATCCGCACTAGTTATTTTGACTGACGAAGTTCGTAAGGCCACAGTAACAGACGTCGAGAACAAACGTTACAGAGACGAGCCAAAAGCTGAAGAAAAAGAAAAACACAGAACAGACGAGGCAACCAGTTAAGGTCTACGTCTGAAAGGCAAACAGGAAAACACACCAGATGAGGTGTACGTCGAAAACGGAACAGAACGCAATATCAGTAATCCATATTCGGTGGCGGCCTTATCTCAGTGTCAAGGGCGGGGAGACATCCGATTGTCATATTAATAACTGGACGGCTGATATCGAGAGAGACACGGGCGAGCACCAGCCTAGAGCAAAAGGCGGTGCTGTGTCAAATTTTTTGAAATAAATGAAATATCATTTAATGTCTCTCATCTTGGTGAGTTTGATTCTTTGTTATAGTTACTATAAATATTTAAAGCAAAATTTAAAAAAAAAATTTTTTTAAAGTATCAAAACGAAAGAGAAGCAAACCAAATAATTTGAAAAATTTCCATTTGGAAATGGCTACTGTAGCTAACTATGAAGAACAAAAAAAAATCAGTTGAAGCCTATTGGAGACAATCAATTTATTTCCCAATTATTGATAATATTATTAAAAATTTAGAGTTCAGGTTTTCAAATGAAAATCTTAAGATGGCTAAAGCTATTGATAATTTTATAAATATGGATTATGAAAATAGTCAAAATTTTATTCTGCATTATAAGGTGCATATTAAATAAGTTATTAAGTACCAAGAGTAATAAAATCATGACATTTTAGAAAGTTAAAAAATATTCTATGATTTTAGGACATAATAAATTCAAACACCAAATGCTTAAAATGAGAAACACTAGTAACAAAGAACTGCTTACAAAACAGTAAAGATGAAATTAAAGAAATTCTAAATAAAGAAATATCCAAATACATGAGGAGGTTGAATAACTGGTTACAAAGCAGCATGTTACAAATTTAAATTTTTTGAATATCGAAACAGATCTTGCTAATTGCATTGTTTCCGGAAAAATTGTAACCACATTTGCAAATGTTGACCGAAAATTATGTTTAACACTTCAAAATTTCTCTCTTGATATAAAAAATAAAATAAAATAAAAAATGTGATATAATCAAATACTATAGAAAAAAATAAAATGTGTTATATTAATTTTTCCAAAATGATATTACAAATATAATAATAGTATTTAAATATTTAAATAATAATTTAAATATTGGGATTATGTTAAGTTGGCGGTGTGTGGCATGTGGTGGCGGAGCTCCCCACAATTTTGTAAGCGATTATTGAATAATATTGAATAAATATTGAAGAATTTTCGAAAGTGATCATTATTTCCTATTCTGAGGGCTGGGTTTTTTTTATACCTATATATTAACTCAAAAATTTGAAACTTAAAATGTTTATATCTAATAAACAAATTAAGTTTCATTAAAAATTCAAATGCCATTTACTATTGAATTAAAAACTCAAACATTTTATTAAATTAAAAATATGTGTTACCGTTTAAAAAAACNTACTAAATTCAAAATATGTGTTATCATTAAAAAAAACAAAATGATATCAAACAAAAGGGAAATATCTAAGGTTTTAGTGGAAAAAAAAATTATGTTGATTTGTTTATTTTTCAAAAAGTTATGAAAGTTTTAAGAAAAAAAAGTGAAAAAAATGACAAAATTTATCGATTTTTAATTTTGTAATTTTTTTCGATATTTCCCCCATTTTCGGGGAACGAGGAAATTTTTTTCAATTTTTAAGGGTAATGTCTCCAACTAGATACGATTTGTGATCTTTTGACGTATTTTTGAAAGAAATCGGTCCAGTGAGAGCTGAGAAAAAGTGGCAACAGACATAAAAAAAAAAAAACACATCATGGTAAAATTAATACCTTCTCAGCTTCGCATCGCAGCTAATACACAAGGGATTACAAATACAGGTAGCTAATTGGTTTTTTATGATATTGCTATCACAGTCACGGATTGTTTATTATCAATTATGACTATCAATAGATATACTTTTTGTATTGTCAGTTAGTGTATTTATAAACTCACAACAATGTACATTACTATCATTATAACAATGCTGTGTACCTGCTAATATCGAGGTCATAAAAAGCCAATTAGCTACCTGTATTTGTAATCCCTTGTGTATTATACCTATACATTAACTCAAAAATTTGAAACTTTAAATGTTTATATCTAATAAACAAATTAAGTTTCATTAAAAATTCAAATGCCATTTACTATTGAATTTAAAACTCAATCATTTTATTAAATTCAAAATATGTGTTACCATTTAAAAAAACAAAGTTGACACCCTTACCAGGCATAAGGGATGAACTTATAAAGTATTACATAGTTAATAATTCAAGAATAATGTGTAACTAAAGATAGTAATAAAAAAAAATNATAGTTAATAATTCAAGAATAATCTGTAACTAAAGATAATAATAAAAAGTAATAAATCTAACATTCATTATTAAAATTTTGAATTAAATTGAGTACAACACTACAAGTTCCATCTAAGAATGTTTACGTAATGAAACAATTTGATTTATCATTTATTGTAAAATATTAGCCTTATAAAAATTTAAACAATTTTATGACGACTTATTTTTCGTTTGGTTTTTTAGTTAAACCTAATAAACGAGCTAGTGCATGCAACGTTAAAACATCTACAACTTGCATAGTTTCTAAGAAATATGTCATTTCTGTAATCCATTCTTTAGCTACTATTTTAGCTCCTCCATCAAGTAAATTCATAAACTTAAGAGCATTCAAAAAATTATTATTTTTCATCCAATATTTAGCTCTTTGTAATTTGTCGTAAGTATTCAGCTCATGAATATTAATTGGTACATTATCAATTTCATTCTGAGGAATTGATTTAGATTCTTGATAGACAAAAGTGCTTATTATATACGAAAATACTATATCAAATATATTTGGGTCATCCTTTTTAATGATGCCCATTTGATAAGCTTTTTTTTCTACTTTATAAAATCGATCCACAAGATTTTCTTTAGAACATACACCCCTATTTATTACTTGATTTGGTAAAGTTTCTAAAATTTGGTAAATTTTGGGAAATGCTTCAGTGATTTTTTTGAAAGTATTAATTTTATATTTTAAAAAATGCAGAGATTTGTTACAATATCTACGTGTATCATATGAATTTAATGTAATGTATAATGACTGACATGTACTCCATATTAAAAATAGTTTGAACAGTTCTTGTTCTTTTTTGGAATATTCTTTTAATACATCATTGATTCCACTAGCAACAGCATTTATGATAGCTATATCTTCATAATATTTTAGCCTGTTCCATTCAGCACGTTCAGAAAACTCTTTTTTTATGGCGATTTCTACTTCTTCCTCTGCTTTTACAATTCTATCATTAACATTAGTTGAATAAATATCTTTTTGCTCCTTCATTTTTTTTTCAAATTTTTTAGCGCAGTTAATGTTTGTTAAAACTTCTTTTTTCATCTTGTATTCATGACTTGTATTCATGGTGAAAATGACTACTGTATGCAAAAATATGCCACTTTGTGAAAAAATTCTTGATATATAATTTACATTTTTTAATACTATGTTGCTATAACTTTTTAAAAACTTTAAACATGCTTATTGAAACTAGGACATCATTAAATAAAAAATTTTATGTGAATTAAAAAAATTGTATCGTTAAGATCAATATAAAGTCAGAAAGTTTTATAATTACTATTTATTGTAAATTTATCAGAAAAGCTCAATATTTTTTTGCATTTTTACGGTAATAGATAACTTAAATAGAAGTAATAGTAATAATTTCCTAGTAAATTTTGTTGTTTGAAAAGATTCTACAATTGAAATAATGAGAACTTAATTAATTTTAATGATTTACTTTAACTACATGAACTAATCAAAACAAAGTTGTTAAAAAGATTTACTCAATTGAGCGTATTATAAAATTTGATTATAATTGTAAAAATCCATTGTTAATTCAGGAGAAATTAACTATCATTTTTTTTAGAAATGATTTATATAGCAACATGTTACCAAAATAATAATTTTAATACGAATAAGAAATTTCTTCTTACAAGGGGGGGCTAAAATTATGGGATCCTTGATTTTTATTGAAGTTATTGAATCTAAATGAGATAAAAATCAAACGAGTTAAAAATTTATACTAACTTAAAAAGAATTAAGAAAAAGTGCAAAAAATTCATTGCCATACGCGGGATGGAACCTCGTACCCCAAGCGTGTAAAACATAAGTTTTTCTAACTCGGCAACCGTACGTCGGTTACGTCAATTGAAAAAATTGGCATTTAAGCTAATTCAAATTTTAAAGTTATTTTTCTCGACTTAAAAGAAGCAAACAAATTTAAATAAAATTAACTTTCTATGCTATATTAATTTTAATTTATATAATATTTATCAAAATCTGTACTCCCCTTGTCAGGTATTTTAAAATAAAATAAAATACAAAACCCAGAATTTTAACACAAAAATAGCAAATTTTTGAATACGGTAGTCATTTTTACCATGAAGACAAATCCAGAGGTCAAATTTTTTTTTTTCAAATTAAAGTATATTACATAAGCTTTAATTTAAGATATATANTTAGTTTTTGTAAAAAAGTTGCTATTTTAAATCCTCCTCTGTGAGTAGAATAAGTGTTAGATTTTCAAAAAAAAAAATGATATCAAATGAATGAAAATTACCTAAGGTTTCAATATAAAAAAATATTATTTTGTTTTTGTTAATATTTCATTAAGTTATGATAGTTTTAAATACAAAAAAACATAGAACACTTTAGGACCTTATTTCTTTTGCAAATATTTTCACGTTTTTTATTTAATTTCGGTGGCAATTTACTCATAGACGATAAGGTGTCGGGACAAATTTTTTTTTTCATTGTATAGTACATGACATAACCTTTGATTTGATATATGTTTAAAGGACGCAGTATTTCCGGAATATTTTCTAAAGTTAAGTTGAAAAAGTTAATTTTTGTAAAAAAGTTACTATTTTCAAAAAAAGATATCAAATGAAAGAAAAATATTTAAGATTTCAAAAAAAAAATTTTTGTTGATTTTTGACAAAGTTTTGGAAGTTTTAAGAAAAAAAGTGAAAAAAAATGACAAAATTTACGGATTTTAAAATTTTTAATTTGTTTGAAGATTTCCCCCATTTGCGGGGAACGAGGAAAATTTTTTCAATTTTTAAGGATAATGACTTCAACTAGATACGATTTGTGATCTTTTGACATATGGTAAAATTAATACCTTCTAAGCTTCGTATTGAAGATAAAATATTTGAATATNCAGCTTCGTATTGAAGATAAAATATTTGAATATTAAAAAGAGATTTTGTCTGTCCCGCGTTTTAACAAATGAGTGCCATGATTCTCAATATTATCTATAGTATAAATCTTTTTCTTCTTCCCCGTCTTAATCCCAACTACTTGGGGTCGGCCATCCTAATCCTAAACTTTCACTTGAAACGATCCCCCACATCATCTACGCTCAGCTGTTCTCATATCGCATTCAATAGCATCCCTCCATCTCTTTTTTGGTCTTCCTCTACCTCTTTTTTCATTCAACATTCATTTCTATAACTGTTCTTACGGCTTCCGATTGTTCTCCCCTCATAACATGACCAAACTATGTAAGTCTATTTTCTCTCATCTTATCCACGATTGACGCTCCACCTATACTCCCTCTTATATGCTCGTTCCTTATTCTATCTTTTTTAGTCACTCCACTCATCCATCTAAGCATTCTCATCT
>NW_026099573.1:5729008-5729798 GCF_025091365.1 Daktulosphaira vitifoliae | reverse complement strand
AGATATATCACACTCTGATCAACTGTCTTTCGTTATCAGGTATGTGCTATCAAACGGTGAGCCAATTGAAAGATTTATTGGCTTTTTAGAAAATGTTGGACATAAATCAGAAAATCTAGCAGAATCAGTTTTATCAGTTTTAAAAAAATATAATTTAGATATTTGTTATTTGAGAGGTCAATCTTATGACAATGCTAAAAATATGTCTGGTATTTATTTAGGAGTTCAAGCAAGAATAAAGCAAGTTTCACCATTAGCTGATTTTGTACCATGTTCGGCACATTCTTTAAACTTAGTCGGATCGTGTGCTGCAAATTGCTGTAAAGAAGCAAATGATTTTTTTCTTTTTATTCAAAATATATTTGTATTTTTTTCTTCATCCACACATCGATGGCATAAATTAAGTCAATATTCTATCTCAACTGTAAAAAGTTTATCCACTACACGATGGTCAGCAAGAGAAGACGCTTGCCATAGCTTAAAAAAAAACTGGAATTCTATAAAACAAGTATTAGAAGAACTAATAAATGATGATTATGAAAAACCATTTGTACGGTCTGAAGCCAGAGGTTTAATTAGACAAATGAATAAATTAGAAACAGCATACATGACTGTATTTTGGAGTGATATTTTACATACATTTAACAAAACTAGTCTTCTATTACAATCTGTTGATATTGATATAAGCACTGTAGTTAGTTTGTATAATTCGTTAATTCAATACGTTCAAACTTTACGATCAATGTTTAATGATTATGAAAAGTTGGCAAAAGCTATGTTTGACAATGAT
>NW_026099573.1:5723848-5727024 GCF_025091365.1 Daktulosphaira vitifoliae | reverse complement strand
ATATGTTTAAAGGACGCAGTATTTCCGGAACATTTTCAAAAATTAAGTTGAAAAAGTTAGTTTTTGTAAAAAAGTTGCTATTTTAAATTCCCCCCAATGAGCAGGTTAAGTGTTAAATTTTCAAAAAAATGATATTAAATGAAAGGAAAATATCTAAGGTTTTAGTATAAAAAAAATTTATGTTGATTTGTTTATTTTTGAAAAAGTTATGGAAGTTTTAAGAAAAAAATGACAAAATTTACCGATTTTTAAATTTGTAATTTTTTTGGATATTTCCCCTATTTTCGGGGAATGAGGGACAATTTTTCAATTTTTAAGGGTAATGTCTTCAACTAGATACGATTTGTGATCTTTTGACGTATTTTTGAAAGAAATCGGTCCAGTGAGAGCTGAGAAAAAGTGGCAACAGACATAAAAAAAAAAAAACACATCATAGTAAAATTAATACCTTCTCCGCTTCGCATCGAAGATAAAATAAAAAAAAAAACACATCATAGTAAAATTAATACCTTCTCAGCTTCGCATCGAAGCTAAAATTTCGAAAATTAGCGATTTTCATATTTGTAATTTATTTGGAGGTTTCCCCCATTTATGGAGAACGAGGGAAATTTTTTCAATTTTTGAGGGTAATGTCTTTGATTAGATACGATATTTGATCTTTTGACGTATTGTTCATCAAAATTAATCCAGTGAGAGTTGAGATTGAGCGTTCAGACACAAAAAAAAAATTAAAAATTAAAAAAACCCATAATAGTAAAATTAATACCTTCTCAACTTCGCATCGAAAGTAAAATAAATACGTTTTACATTAAAAAAAATTGAATTTTTTTAAATATTAAATTTATCACCACATTATTATTATTAATTATGTATAACATCTCCTTTCTAAAAGCTATTGCTTGTGCCAGAGGGGACGGAAAACCTACATAGCTCAGAGCAACAGAATCGTACTGAAGCTCGACGCGTTACCGACAAAGCTAGATAAACCGCCTATAATTAACCTATTGGAAAGATGAACATTACAGTTTTTTTTCTTTATCTTATGTCTAATATACTGGGATATCTATTAAATTAATTACACATACGTAGTATTCGTACAAATTGGTTTGATATTTGATAACTAAAATTAGATCAGTCATTCATTTGTTATTTTGTTTACTAACAAATAACAGTGAAATTCTACGAATGAATAATATCATACTCATATTACAATATTTTAACACAGATAAGATAAAAATTTAATCTTATCTATGATATTAAGTGTGAAATACCTATATATATATATTAGTTCTCACTTAGAACAATAAATTTTTGCCATTGAAAACTATACATGGGCATTAATAGTTAATATTACTAATGTCGTTCAAAAATGGAATCGACTATTGTAGTCATGGCCTGGTTACTTAAACGATATTTATCGTTAAGAAATGGATTTTAAATAACTTTAGAAATGATTAATTTACATCACAATTTTCAGTTTAACAATTTAGTAACTTAAATTATTGAAATATACACTAACCATTATTTTTTTTAGGTTTTATTTTTTAGAATTTCCGTGGATTTGTGTTCTAGTAGAGGTTTGTTCATTTTTAAAGGGTTCCGGTTTTGAAACCGGTTTATTTGGGTTCAGTTCTAGGCTCTGGAGATAGTCATAACGTTAAAAGACTAAATAAATAATAAATAATAGAAAAAGTTGAGGATCGAAGTTACTAGTTGTATAATATTGATGTTCAAATATTTGATTACTATGGTCACTTATTTATCTTTTTATTATTTTACATTATTATTTTCCTTAAATAAATTTGTGTTTCTTGAAGGATTAACAACAAATCGAAATTAAACCATGAATAAATATATCTTTTTCATTTTTTTGTTTTTGGTTAGTAAAATCTTCTGTACGCAAGATATAAATTTACCTATGTATATATATTTGGCAAATCATTTAACTCATATAGAATGCAAAGAATTGACGTCTTACTTATATTCAGAAAATTTCAAATTATTTAATATAAAAGAATTGTCTCAGGATTTACCAAATGATGTAACTTGTTTATCATTGCTGATGACTTGGGATAATAGTGCCGGGAAAGAAAAGTATCATCATAGTGTTTCTAAATTTTTAAGAAAAATCAATCATAACAATTTAGCTAAATGGTTATCAAATGCGGTTTTCACACGACTAAGCCTACAATTAGACGAAAGTTTTTTAAAGAAATTTCCAGCAACTGAAAATTGCAAAAAATCTTCCATTTTAATACCACAGACTTTACGACCTAAATCTAAAAACATAGATTGTTTAGATAAAACTTTACTTGGATTTTTAATTTTTGATATGATTCGAATGTATATAATACTTCTATCTTTTAGTACAATAATGTTATATCTAATAATATGGACAAAAAATATTTTTAAAACAAAGCAAAAAATAATAAATGTTAAGTCTAAATATACAATTTTAGAACTAGGTAATTCTTGTGAATTAATACAAGAGGACGATCATATTTTAGGTACTTTTTTGTTATAATACATTATTTTTATTCGTTTAATTAATTAAATCTATTATCATATATTGTTTAAGGTAATATTATATTAAATATAATATTAGTGATATTTCGTCACTTAATGTAAAAAATCTCCAATTTGTAAAAAACGAAATATCTATTAATTATCTATTATTAAATGCAATATTTAAAGAGATAAGCCTTAAGGACCAAAAAATTCTATATTTCACGCAAATAAAAATTAAACCGTTTTTACTAGTTAAATGTTGAATAATTATTCAAAAAGTAAAACAAAATATAATCAATGTTACAAAAAATGTGTAGATTTATTTTTTACATAATTGTTAATGTAATAACTGCGTTATTAATTCTGTGGAATTTTTTTTATAATAATTCAAATCAGTGGCGTAGATAAGATTATTTTCTGGGGATGATTTATTTCATATTTAATTTTTGACTAATTAATATTTAAAGATTTATTCTTTTATTTAAAATTAATTGATAATATTATTAACAAAATGTAAAAAATTGATGATAAAGAAATAATTTTAGCTTCGATGTGAAGCTGAGAAGGTATTATTTTACTATGATGTGTTTTAGCTTCGATGCGAAGCTGAGAAGGTATTAATTTTACTATGATGTGTTTTTTTTTTTATTTATTTTTTTTTTTTTTTT
>NW_026099573.1:5681512-5723748 GCF_025091365.1 Daktulosphaira vitifoliae | reverse complement strand
ATACTATGTTTGTATTAACATAGTTTATTAGATACAAAAACACAGTAGCTATACGGAACTACACGGAGATTTTCGGTTTGTGTATGAACGTGATGTTTGTTTGGGTTGCAATAAGTAAAACGACTCGTACCACATACTCTGTAAATATTTTGAACGCGTCATTTATAAATTGTACTATCTTTATAGCAGACCATTATTATTACATATATTGTGGTCCTATTCTTGTTCTCGTGTTCAATATTCCATACACAGTAGACCACATACACCTTAAGGTAAAACAAACTTCGCAAAGATTTGTACGCGTGGCAAAATTCTACTTACTTGGATGCACTTATCGACTCGGATTGCTTTCTTGAGTTTTATTCGTCAAAACCGCTTATAAGCAGCAGAGAGAGAGCGGAGAACATTGAATTTTAGTTATTGTAATGGCATCCGAAATTAGAAACCATATATTACTTTTTTTTATAGGGGTTATATTGAGTTAAAGAGGTTTTTGAACGACCTACGTTAATAATAGTTTCGTGATCAGTGGTAGTAAAAAAATGTCAAAGAAAAACGCACAGACATAAACTATAAAAGTAAACAGGTAACATTAACTAAGAACAAAATTACTGCGTTTAGTGAGAAAGCCTGGGGCTAGTAACGTCCACCGATTGGTTTCAAATTAAATTACTACTGTTGCCGATGAACCTTGGGATTAGCTCTGTATCTTACTCCTCGGCCAAATGAAACCCCGAGGAGAAAAGCGAAACGATTTTCTCTTGTGTACATGTAATTTTAACTAAATTGTACTTTTAAGTTTCTATATTATTTTAGTAATTCTACAAGAAAACTAAATACGAAACTGTTACACCAAAGTTATTTGGTTGGAAAATATTTTCTTAAAATATGTGGCCTTAAATATGCAAGTTATTTACTTACCAACTACGCGTGATTATTTATCAAAATTAAACAATACTAACAAATATTAACCAACTATTAACATCAACCCTATTACTATTATATTATAAAAAAATAAAATTACATTAAAAAGTCAATCAAATAGCGTCGGCCAAATTTTATACTAGAAT
Source organism: Daktulosphaira vitifoliae (assembly GCF_025091365.1). Taxonomy (NCBI): domain Eukaryota; kingdom Metazoa; phylum Arthropoda; class Insecta; order Hemiptera; family Phylloxeridae; genus Daktulosphaira; species Daktulosphaira vitifoliae. The sequence continues at coordinate 5,722,678 of NW_026099573.1, read as the reverse complement.
GGTACTTGCTAAAATTATTTAATTTGTATCTTGGAAAAATTACCTTGGAAACGTCTCTACAGCTTTTCCTATTTATTCAAGTACGTTTTTTAATTTTTCGAAAATATCCTGAAACATAAAAATAAAATTGTATCATCAAATTGATCATTCATACACAATAAAACTGAATTAACTTTTCGGACTGGTAATATCTCTATAGACTAAGCTTTTATAAAGCTAGTTTGTTTGGCTCAAATTAAGATTACTCCCTTGAAAACTGTTTACTTTGGTGCTCCTAGTTGTCTTTCATAAAAAAAAAGAAAGACTAAATTCCTATATGAAAAGCAAGATTTTAATTAAAGAGAAAACCACTATCTGTTTCCGAGGGAAAATGATTTAAGAGTAAAGTAAAAGCAAAGAAAAATGCTTATTTTAAAATTCTTTATCATAGCCAAGGTATTCTTGCGTATTTATAGTGAAGGTCTTTATGAAAATATATTAAATACCTTTAAAAAAATATAAAATAAACGAGGAAAAAATATTGTCACACTACAAGTTTCTTTTTTTTTTGTTAATAATTAAACTCCAAGGTGAAAATTAAAAATAAATACATTTGATTCGACGTCTCTTATGCAATATAATGAAATAGTCATTTGTTTCTGCAAAGTTTTTGTACATTAATAAGAGGATTGAAAGACTTTTATTTTTAATAAACCGTAAATATGGCATAATTTAGACTAAACACACAAGGGACTGTTGAGTGGACATAATCAACAATTGTTTTAACGTATTATTTTATTATAAATACAAATTCTATTTCATAATTTTAATTCTAATTTGGTTTTATCGTGTTTGGACGTTCGATCCAGTAAGGAAACAATATACTGAAAACTTTAAACTCATTAAAGCTGAAGTAAAATGACCGTCATTAATGAAAATTAGATTCAAGTTATTTTAAAACAATAGTTTGGACTATTCAGAAAGTTTAGATGGTTTAATTGTGTGCGATACCCTCAATGAACTGAAATTGCAATTAGAAAATTCGTAATGAAATAATAATTACAATACTCTGTAAGTCTTATTCTGTGGGAAGGTTTTTGTTTGAAGATAAATCAGTTCTCTCAGCACAATTAATTATAACAACAAAATTTCGTCATTTCATGACTGGTAACTTAATATTACATAATATTCGTATAATACACAACTTGATCATAAAATTAGCAACATCAATGTGACACAATTATTTTTTATAATTATCTAGTCCAATTTTTTATAAAGCACACTTGATCAATTTTTATTAGACCAAATAATAACTTATTAGTAACATCATATAAGATTAATATGAGGTAAGCAAGTACTCTTAGGATTAAAATAACAACCAAATACTTACATATTAACTATAATATATTTTCATGTACATTTATAAGAAATAAATAAAATCTTCATAATTCCAAAATTTGTGTCCGTACGAGTTAGGCGTTTTGGAAATTAAAGATGATAAAAATCTATATCAATTTTCCCCCAAAGTATTCATTCTATGTTTACTTACTGAAAATTTATACTTAAACAATGGTTTTCTCTTTCTAGTTTTGTACAATTTAATTAAAAAACAATTTCAATGGATATAGTTCATCGCGAATGAATGTAGAAAAGGTGCAAATTTGCAACAGACATTACTAGATGTTTGCGTTTTATACTTTACATTGGTTGCGATTGAATCTGCATACGTATCACGTGCACGCTTGTAATATAAGTTAAAGTACAAAATTCTTGAATGAAAAGATCTTTCTAGAATATACACATACATATCCTTCAGGAATTCTTCACTTCAAATAAATAACAAACCTTTCGAAACGTTAAACCTAACATAAAGCAATTTTTCTTTCGCCTTACCCCCAAAAACCAAAAAATGTACAACCGGCCAAATGTAACACATATGCTGAGAAAAAAATGAGAATTTCTTCACGTGATTTCCAAGTAGCACGTGTGTACTCCATTCAACTACTATTTGTAATGCCATTCACTGAAACCAAAGGTTTCCTAATGTGGTTTTTCTTTTAGTACCTACCCTAATTCCACTTAATTTCCACTGTATCAAACAGCTAGCCGACTTTTTCTTTTATGTGATCATTGACTTTATAAAACTAATATTGATAATGAAACTTTAATGCATCAATATTCTTCTTATTAATCAGTAAGAATAATGACAATAAGTAAATAGAATAACGGGTTTTCCAACGATTACTTTTCATCCAATGAAAAACATTAATCGTGGTTTCTCTCATTAATATTTTTAATTAACTTTACTGCCGATACTTCCAACGTATTGTAATACAGAATTTCTTTATTCACGATAAAAACATTTATTAACGTTGACATTTATTTATCTTCATGACAGCAAAATAAAACTACCAAGTCGTTAAAATACTATTCTAAATTTTATATTGGAAAGCCTAATTACAGCTAATAATTTCGTTAGACAATAGTCTATAAAGACGGTTCATGAAAACAGTTCACGTTTTTTTACAACACGATGTCGCTTAACATTTAAACAAAATAAAAACATTTTTTGTTTTGTATTTTATTAGCGGACTATAATTTGTAATAATGAACCTCTAGCTAATAGCAAAGCCGAGAAAAATAATTATCAACAAATGTTATTACAGTTAAAAAATAAAAGTGTTAATATTAACAAACAAACGCAACAAAGAACATGGGGTTTAAATTTAATTATGTTACAATAAAAAAAAACGTGCTAGAACTTATCTGAAATATTTTCCATTGTAAACTTCAATTGATTGATTAAAATTTTTTAATTGATTGAGTCTTAAGTTTTTTTCACGCGTTATTTAATATTATTAGTCACGTATTTAAACTCTAATTTAAATACTGTAAAACTAAAAATATAATACTCACTAGATACACTGGAAACATAGAAATTAATCATAATTCTCGGATTTATGTTTTTTAGGTACTTGGCGAACCACTTTTCCTCCATAAAATTATATTCCTTAGTGACTGGACCAATTCGTCAACATGTTTGGATGTCAATCTGACAGTTTTAAAGAACGTTCGATGTACTATGATGTAGCCATCTTTATCCATTGTTATTTAATGTTTTTATATTTTTAACTACTTTTGTTCAACTATTTCTCCCTGTAGACTCCTTTTTTTCTAATGACGCAAACATTTTTCTAGAATCTCAAAACTTTGAAAATTGCTGCCTTCTTTAAGATATTATTGATGAATTTACCAACGAGTGTAATATTTTTGAACTGTCTAGAATAGAGTTTTATGGTGAGTTATGTTGGTTAAACTGTAAATATTTCACATACTTCTCGTATTCATGAATCTATTAATCATATTCTAAGTACGAGTTCATTAAAAGTAAGACGGGAATTTTTTTTCTAAAAAAAAATCAGTTTTCGCGTACCTAGTAACACCAAATTACGAGATTTTTATCCAACATTTAAATTAGATATTAAAGAATACTTTTTCGGACCTTACGGCTAAGTTTTGCAGACTTAACTTAATAATAAAGAGTAATAAGTATTTCGAATCACATAAAAGTCCTAAATTACAGAAAATATTTATTTTTTGTGCTTTCATTTCTCATAATTAAAAATTCTACAAAAAAAAAGAAGGTATAAATAGAATATTATATCAGGCTGATGTAAATTAATCATTTCAACATTTAACTTTAAATAAAATTGCAGAAGAATAGCATAGTAATAGTCTAATGCAGTACATTACAGTTATGACGTCATAATTATGTAAAATATAACATTGAGGTAATCATTTCGTGAAATATTATTCTTAATCAATCGTTTCTGAAAATGTGACCTTGTTGAGTGATGACTCAAAATTTAACAATTTTATGTTTAGTTTTCCGTATATTTTATTTATTGTACATTCTATAAAAGTAACTTATTAAGTATTACAATTTGAATATTTGACAAACGGATAACTCGTACTGGTGTATATTACTAATGTATACTCAATCCGCACTTCATACTCGGTCTATGTACAAAAATTCTTATAATTCAATAATTACTTATAATTATTCTTATAATACAATAATTACCATTAGATATTGTCGTAAAAAAGTTCTAAAAATGGATATTTTCAATTTTTTAAAAGATAAAAAATGTTATTTTTATAAATGTTATTATTAGAAATAAATAATAAATAATATAGTTTTAAAGTAGTCTAAAAATATAAAATTATTTAAAAAAAAATTACATCAAAGTGATGATTGTGTCAAAAGTTATAAAAGTCCGTTAGATTTGTTTCACACGGTAAATAATTATAAGTATATCTTATATATAGCATAAATATTTTAAAAATTCGAAGAAATGATTATACCTTTCAGTTGTAGATTAATTTGCATTAATTATTACACTCAGAGTATGTTAATATACTTGATTAATATAATTAAAGATGAAAAATAATTATCTATTTATAATATACACGTATCATCTAAAGTCAAAATTTTAAATAATATTAATATTTGGCATTTTTCATATTCTTATTTAAATCTATTTTAAGTGTAGACTAAATGATCTAAAAATCTAAACCAAAAAATAAGTTAATATTAATTTTTATTTTGTATTATTAAAAAATGTAAATATAATAAGCTCTGGAATAACATAACTACTTGCCCTTGATATAATTTAATGGGATTTGTAATAAACCAAAAAGAAAAAGAATAAAAAAAAGAAAAATTGGTTTGAATGGTTGGAATGTAAAATAATAAAATATAATAAATGGTAGGTATAATAAAATATTATAAGATGATAGGTAGGTTTATAGGGATTAATAATGGAGGATAAGAAAAAAATGGTGGTGATATGGATTTTACTATTGAATGTATAAATGCTTATATTGTACCAAAAGAAAATTTAAGGGTTGGTTCTTAGTCAGACTAAAGATATAATATAGCGTATGTATGGCCGAATAATAATAAAAATTATTAAATAAGAAGGTAAATGGCGGAGTAACACATGTTTAAATGTGGCAAGATATGTAAGGGTGCAAAGAATATAATAATATGAATAAAAAAAAAGAATTCAGAGGGGTGAATAAACGGAGTTTAAATACATGAGGGTAATGATCAAATAAATAAAAATGCACAAAAACGTTGTGACAAAAATAATGAACTGATCTCGGGGTTGAACAATATTGAATAAATGAAGTCAATTATCCTACCAAACTTTATTACCTATCTTAATGGTTTATTACGCAATATAGTATTTATAATTTGAAAGCGGGAATTTAAATTTGTACTTACCTTGTATCCCACGTAGTGTAATGTTTATTTTTGACAATCCAATGTTGATTATGAGTTTATACTGTATTTCACACGTTGTACACTTTGATTTCGACAGTAAATATGACCGTTTGAGAATAAAGCGTTTAATTATAAATAATACGAAACCGTTACACAAAATCTATGACTGTATTATTATATGCAAGAGATTCTATACACTCTATATTTTTATAATTATAATCAAATAATGTATCTTTAGTTGACTTAGTAGAATGAGTATATTGTTTGAGAGATTATATTTTATTGAGAGATCGACACCAATATTTCTTAAATTTTCCTCTGGCCTGGCCAAAACAAGATTCAGAAATATTTATATCTATGTAAAAGATTTGTCAGGGCGGAATTGTGGTGGCCCAATGTGTCCCGGTGCTAAATTAAAGCACCTTGAAAGGATGCGGCACAATAATCACCAAGACAAAAATTAAACACTAAAAACATATATTTGTAAGTTTCTCTGTGCTGTCTGCCGGCGCGATGTTTGTTAAGACAAAGACATTAAACCACAGAAGATTAGCTACCCAATACACATAGGCTTACAAATATATTCTAACCTAACACCTAACTTTAAAATATTTAATTGCAACCTTTACTCTGTCTGCCGGCGCGATGTTCGTTAGAACAAAGACATTAAACCACAGAAGATTAGCTACCCAGTAAGTATAGTATTTTATAGTAGACGAGGGTCGTGTAGCGATCCCTAGTGTGATCTTAGAAACTATGGATCTTAATTAATAGTTAAATATGATTGGCTGGACTTAGTTAAGAATCCACACATGGGCGTGACTTTGAATCTGTACGATAGTCAGATTTAATTGACTAATTTATTGATTATTTTAAGTCTTAAATAAGGGAACCCTGTTTTGGTGATCTTGTGAATTCATAATATATGACATACATGTACAGAAGATAACATAATATAATATTTTAATATTATAAGTAATAATATAATATTACATTGGTCGTGTTCGGTTTTTGTCACTGATTAATTATGCAGCTCAAATCTAATATCTTCTGGAATTGTTCATTTAAATTGGTATCGAACGCCAAAACCTAGTTTCCTATTCGACTCGTCCGTTTCCTCTCTTTCCAGGTCATTCGCCCACCACCGAATCACATTTGAGTAGGTGATGTCCGAAAATACATCGAACACCGCACTTGTTTTGAATGTGAATGTGAATGGGTCACAATAGTTTTAACTTCCGAATACGGTCATACCATCCGCTATAATATTTTATGTTCCCAGTTGTTGCCAATGTGTTTAACAAACAAAAAGTATACAATCTATAACATCAATGAAAATGATTGCGCTTTATGAAATGTATAGTTGCACTGTGTTGTCAACGAAATACGTTTATGAATTAAAATCGTTTGTCTCACTGTTAACCGGCAGTGTTTTTCGTAACGCTATTGCAGAATCGGTACAGAACGCGGGGTAACGATTAATATTCACAGGAAAAGTTATGTCGAACCTATACATCCTTGGTACCCATAGAAAATCGTGTATGTTAATTTAATCGGTTGGTATCGCAAGTACAACTGTGTCACTTAATTAAGTCCAAGTAAAACTACTCGATAGGAAGTAATCCCAGAGCACGAGCACCTGTCAGAGATAAGCCATCGCGTATCAGCCGTTTTTTATGTAAATCATTGCTACAAATTGTTAACATTGACTTCATTCTCAATGGAGTCTAACGCAAATCAATAGACCCCAATCGGATTTAAATTGAAGCAATCTAGAAACTATACAAGGAACGTGCTGATGGCAAAATGCGTTCGATTTTTTATCAAATGTCGCAGTAGGAAGACATTGAGCATTGTGCCGGCGGGTGAAAGAAAACCCGGTAGTGGTTACAAGCTATAATGGTCCATTCAATGCACAGCGGCCGATATTCTCCGCGTACCGAGTAGCCGCAACTCGGTGGCCATTTATTATTGTGGCGCGACAGGAATGCCAATTGAAAAAGAACAATAATTATGTTTTGCCAGCGATCACCGCGATATTGTAATGTTGCATTGTATGCCTGTCGCCCAGAACGTGTCCGCACAAGGATGGCAGCGAAAAGTCACCACTAGTGCACGCGCTCCATCGTTGTGTTGGTCTGCTGCCGTTTGGTCTACACAAAGTTGCACGTGATAAAACACGTACAACTTTAATGGGAATTTCATTGGCAGTGATTTGTGTGACACGCGCTCGCCAATCGGCCGACGTTGTCCTCTAGATGGTAAGCGCGACGCTGGCCAATGATGTAAACGCTTTTCCCGCCTCCAAAAAGTTGTCCGATTCACACGAAACAAACTTTGTTAAAAAAAAGTCTAAGAAAAATCCAACACTCACACTGGAGCGTTAACAAAAATGTTTTAGCGTAATTTATTGATTTTACTCTAATTAAATATTGTTTAAACCGATCGATCGAGTTCAGTAGGATTCATTTGACCAAAATGTGGAAACTCAATTAACAGAATTAGCTATCATCCGACCCATTTAAAAATTTATGTCTTTCAAAAAAAATATATACATAAATTTTTTTTTGAAACTAAAATAATGATTAAAAATTTAAATTACATGGGATCAATTTTTAATATATCTAAAATAATAAATCACTTGAACTGAACATTACTTTTTCAACATTTGTATAAAGAAATATTATGACACTAGCACACGATGCATACGAAAAGTCATTACAATGAATGATGTTGACGTTGTCGTATTGATGTATCCGTTTGTACTAACAACACCATTTAGAATTCCTCTGATGAATTATACTAATTAACATCGGAATAAGCTGAAACGTGAACTATGTTATTATTGTATTGTCAACTTTTTAACATTTACTCAGTGCCGACTTTAGTACTCATTGAATACCAAGCAAGTGGTTATAACCGAATAAACAATAAATATAATACAATATGTTATTGAATTATACTGGTGGTCACATGAAAATCACTAGCCTGAAACTTAGACCTCATAAATTTCTGGTGTTGGATTTCGATATTTTTCACCAATTTGCGAAGCTGTTTTAAAATAGTGTAACCTCGTCGCATGTAGAAAATTGTCATTTTACAAATCGTTAATATAATTTTAAGGTAACGGTTCCAAACCGCAATACTTTACGGTGGTCATCTACCATACCGTGACTGTTGTCCTAAGAACGATAAATCGTCGGCAGTCCACAGAAACAATCAATAATGTTCAAATTTCTCAGTTTAGTCCATAAGAACCACGTGACCGTGATGTCGGTTATGGTTATCGCTATGCGGTATAGTGGCGCGTCGTGTTGTCTCTCAGCTAATTCGCCTAGGCGTTATGGCACGTTGGACGACAAATTGTACAAATAATGTTATAAAATATTACTACCTCAACGAATCTTCTCGAAACACGTACGGAACGCGCACATCGTACTCATGAATTCCTGGTACTCGATTTTCATGTTTTTCGCAAAATACCAACTGCCGTCTGAAAAGATCAATTATGCAACTTTGTTGCGCAAATACCTCACGAATTCTTGTAAATTTTGTGAAATATTTTTAAAGACATTTATTAGACCAACTTTTCGAAGGGTCGAACGTGTAAAATATACACGGCAAATGCAATAAAGAAAATTATTGAATTTATTTATTCACATAAAAGTCGTAAAATAACAATGTTTTATCATTTTTACAAAAAAATAAAAATTTTAGTATTATCATTTCGAACGTAAATGAACACATTAATACATAAATGGGTATATTTATATTTATTTGAATTATTATTTCGAATTAATTAAAAATATTAAATTTTTTATTTCCATAAAAAGTTTAGATACATAACCAGTGCTTGGATTGGGGGGTGTGCAGGGGGACGGAGCTCCTCTACTTTTTTTTTTATTTTTTTGCGCACCCCAACTACTTTTTTTTATTGGGACGGGAGGACAGTGGAGAATACGACCGAATTTTTTTTTTAAATATAGATTTAAATTGTGATCAATTTTACAATTATTTATTATTTTATTACAAATATATTGTAATAAAATAATTTTTTATAATTTATATGATATCATATTTCATTATAGTATGATAATGAAATATGATTTATTAATAAACACTAAATAAAGTAATGAGTAAAAAAAAAAAGGTCTTCGGGACGCAGTTTTCAAATTGTTAGGTTGAGCTCCCCTACTTATTTTTTGTCAATTCGAACACTGTACATAACTATAATATTTTGAAATACACAAGTAAAAGTATTGCAAAGATAGCGAAGAATTCTTTTTAAAAATAAATTCAAATATTAAGTGTTACATATTTATATTCAGAATGGTCTATGATATTATTGACAAATTTTTTAACTTTAATCAACTAAATATTTTACGTTACTTTTTTTTTTTTTTAATAATTTATGCATTTTTCTGCTACATTATATATATATTTTTTATTATTTGTTTTCAATAATAATTTAATAGTAATAATAACAATAATAATCAATAATAATTTTATTATTTAAAACAAATAATAAAAACATATTAACTTTATGTGGTTTAAGAACACAGAAATTATTTAAAAAAAAAGTAACGCATAGTATTTTATAGCTTAATAGTGATTGACAAAACATTATGACATATATTTTATATATCTTAAGTTATACAGAGAATATAATTTGTACAGCTCATTACGAAAAATATTTTTGAAGAAACTCATTTCATTAAATTAGTCGAAAGTTTGCACAACAAACCATGAAAACCTTCAAAAGGGAATAAGAAAATTAATAAAAGGAGCCGCCACTACTAACCGGTTCATAATACTTAAGTTAATACAGCGATAATAATATCCTTGTTCGCATTAGAACATTATCAAAATACCTTTTACTTGAGTCAATAGAAACAATAAAAAAAAATTAACACTAATAATTGAAAAAATTCTCGGCATCCCTAGATTGAATGAAAATAAATTATTATCATAAAATAATGATCACGAGTATAAAATGGGGTAAAAATAGATGACAACCAATGGTGTTTGAGGAGTTCATCAAGTTTAGATCTATAAAATTAACGTATAATCTATAAAAATACAACAAATTTGTTTACGCTCTAATACATTCGTATACCTTAATAAATAAAAAAAAATTACTCCATTTGGTATAAAAAACATGTAATTAATTATTGAATTCCTGGACTTGCAAGGATCTGTAGAAACGAAACGCTGATCGTTTGCCTAAAAATACCTCTAACTTTTTTATAAACCTGCTTTTCACCTTTTAAATTCTTATGCTTTTAATTTGTTTTAAAATACTGTTTTCAAAAAATGGTCTTCCGTCGCATTAAATTTTTCCAAATGACACCTGTTCATCATTCCACACTCTCTTGGCTTCATCATTTAGACTTTCCCCGTAAATTTTATTTTATCCTTTTCCCGCTTAAAAATTGACTATAATTTTTTTACCGGCTTCCATCTTTAAATTATTTTTAATTTTCGTAGCTCTGAATTCTATTCCATACAGTCATCTACACGAAGAGGAAGTTGTTGGTAACTTTCCTTATTATTTACTATGATGTCCTTTCTTTGACTTTAATAGGTTCGTCTATATTAAAATTTTTGTACCTGGTGGTATTCTCTAATTTCTTCTAATTATCACTACGACTATATCCTTCCTTTTTAATTGCTAGCTACACTAATCAGATCTAATATTATTTTTTTTCTCTTAAAGGTTATATTAATTTATCGTAACCGTTATATTCTATAATTTTTAAATTTAATATGTACACATTTCAATTAACTTATGTATAGATTTTTTTATATTGTCTATAATTGGGTCTTATATTATTAAGAAAAATATTATTTCTCTGTGATAAAAGTTTAAACGATGAACTGTAACATTTTATAATAAAGTCTATTATATAGGGTGTTCAGTATGTAAGGAAACGGGTTTCTTTTGTTTTCATTGTTCATAAAAATTAATATATTTTCATATTTACTGAATACTCTAAGTATATAAAAAAAACGCGTAATTATTTATTTTTTGATAATATTCTCTCTTTTTACAGTATAGAAATCGAATATAAAAGAGATCATAAGGATCGTCCATCTAGTATTTACAAATCTAATGGAATGTATGCCCTNCAATCTAGTATTTATAAATCTAATGGAATGTATGCCCTTAGTTTTTGTACAACATCACTGTTTATAAAATAATCCATAACAGCATCTTTAATCCTTTTAATTGTTTTTTCTTGATAAAATGAGCTGATAGGGCATTGAAAGAAATAAAACATTTTTATTGAATTATAATTTTATTTGTGTAATAAAAATAATAGTTATTACATAAAATAGCATGGAATATTATTTACTGATTTTTTTTTTGCTAATTTGTAATAGAATTAACTAATTTTTTGTTTATTATCTTTGTTTCTATTTTTTTTTTAAAGTGCTTAACGCTAATTTAATCAAAGACGAAATTAATGGAAAATATATGTATATACAAATAATTTACTGTATTTTTTGTTGTTTATAAATAAAATATTTAATTGACAAATTTAAGTATCAAACTTTGTTATGGGGCGTAATATAACTTTTATATATTGCATATATAATATATTGCAAATCACTTGGTCATATTGAATTTTATAATTTTTTTTTACTATTATTCAGTCATTATGAATGTTTTTTTTCTCTAAAAATATAATAATATTTTTTTAATGTGTTAGTCACTGATGTGACTTGTATAAATTTTATAATGTGTAAAAGAGATACTATACTTGTCATATTTATACATTGTTTTCTTGAATATTTAAGTCTAAGTGCCATGTGTACTTAATTATTATTCACGCCCAGGAAACTTGTTTAATAATTAATTTTATTTATGAATTATATTTTTCTTAAAAGAAAACTTCGTGGCGCCAGTTGTTGCTCTATTCAGAATCAGTAGGCTTTGCCTGAGGATAGACCAAAAAATGTCCAAGTCATTCCACATTGATAATGACTGATAATTTTAGCAGTTTTTAAATAACTTGCGATTACAAAATAATTATATAAATCATAATCACTGATTTAGTACGGAAACTTATCGTTGTAGTTAATTAATGAGATCACTGTGAGAACTACAGTAGCGATTGCCCTTGGTTATGAAACGCAACAAATAATTTCTCAGTACACTTATATGAGCCAAGCGTAGGAAGACGTCCATAAAAATACCGACTAGAATCTTCTTCGTAGCTTATTTAATTCTATTGTTACTGCCATATTATTACTTCAGTATTATCTCCTACTATGGAAGGTTTTTTTAGTGTTGATTCATTCTATGAAGTTTTGAACTTCAAACAGAACAAAAATTATATAATTTTAGAAACGAACCCGTTTTTACGGGGAAATAATATTTACTGTAAACACTATCAATTTTTGTTGATTTTTTATCGGCATTTTTGACAAGAACAACATTTTTGTTTCAGAGGTCAATTCGCTTCAGTCCGACGTTGTACATCCTTAGCCACTGGCGAAGTGTTTGCTGCTAAATTTTCAAATCGCACTCGGTTCGGTGAAGACTGCAGTCCTGATATACATCATGAAATAGCTCTTCTTTCCCTGTGTTCGCCTTCGCCAAGGATTACCAAATTACACGACGTTTTCCAAACAGCAAAGCAGCTCATCATTGTCATGGAATAGTAAGTGCATTGCACTCGCATTAGTTGGGTTGGGTTTAACATTAGCAATTATATTTTAATAGCTATTGCATAGTTCCCACGTACAAGTCCTTTTAATCAATATGTTCTTTATTTATTCTAGTGCTCCGGGCGGAGATTTACAAAAAGTCATCGACGACGACAACGTGCCGTTCGAGGGTGACGTAGTCAAGTTTGTTCATCACGTGGTAGAAGGTTTGGCGTACATGCACCAAAGGAAAATTGCTCATCTAGACATTAAAGTAAGTCTACTGCAACTGTGTCAAGGTTTCAAAAAGACATAAAAAAACACTCTGCTGGCTCGGGTGGCGTTGGTCGCTCTGTCCAAATGTGGTGTTCGTGTTTAAAAGCGCTTTAGATATGCCTTACACATGTGTAAAAACAGGACATCACGATTTCTATATTTTATCCGGATTACTGGCCAGGATCAAGGTTAATAATATGATCCTGAACGTAGTTAGGAAGATGTCCGTGTATTAACGACAACTTTATTATCATTCCGAGTAATAGAACACGTGTGGCTTTTCATTGTTTGAAATATTAATTCTCAGAATAAAAGTTAAATTCGTGACCGATTATAAGTAGCGATTTTATGTAACACTTAACATACAATCTGAGCCATATGCAGTATCAATAACGTTTATTAAATGACATGACTCATAATAATTACTGACCTTTGTTTGTTTATAGCCTCAAAATCTAGTTCTGATGGGCGCGTTCCCCACATGTGATGTTAAACTCTGTGATTTCGAAATTTCAAGAGTAATTCTCGAGGGTACCGAAATTCGAGAGATTTTGGGGACTCCTGACTATGTCGGTAAGTAGCATATAGTTCAACTGCCTGTTTTTGTTAATCTAAATTAAATCTCCAAAATAATTTCAGCTCCAGAAATACTGCACTACGAACCGATTACATTGGCTGCGGATATGTGGTAAATATTAAACCTTTTAATTTATTTTTACGTTGACATTTTTATATGGTTTATATAATATTTCAGGTCTCTAGGAGTGACGACTTACGCTCTTCTAACCGGTTTTAGCCCATTCGGCGGCGAAACAGATCAAGAAACATTTTGTAATATATCTAATGCCGATATCGACTTTCCAGATGAACTTTTTGAAGACGTGTCCGCCGAGGCGATAGACTTTATCCGGAAATTATTAGTGAGAGATCCGAGGGAGAGACTTACGGCCAAGGAATGCTTAAAACACCCTTGGTTGGCCAATCTTAGGAAATCGTCGAGCATCAACATCTCGGTACCCGCCAGACGTTCAGGTTGCAACACTTGCGCTAATTCGGTGTCGTCGACGATACTATCTAAGCGAACTGGATTACAACAATCTTACTTATCGAAGTCACGGGAAGCTCTATTCGAAAAAATCGTTTCCAAGCACATCCGACAGAATGAACAGAAAAAGTTTGGGCTACTTGGTGAATCACAATATGTGTCGGCTAGGATGTGCGAGAGTCACACGTCGTTGGTGTCCCGGTCGAGACACGGAGGTCCTAGAACATTCAGCAAATCTAAAGAAAAACTTTACGGGCTTAAGAGCTTGTCTAAGTCACAAGACATGTTAGACGTTTGCAAAAGTATTAAAGACTTAAATGAAGTAGATAAAATTGCTACGGTCGGCAGCCTTTTGATGAGCCTGACGGGAGTGTCAACATTGCCAAACTCATTGTGTTCGTCAACGGCAAATATATCGGTTTCGCAAAGTCATATACCCGAAAATGTATCTGACGCAGCTGAAAGTACCACAGAAGACGATAAAGAGAATGTAGAAAGAAATGGCGAAGTCCCTAGACCTCCATCACCTGCTAGCAGTAGCAGTAGTAGTACCACAAGTAGTGTCGAACACTTTTACCACTCAGACGAAGAGCCTAGGTATATATAAATCATATTATACTGCTATAGAAACATAGAATAAATAGTGAAGGGAATAATTATGGCAATGAAAATTTCCCCAAAAACTTAATTTATGATAAACATCTAATATTTATTTCCCTAAAAATTTTTTTATAAGAAAACAGCTGAAATAACTTAGAATCGTAGCAGATAGTTATCACTTTTCTAAAAACGAAGTCCTAAAGAATAATGTGTACTTTGAATATGTGTCAGAGTCTTACCCAATATATCATGCATAAATATGGTATTTGGGGTGGTGAACAGATCTCTGGACTCCGTTCATCATGAATCTATTTTAGACTTTGAGTATCCATAACATAAAAATATAATAATACACATAGAGACATGAATTATAAATGTAATATTAATTGCCTAAATGTTTAAAAAAAAATACATTGCACTAATTTGTTTTCTTTGAGTATTTATACAATTGACGAGTTTATGATGTAAAATAAATAATTTACGTGTTAATTTCTTTTTTGTCACGTTAATCTAATCTATTTTATTTTTAACTCAAAAATAATTCAATGTGTCTAATGCGGGTAAATATTCATACATTGATATACAATATTTTTTAGTTAAACAGGCCAACATCCTACTCAATTTCACATAAATTACACTACACAAGTACTTTATAAAAACCCACAGTATAAAGAAAACGATGTGATGTATTTTGAATTATTATCTCATATTATAAACACGTTTACTAATAATTTTATATTAGCAGATTTCCAATTACTCATACATTTTATTTTATTTATTCAGACATAAAACTTGTGTTAATAGATAGTTTGATCAGAAAATTAACATTAAAAATGTATAAGTACAAAGTAAAAATACGAAAAACGTTAACAATGTAATGTTTTTTTAAAATCAATCAATCATATTATATATAAATTTAATTTAATGCAGTGGACCAATGTTGGGGTTGTACCACTCAATGGTTAGCAATTTTTTAGTTTTGCAATACATTTTTAGCGATAAAAACAAAAAAATTAAATTTTAACCACTCAAATAAAAAAAAATGGTGCAATGTAATTTTTAATCAAGAAAAAAGTCCCCAAATTACATAAAATAATAATATCTCTCAAATAATGTTTGGTTGCGTTGATTAAATTTACTGAAAAACTAGTAAAAATTATTTAGTTCTTCTTTA
Organism: Daktulosphaira vitifoliae; assembly: GCF_025091365.1. Taxonomy (NCBI): domain Eukaryota; kingdom Metazoa; phylum Arthropoda; class Insecta; order Hemiptera; family Phylloxeridae; genus Daktulosphaira; species Daktulosphaira vitifoliae. The sequence goes on along the minus strand of NW_026099573.1, from coordinate 5,706,661 downwards.
TAAAGAAATTATTTCATATATGATATCAATGGAATGTTATTAAAATAAGAAGGGACAATATCATCTTACCGATTTGATATCATTTGAGGTAACATAGTCAATATCACAATTTTTTTTGACAGTTCTTAAAAACAAGACTTAACTCATACATTTTTATTTAAATTTAAAAACAATTGGAAATCTCAATTAACTTAAAATTATTTCATGTTTAAATATAATCAGTTTCAGTTTTTTTTTTTTAATTAATTAACAAGACTTTTTTTACGTTTATGACATTATTTTTATACTGTTACAGGTTTACAGTAGCACAGCTAGTAAAGGCATTTAACACACATCAAGAAGTAGTTACTCAGCGTTCACTAGAAGTTACGATGAATACCACAAATCCAATTATCAAAATACCTCCTCCGATTGTTGAAACAGGCACAGATGACCCGATGTTTAAATTCCCCACGGGGCCCAATGCTTTGAGGCTTTTTATACCAAATATTGACATTGGTGCAGGAAACACATCAAAAACTAAAAGAACGCGGGACAGACAAGAGCAACCTGACAGCAGAGACGAAGAGAGTGCACCTAGTCCAAATTCAGATGACTGTCGCAAACGAACAATATTAGATAATTGACAAATATAATGAAAATGTTTGTAAATTGTAATTTATTAAATGTACATAATAGAGTTAGTTATTATATGCCAGTGATTTTATAAATCGATTATTTAGTATAACTAAATAGACTATGAGCATAAAAATATTTGATACTATTTTTGTACTTAGCATGTCATACATTATTTCTAGCAAAACAATAAACGTACCAAATATCAAAACGTTGTTCTATATTTTAATTTACAAGTACAAAAAATACTATAGTATAGTATAATAATTATAGAAATAATCACAACCAAAAGTATTAAATATAGTGAATAAAAAATGGTAACATTAGCAAATAGTTAAAATATTGAACTTTTTCAATTATTATATAAGAATAATTATATGACATAATTGTTAATGTGAATCCAACGTTTTTAAATAATATTGGTGAAAAAACTGGTCTTGTGATCTTATAACATTAATGATTATTTAATAAATTAATTAAAGTTACATCCCAAAGAATGAAAAAAGTTGATTCTAATAAATTATTTTACAGACATTTAGTATTAGATTGAAATAAAAAACTACTCATAAAATACCAAATAGTAATTCACATTCTAGTATTAAAGAAATTGAGTTAACAAATAATACAAATTTTCTTAGCATACATATAAGTGTAGATAATTATTATTACTATTAGAATTGAGTTTTATTAATTTTCACAGTAAAAATTAAATAATTGCAGCTAACGATCCCTTTTTCAAACACTTATATTGTAAAAATATTTTAATCTTGTACACNAGGATCCCTTTTTCAAACACTTATTTTGTAAAAGTATTTTAATTTTGTACACAAGAAATAAAATTGTTTTGATAACAATATGAATGCAACGTGTAATCAATTAAGAAAAATATCTCTTGTAAATAATAGTAAGGACTACTTTCCCTCAAAAGTAAATAAAAAACAAATTCAACATGTAGTGTAACAAAATAATAGTTATTTGGAAAGCTAGCAACAAAAATATTGTATTTTTAAAATTTTACAGGCATAATAGTAACATTAAACTAGATTAAAATAATATAATAGGAGGTATACTTAAATATTATTTGATGTATTATTAAATTTGTGATTATAATTTAATTAATTGTAAAGAATCATTTTATTTTAATTTTATTTTATTTTAAGAATCATTTTGAATATTTTGAAAATTTTTTATATTATTAGTTTAATTTATTTGCAAAATATAAGTCAAGTATTCTATAATATATTTATGATGATGACAATAAATACACAAATATAGACAAATAAACAGTTTTGTTTCACTATTGCAAAATATTAATACAAGAAAAAAAGATAAATAAATTAGTAATTCACTCAATATCTGAAATTATAGTTTAATAACTACAAAATAATTGTTAGACAATTCTATAATTTAATTATATTAACTGTTAAGCATACCAGTATTACATTATTTCAGACAAAATAAAATTTCAAAAACAAAGTATACTATAAGTATAATCATAGTAGAATTTCTTAATAAAGGGTTGGGTTGATAGTTTATTTCTCTAACATAAGTTTAAAATATACTAAAGCTGCAAAGGCAGCTGCTTCTTGGGCTTCTTTTATAGATCTACCAGAACCAACATACACCATTACTGGATTAATAGAAACTTGTACCATAATGCCAACTTTATCTAAAGTTAAGTTAAAATAATTTATAAAACAAAACAACGTATTTCATAGATTCAGAAGTGGTCCTAGAAAAATTTTCTCAAGGGGTGTTTACCAACAAACTATAGTTGACATTTTTATATACTGAAAACCTTTATTATTTAGTGAACAATTTTGAACATTATTAATTTATAAATGACAAGTCGCTTAAAATTCATATATAGTAGATCATTTTTTTGCTCTTTACTTTAAAAATTTAATAAAAGATAGGTATATTCACTGGTTGTGACAAAATGTCTTATTTGGTATTTTTTTATACATCTTATCTTAAAGGACCACCCGTGTGATTTACATAATTTACTTACCAGTTTTTTTTGACAACATAACATATGACGCATGAAAACCTTCTTCTTCTCCAATTTTATCCAATAATTCAACAGCTCCTGTATTCAAGTCATTTAACGATTCTAAATTCTATAAAACAATTTTTTTTTAATAGCTTAGATTTTTTTTGATTTATTTTATTAACAATAATAAAAATTGGTTACATTTAAAGAACTCAAATGAGATTTCTCAGATTTTTTTAATTGATTAAAGAATGTTTCAACTTGTTTTAAAGCATCAGTTGAAATGAACTGTGCAGGTTTCTTTTTATGGTCATCTGCCTCACTACTTTGGGGTGAACCATTAGTTGATTGAGGAGGCTCATTGTAGCAAAGGGCAGCAATTTCTTCTTGTGACAAATTTTTTACTTGATCATACATCAGNTCTTACCTGATCATACATCAGACGTGCTGCCTGTCGTTTTGCTCCTTGTTTTGTTTTTCCTTCTCCTATAAATGATTATAATTATGGTCCATGATTAACATAAACATTAAATTAAATCATAGATTTTGTACCTTGAGTTTTATACTTCAAAATTGAACATGTTACTCTATACCATCGATTATGTGGTTCCCCTGAATCATCAGATGGAAAATCATATTCAGGAAGTTGCCATCTTCTAGCCATACATAACTCTTGAAGTACTCCAATAGGATTTATATCAGACTTAGTTTCCAAAATATTTTTTGGGGCATCTTCACTAAAAATCAATATTTTTTATAATAATTGAAATTTTTTTCAGTTAACTAATTGTTAATTAATTTCAATTAAGATTTTAAATAGTATTTATTTATATTAAAAAAATTTTGAAGTGTGCAAGTATTCTAAACTAATNTCAAAAAATGTTGAAGTATGCAAGTATTCTAATCTAATTAATTAATCAAAAATTAATAACAATTATTCAAAATAATAATTTAAAAAATCTTAAATAAGTTGTTAATTAGATCTAATTTATTCTATACAATAGTAAATTTTAAATAATGATATTTTAATTTAACAACAGACATGTCTAATTAGAACCTGAACATAAGTATTANCATATTTAATTAGAACCTGAACATAAGTATTATATTTTAGAGTTTTTCATAGTTATAATTTCAATTAATTTATTTTATCCTGGCATTATAATAATAATAATAAGTTAAATTATGTCTAACTAAATAATTTCAGAGTCAAGCAGTGGAAAAGAATGATTTTATTATTTGATTTTTCTTTAAAAAAATAATTAATTATGGTTCTTTCTAATACAGATATGTTATAAAGTTATAACTTTCTGTTCAATACAAAAAACAATTACTTATTTAATACAATTCCCTATTTACATTTACCTCCATTGAAATTTTTGAGTTTTATAGTCATTACCGAAACTTTTGCAAGACCTCTCACAATATAATAATGGATATTGTTTAATCATGTTTTGAATGCATTATTTTAGGAATTAGTACATTGGTTAAACCAGAACTTTTCTATTTTCAAGTGAGTAAAAACAAACTTTTTCATNACCTTTTCTATTTTCAAGATAGTAAAGACAAACTTTTTCATATTAATGCAGAGTACCTTATATTTGGCTTCAAAATTGTCTAAGCTTTTAAACAAAGATTCAGGACAATAATAACACAATAACCAATAATGTAGTGCAAAAGGTTAAACACAACTTACACTATCAATTACAAGAACCCAAACATTTAAATGGAGGTCATCAAACAAAAATAGTACATAAAATATAAGTTTTTATATTAAACAGCAAATGGATATTGTAGTAAATTATACTTGCAATGTTTAAAACAAAAAAATTTTTTTAAAATAATGAAATTTTGAAATAATCCCAATTTAATAATAAACTCTACACAGTTAAAAAAAACCTTACATTAATTAAAATTAAAAATTATTTTTTTTTTTTTTAATAAACTATAATCTTTTGTTTTTAGATATTATGAACTAACATAAATAAGTTTGAATTGTTATATGGCAATTTAAAAGTTATATTCCTTAATTTAATAATCACTCTCAAAAATAAAACATACATAGTTATATTAGAAAGACGATTGTGTGTAGTTGATGTTATAGTTCTATTAGATGAAGAATCTGATAGTTGATTGTTAATGGAATCAACCTTTTCTAAAAATTCAACAGCTGCATTTTGTTTTGCTTCTTTTTTAGACTTTCCACTACCATAAACTAAGCAAATTAAATATTTAAAGAATAAATTGTATTTATAAAAAAATATTTATTTTTTTAATACCAATAATGTCACATCCTTTAACACGATAAGTAAAAACAGGATTATGCACTAAACCAGACATAGACACTAAAGTATACTCCACAGTCATTTTTTTTAATGCCATAATCTCATTTAGTTTAGCAACTGGGGATTTTTCTTCATCTAACTTTAGTTCCTAAAAATATAATATAAACTAAGTAAAAAAATAGTAATAAATTAAAAGTATAATTATACAATATTAAATAAACAAATCTACGTAATCAATGAATAAAAAATTGATAGAAATTTAAATTAAGTAATGATTTTTCTAAGTTTTATTTGTCATAAAATACAATTACTTTTGTGATAAGGCAAAATTTTATTATTGTACTAATATCTTTGAAACGTTAACATTTCAAAAATAATTATACAAATCTAATTAGATATTACTTATTATTTATGCGAAAACCATGAATGTTATATATTTTAATTTTCACAGGAAAACAAAAATATTAATTAATTTTTTGTAATATCACAAAAATTAAATTAAAGGTATTTTAATGAAATTATTTAAATTTTTTACACCATTCGTTACATAAATTTTTTCATTTAAATTTATTTGTATATTCTTAACAATTAATATTTATTTTTACTTACAGATAGTTTTGCTACATAGTCTATTTCTTTTTTTTCTGGAGACCTTTTTTTATACCTGTATGATTTGAACTTTGGTCTAGATGATTGATTCACATCATAACTTCCACAGATATAAGATGGTGGTCTATTGGATGTATGATGTGTAATACAGTTTAACGCTATCTGTGGGGGTGATTCTGCCATTTGTAAAGATTGTGTCATATGAGGAGAGTATTGCATGTTTGGTGGAACCTGGCCAACGGTATTAGCCATGGCCATTTGTGGTTCATTACTAATAACATTATTAGGTGTACTCATACAACCAATGTATGGGTAAGCTACAGCCTTTTCAAAATTAACCATCTTATCTAAAAGAATAAAAAATTATCAGAAATTTAAAAATCCAGTTACAAAATAGTAAACTATCATTTCTTGAAATAATTTTTTTATTATATTATCAAATCATAATAATGTAATGGTTTATATTTTTGGATCATTTCAATAGTGAAAATCAAATGAGTATGCAAGTATGGAAGATCTTTAAAAGAAAACAATACAAGCTCCAATTTTTTTAAATAGAAATACAATTAGTTTTTGAAAACAATTAAGTCATAATTTACTAAGTTTTTAAATATCCGGTTTGAAATTACTTTTGAGAAAGAAAGGTTGTCTGGATTAATCTGGATAAACATTTAAGTACATAAAAAAACAAGCTTACTCACTAATAAATAGTATATTATTGTAAAATAAAAGGGAAATTTTTTTATTGAAATAAGATAAAAATTGTTTATTCAATATATTAAAAACTTTAGAATATTTATAGAAAAATTTGTTTCCTTAGATGCCTTATGTGTTTCAAAATAATAAAAGTACAAATAAAAATATAATTACTAACTGAGAAATTTGGCTTATACTTATGCTGAACTCAATTTGATCAACAAGAAGGGTGAAAGCGAGCAAATTTCGTTACTGGTTATGTTATATACACAATCATGGCGAATGTGAAAAAAACCATTAACACGTGTTACATAATATATACCTTTTAAGTTAGTAAAAGATACACTACTATAGTTTGCCATTAAAGTACGGAAAAAACATAAAGAATATAATAGAGTTTTAAACGATATAAATAACATCGGCTATTAATTCTTATCGCTTTAAATTGTTAAAATTTGAAAGAAATAATAATTTTCTTATCTCTATGATACTGCGCATTTACTGATAGGAATATCAGTTGCTCTTATACTTACTATATTATCAGTGTGACCGTTTTGCACGTTAATTACTTTGAAACATTTACTTTATTTCACTATTGCTAGAAAATGTTATTCAATTTAAATTCATTATTATAAAATGCATCAATTGAAAATGTATAGTACATTTATATTTATAAAACTAGAATATACAAACAATAAATACCATAACAACTGAAAAATAAATGTATAATACTATGAAAAACTGAATTAAATAAATTGGACGTTGATTATTTAAAAATAACATTGAGTTTTATTAAATGAAATTGCAAAATCATATTTTTACATTAGTAAATAAATCAATTTATGAAAAGTATTGTTAATCACAGAAATATAAGGTTTACTAAACATTAGATTTCAAATGACAAACTTTTAAATTGAATTATACCATTAGTCAGTAGAATAACCAGAAAATTTTCATGGAGAGAGTGGGTTGTTATTCAGACATATTGTGATAACTTTTTTTACTCATAAATGAACTAAATTTCAAAAAATTTTAACTTAATAAAAAACTTTGATGAGCAAAAAAATAAAGTTATCGAAATTGAACATTAAAAAAAATTATTCAAATTACACAAAACAAGTTTTATTTGAATAAATACATTTATTATAAATAATTGTGGGTAAAAGTGTATTAAATTGAATAATTCTAAACAAAAGAGTAAACTGTGTTTAAAGCCAATGTACCAGTTATTAAGAAGCTGAAGGAACATATTAATGGGTTGATTCTTAAGAAAAAGTTTAGATTAACTTAATTTTAAGCATGTTATTTAGATAGCTAAAATACAATATATTCATAAGAATTAATTATAAATATAGCCCTAACATTTCTATTAAGTGTTCAATGGTTAATACATTAAAAAAATGAAGCGAGGTGTAGGTAAGTGCTATCTATAGAATACTATATATTTTTTATTAAAAAAAGAAGCTGTCAAATTATAAAAATAAAGTTTCTTTTAAAACAATTTAAGTTTTTTCGTTCCAAAAAATAAATGTAAAGTATAATTTTTCTAATGATTTTATGCATACAAAAAATGCGAGTTTGATGATTTTACTTAAATAACACAAACAAAAATTTACACAGTAAACTTTTTTTACTGTTTTAAATCGAGTTACCGTTCAAATATCAAGATTCGTTTCAGACATCATACCGTAATAAATATTCCGTACAATACTGATAAAGAAACAAGACATTTGAGGTATGATATGCTATATTGTAATAAAAGTTAATTAAAAATATATAATAACAATTTTTTAAGTCACCAACTATCACTTATCTTTTAAAATAAATATGAAATCTCTACAGACATTATTGTATATAACAAAATTAATAACTAGTGATGAAGACACTAAAATGATATTTTAGTTAATGATATTAAGGTTTAAAAATTATAAAGGTCACTTCAAGTTTGCCATAGTTAAGTAAACTAAATCGAACCTTGCCCAATTTTCAGCCCTTTGACCACAGAGTGCCTACAAAATGGTATATACGTATTTTGTAGTAAAATCTACTCTATTTCTCCTTAAATACAAGTAATAAGTTTATTTTTTTTGAGATGTACCTTCTAGAATAATACTTAAATTATATATTTGTTAAAAAATAAATTACATCAACCATATTTACTACATCAAATAGTGTTAAGAAGTACCTTAAGACGAAAATTATATCTTAAGAATAGTACTTCATAGTTTTTCAGACTAAAATTCATAATATGTTACATTTTAATAATTTATAATTACAATTTACAACATAATCATAAATAATAGATATTTTACAAACTATAGTGATAAAAAATTCAATCAAAGTATAATACATTTAAATTTGTATTACATAATAATAAATCTAAAATGTTAATAATATACAAATGCTAATAAGAGAAATGATAAACATACTTATAATTATTAAACATATTTAATGAAACTCAAATGATATAAAATTCAGACAAAATAAAGTACATTTAATTTTTTTTTCCTTATAATAATAACTATAATGAATACAAATTGTTTATAATAATACTATTTATTAATGACTCTATAATAAAAAAACAGTCACAGAATAGTTAATTTAAAATCAATGTTACATAATAATAACTACAAAGTTTAAGTAAAAATAAAATATAAAAACTTGAAAACGAATATTATTTCCTATGTCATCAGTCTTTTAGCTTTTTTTTATTCTTTGAAGTTGTGCTTTCGCTTTTCATTTTTTTATTAACAAGTATGAATGTTGATTTAAGTTTCTCATTTTAAAAAATATTTTTATTTCGATGTAGGTTTAAATTTCAGGCTTATATTTTTCTTCAATTTCCATATGATATATAATTTTATTGGTCAAATATTTTACAAATACATTGTATATTCTTTTACGTATTTGATTTTTTCGTTTTTTTTTATATTATTATTTTAATCATAATAACTTTATTTTTGCAGTCTTAACTATGTACAATTAAACTACTATAGGATAATTGGTATTTCATAATTATGTTCTTGTTTTATATTCTAATTGATGTTGTGATGTATTGAACTACGTTTTAGTAACTGCAATTGTATTTATTTTTGTCAATATCTTATAGAGAAACTTCGAAATTTTTTACGTTGTTTATTTTTAAATTAATTTTGTAAAAAACAATAAATACCATAAAGTCTTCATCATAGATTTGTATTTTATTTGAAATAATATAGCCACAAGTGATCAATTTCTATTTTCTATTTTGTTTTTGTTTGTCTGGAATAAATATTAGGATTTTTTCCTAGATTGATTCAAATATCTGTTCTCTTGCAACAGTAGACTTTTAGTACAATTTTTTCAAATTTATGATTGTGTTGCATAAGCTGTACATCTAACCAAGTTGTAATGAACTATGAATATGAGATGAACACTTGTTAAGAACTGTTAGAAACTCGAAAACTGAAGAAAAAATATAACAGTGAACTAGAAATTGAAATCCCCACTATACGGACGAGACCTTTCCCACTGAGTTATCCGTTGGCCATATTTAATTTCCAACTCCCGAGTCTCTTGAGTTTTTGTTACAAGACAAACTCACTACAAACGTTAAACTAAATCATTTGAAATGTATTGTACCAAAATCAACCAAAGGAATATTCACTAATTTAATCGACTTTAACAGTACCAAATATAATATTTGAAACATTATGTATATAGCCGATATATTAAATAGCACAAATTAACTTGAAATACGTGCAAAAGTGATACAATTGCAAGGAAAAAATATAATAATGAGATTTTAACGGTAAATAAAGAATATGAACGAAAAGTAAGAGTCTTTCCGTAAATTAGTTGTTAACAGAGATTGTTTGCTATTTTATAGATAAACTTTCATTAAATCTTTAATGAGTTATATTAAAATGATGTATGTCAAATTTGGTATTTGTATCTCAGTTCAACAATAATTCTAAATAACTTTGTATTATTTATTCATTAAAAACTTAATGTACTTTTAATGTCGAAAAAAATTGTTTAACTAGGTTAATTTTTTTTCATCTCTAATATTAAACGAAAAATTAATACACAAATAAATAAATAATTTATGCCATCAGTTGAAATAAATTTGTCGTTTGGTTGATACTATTAGTCAAAGTTTAATCACAGTTTTAGAATTTTAATTTAGACAATGCTTTAGAAACGTGTACCACGAGGATCGGACAGAAAAATCCCAGACAAATGGTACCAGGGCCTATAAGACATGAATGACATTAACTATCATTTATTAATTTATTAACTATTAATTCTTCAAACGGAATATGGTTTGGTGACATGATATTATGTTTCTGATCTACAACGATTCGGATGGCAAGTCATTAATTCATTTAAAATTCAAAAGGAAATCGCGCTTTAGAACATTTACTAATTATTGTTTTCAATAATAATTTCCATGGTATATATGAAATTAAAATTTCAAAAAGTGCTGAACATGGTTTTCAAACAAGTCACATAGAGGGTACTATGTTTCAAATAGTATTTCTAACACATTAGAGTTAAGCATTTTAGAGTGGAATACATGTTAAAATACGACTTAAGGTGCATAATACACATTCAAGAATACATAAAAATTCTAATTGTGTCTATAATAATGTTTTACAATTTTTATTTATTTTTAGTTACACTTACTCGTGAAAACGTGAATTAAAAATTTTTATCAGGAGATATATTTTTTCTTCGCTTAAATTTATGAGTTAAATTAAAAGTGTTCAATTTATATGAAACGAGTAAATAACTGTTCGAATAAAAAGTTAAGTACTATTAAGTGAATTGAATAGTTTGACTAGTGTTTTTTAATTTCCATCTAATGTAACCATAATTATAATTATAGAAGTTAGAGCTAACTCTTGAAATGATTTTTTAACTGAGTCAAAGGTATAGTACGCTTAAACTACTGAAGCGTGCAACGTCAAAGACAGTGTGTTAATTATTGAATAAAATTATACACCACTGTCTAAGGATTAACAAGTTGAATGTAAATTTAACATGGAATTAAAAGACAGATATATAACATTATTCATAAAGAATTGAGTGTTATGTGATGAATCTTGCATATTAATTACAAATAGTTTTTAGTACAATAATAAAAATGTGATTATAACGTAGAAAAATTGTTCATTTATAACGATTAAGCGCATTAATTTGTTAAACATATAATGTAGGCACCGTTAAAGAAAACTCAAATTTTTTAACGTATTTTAGTCATGTACTTTAGACTAAGTAAAATGTGGTAGCGTTTTAAGTTTTTCTGATTAACTATGTAGATTAGAGTATATCGAATATTAACATTCGCACGATGGTGTGGACAAAGTACATTTACAATTGAATATTTTTTATTCAGAANCACGATGGTGTGGACAAAGTAAATTTACAATTGAATATTTTTTATTCAGAACTTCAATTTCCTGTGAAAGGCTGCAATAGTAGGTGAAGTATAAGGGAACTCGTCCAAAATAATTTCGAATGTTCTTAGATTTGATTAAATATTAATTTCATGTAAAATAAAACAAGAAAGAAGGCAACAGCATACAAAAATACTCATACATGATAATGAAAGTGTTAAATTCGGATTTCGTTTGTATTAGTACTTGAAATTGTTACATTTAAGTTAAAACCATATAAAAAGTTGTATTATTTTTTTCCTTTTTCATAGATTTTATTATATAAATATTATAGCTCGACAATTACACAAAAATAATTTGATAGAGTGAATTGTATCATTAAAATATAAAATATAATAAAACATTTGTTATATAACTCATACACGTAGAAGTAAGTAGGTAATTGTACTAAACTGTATAGTGTAAATAAACATTGGAATCATAGTTATAACAATCTGTAGGTACACAATAAAAAAATATTCACCAAGAATTGAACAAAAATTTTAATTTATTAATAACTTTTTATACGCTAAAAACGTATACAAATGTATAGTATAATGTATAATATATATTCAAGTAGTAAATATTGTTCATGCATAAAAAAAAAGTACAATTTATAACAAGAGAGCTCCTATTTTTGATGGCTTAATACAAATTAATTTTCACATTTAATTGTAATTACAAATACACATGAGAGCTAGATATGTAAAAAAAGAATAACAAATAATTCTATAAAGAATTTCAACATAAAATGATATTAGAAAATATATTATAAAAAAAGATATAGATTGAGGATATGTAATGGAATGTATATTGTTTATCCTGTAATACTGTTAAGTACATTTATAAATAATAATAAGTAAATAATAATATTTATACAACAAAAAATATTCATAAATTTATAAATATATATATTATTTACAAAATTTGTTTAAGAGTTTTTACTACAAATTTAAATGGCTTTTCACGTCCAAATACAACAATAAAAATAATAACACAAATAACCCTCTATCATGGAGGGTTTACATTAACGGGTATTAGATCCTCCTAATAAAAAATCATTGTTAAGTAGTCAGATTTTTTATCACGATTAATAGTCTTTTTGTTTTTTAGGTCCTTCAGTTACTTTTGACTCGTCGAAGTTTTCGAACAACCACTGTTGCCTGGCTAGTGACAAGTGGCATTCTTCCATGATCAATTTATCCCTGGATTCGTTGATGGAAAGACATTTTTTACTGCTGCCGTGCTTCAGCTGCTTAGTCTGTGGATCAAAGACAACGTTTGAATTTAGTCAGAGTATTCACTTATTATGTATGAGCTTTTAAAAAGACAGTGACGCTGACAAAAAAAAAACTTTTTGATTCATTATATCAGTATGAATATTTAAATTGTACGAAACATATTTTACTATAACCCAAATGTTAGTTTTAAAAGTTTTTCTTCCAAGGTAAAAGAAATTAAAAATGAAAGTAAAAATACAATAACTTAAAAGATAGACTTATAAAATATTTCCAACTGTATAAATGTTTATTGTCTTTGTTTATGTTTATTTCTAACATTTGAAAAGCTAAGTAGTGAATCGTTAACGTTGAATAAGGAAATTATTGCAGTGTACGTGAAAATGTTAACAAAAACTACGGAAAGCCTAATGATGCAAATGTTTGTATCTTACAATGGTAAAATCAATTATCCACGAAACTCTTTAGACGAGATGTTTTAAAATCTAAATAATAGCGCAAGAAAGAAACTTTACGAGTAATTTATATGTTGTTTACTGTGTTATCAAATGTGTATTGTTCAATGTGGTGGGCCATGGAGTCTTAGTTTTATGGACAGATACTTTGAATAATTATACACTCTCGATAGTACTTTATATAAAAGCTCCAACAACCATTACTTTTAGTAGGCACCTATACAATATTCAGTTTAAACAAACAATTGATTTTCTGTGCATGTCATGTTCGGAAAATTAAGGCAAAGATAAAGTCAGTATTTGCTTTAGAACGTTACCTAAGGCTAAATACGTTTTAACATTCGGATATATTATAAACGGAGTTCTTAACGATAAACATAAACTGAAACTTAAACAGTTAAATGATTAGAATTAGTTCGAGGAGAACATGACATACATAATAATGTTTTTACAGGGGGTTCATAATTTCTAATAATTATTTTACTATACACTACATTGAAATGAATAATTGCTTCAAGAGGCCATTTTATAAAAAAATGTCCAATATAATAATAAGTATATTTTTAAACATAGAATAAATTTGTTTTTGTTAGTACAAAAATAATTTAGATAACGTTCATGTCCAAAATGGCTATAAACAGTACGTAAAAAATTGTCTAAATAAAAAGTAACCCAATATGAAATATTAATGATATGATTATAAAATTTGAAATTATCTTTTGATTTAATTACAAAATTATTTTAAAATTGTATGATTTTGTATTATTTTATTAACAAAACTAATCTAACGTGTATTGTTTTTAAAAAATATAAGTCACTATTTGCTACCTTAAAAGTATTTAGCATAAAAAAATACAATTTATATAATTTTCTTTGTAATAAATAATTTTTTGTGTGCTAAAAATTATTTATTTTTGTGGGTTATTGAGTTTTTAACATAATATCAAGTTTATAATAATATAATAAACAACTAATTTAAATTAGTTATTGATTATGACAAATAATAAATAAAATTATGATAAAGTAAACCATATTTGAAAAACTATAAATTTTATTTTTACAAAATAATTAATGTCAATTAAATGAAATCAGGTCAACAATAAAATTGAATCTACAGTAGATACCTTACAAATGGAAAACCAATTAAATTTCAGTTTTCATTGAATTTTTTTATTTTTATTCAATAATAATTATTATGTTCAACGTTTTGTCTAATAATTTTTCTTGTACGCAATATAAGTTTATAGAAAAAAAGCGTTTTCAATCGCTCAAGAACGATAAAAGGCAGTAAAAAGTATTATAGTTTGCAAAACAATTATCGTTAAAAGCATACTTTTTTCTTGACTAAGTACAGTTTTGCTTAATGGTCATTCAATGCATTTTATTCTTTTGTTGAAAAAAATGATACAAACTACCTCGAAACTATAAAAGTTAAAAACCTTATATTTATTATATTGATGAAATCAAGTTTAGAACAAATTTTATGGGATTACTGTTTTTATTCACATTTTTGCTAATGAAACTATTAAATGTAATAATTCAATAAAACTGCATTTGATAATACTTTTATGTATCTCTTTGATAAACTAGAATAAACTTAAAAAGTTGTTTTTCACTAATATAAAAAAAAATGAATATTCAGTTTTTCAAACATTAATTTGAAATAAGTCAAGTAATAAATAATAATTTTTATTTCATTATTCAAAAAATAAATAAACTATAAACTAACTAAAATTTAGCCTTTTTAGTTATTCAGCTGTATTAAACTTACATTAGCATTATATTTCCAGTACTGATTGCCTTTAGATCCATGGCAAGGGTATAAGATGACATCGGTACCAGCGTAGTCCAGACATGATTCATCCCGTCTGATTTCTCCCATTTTACTAAGCATCCAATACTGTAGGATAATTTAAGTAAAAAAATAATTAATATAATTGATTACACGTAGACCTTAGTGAAAGGGTTGTATAAGAACAGGTCAGCCATGTGCGATTCAACAGCTAAATGGATAACATCAAGGTAAAAGTAAAGAAAAGAGCAAGGAAAAGTGCTAAGTCGTCAGTATAATGACAAACAAGAACACCCAAAAGGATTAAAAACAGTAATGTAAAATGACTCGCATGCAACTTTGCTAGTATTAGTTAATTAGGTAAGACAATATTTTAGTTTAAACGATACGAAAAAGTAACTGAAAAACTGATTTTGAAAATTATAATGGTACACTTTTTATCTAATATAAATTCACTATCTTTTGAGCGTTTTACAAAAAATATTACAGGATACCTAATTGTGTTATATTCATATCTATGTTGTACGATAATGTTGTTAAAGTAATACTTATATTTTCTCACTTTCAGAGAAATACTTTTTTTAACACATTAGGGATATACAGTTATCTAAAGTTTGNTTAACGCATTAGGGATATACAGTTATCTAAAGTTTGAATTTTAAGCCACAACGTGAAATAAATATTTGTCTACAATATAAAAGCGTGAATTCAAGTAATTAATGTATTAAAATTTAAGAAGTATATTCGTAAAAGACAGATATTTAAAAGCTCATCAATTCAAAAACCAGCACCAAAAAAACAGTACAGTAAGATGATTGTTAAAAACTTTCCTTTTTTTAATAAATTAAATTAGTTTAAGCTGGTTTTTGTTTTAGACACAATACTAATTTTACCTGATTGCCACCTTGTTGGTGGCATTGCCACACATTGACATTAATATTATCTTTGTTATTGTCTGAATTTGCGTCAACGCACATGTTCGATATTTCGTTTTTAATCTATAAAATTTAATGAAACAATTAAACGTACCGAAAAGGTCAATGGTGTCAATGTGTACAGTAGTAAAAGTCAATAAAAATACAAATTTAATAACTATTGTACAGTATTACATTGATAAAATTTATATCGTTCGCTTATTTTTATTTATTACACCCCCTTCCAGTCTCCTTTCTGGGGCCACCCATGGAAACAATAGCCAATTCAATACTGTTTTACTCAAGGATGTATTATAGGAAAAACGGAGAGATGTTGATTTATACACCGGCTCAACCTACGGACAAATAGGCCATAAATATCTCTTATAATCCAACCTGATTGCCACCCATTTTATGGCAAGGATAAAGTCCAGCCGGTTTGTTGAGTTCACTTTTTCTAGCTGGAGAGTCCAGACAAGTTTTGTTGCCGTATCCTAAATTTCGTACCTAATACACCCAATACGAAGATATTGTAGTTATTTTATAAATATAATTTAGTGATTTAGAAACAATTATATGAACAAATAATAATTTTTTTTTTTTCAAACTAATCAGCCAAGTCAACAAATGCACAAAATGGTCCTTACCCTTTCTTTTCCCTTGAAATTATATCGACTTTAGTTTTTAAACAGAAATATATGTTTAACCAACATAAAAACTAGAAATTATCTATCTAATAAAATGATTGATCAATACTAACTTTTGACCAGTATTTTGGAAGTTTTTAATTTTTATACAAAGACTATAGGTGAAGCGCGGATCTGTTTATTTTTATCTTTAAGTATAAATGAACTGCACTATTCCTACCATTTTGTTATAAAAATACTAATATTTTTTTAAATACACGTTCAAAAGTTTTCGATCAGCCATTGTTTAGATAAATAATTTCTAGTTTTTATGATGGTTTAACATATTTTCCATTTAAAAACTAAATTTGATATCATTTCAAAAGATAAAGTGGGAAAAAACAAAATTGTTTCTTTGAAAATAATAGAACGTAAGATACCATTAACTTCTGAAAAGAAAAAATTGTATTACGTTTTATATTTCGGAAGATATTCCGTGAGTTGTAGTTAAACAATCACTCTGTATTTATTAAAATATAATAATGATTCTTTATTATATTATATAGATCACGTAACCAAATATACATTTATTTTGGTGAAAAATGTTTACATTTTTAAATGAAAAGTAAAATATTTAAAAAATTCGATGATAATTATAACGTCCGAAACTTTTGTTAGTTTTTAATTACGTGGATTCCTTCTCGTTAAAATGAGATTGTGCTTATAATATAAACATTATGAAATATTATTGTGAAAAACGAAATAATTGAAACGCCCCTATTGTTATGTTTTGGCCATTAAATGTATTTTTTTGTATTATTATAAAACTGAAAATCAATAAATTAAAAGAAATCTATTGATGTTACACTTATGATTAACTTTTAGAATATCATTGAAATAGTTTTTTTAAATCAAAACGAACTATTGTAATATGAACACTTTTATCTGGAATCATTATACTAATGGTCCGGATAAATATACTGAGTTTCATTTCTAATCAAAAATAAAAATAAATTATCGTCTAGAAAGTTCGAAAAATAAATTTGTTTAATAACTCAAAGCCCATATGAGAATGATGATAGGCAGTTTTTATCGAACTCCGAAAAAATAATTTCCACTCATATATAAGAATAATATACGAGTACATTGTATTATATATGTATACCTCTCCAGACGCTACAGCATCTCCAGGAATAAAAAGTTCTGGATAAATGTTGTCCAAATACCATTTGAATGATTTACATTTTAATTTTTTTCTCAGATCTTTTCTTGACTTTACGTCTCCATAATCTCCCTGAAAATTGAATCCATTAAATAAAATATCTTTAAGTTAAAAGTTTTATTTAAGTAATTTTTATTATATTTGTGTTTTATATAAATATTTTATCAAATTAATTATGAAATTGACTTGGAATTATCAATAATATTACTTTAATATAAAAACTTATTCTGAGTCTTAACGTCTAAAAACTATGTTATGTACATATTTTTTTCATTATTACAATTATTTTTAAACATTAATACTTGTTAATCCTTGTAGCAAATACTTAGAAAACTAGATATACTTTCTACTTACACAAAAAGTTTCAGGAGAACAAAATACTTAGCTATATGACAGAAATGTACAAATATGTTGCAATATTTTTTTAAAACTTGAGAAAACTAAGAGTATAATTCATAAAATAGCCATCACAACTTTACCCTGGACACTGTTCTGTAATAATATTTCCTTCTTTTTTTTTTTTTACTAAAATCTTTTAAAATTGATAAAATGACAAATTTTCTTTTTTAACAAAGGTAATAAATGAATAAGTAATTTTTCCAACTTAATAAAAGTAAGATTTAAATCAAATAGGTGGGTCCAAATCACTCTTACTAAGTCACGTCCAATCCTTTCATAGTAGTACTTAGCGTAATCGTCCATCCAGACTTCAGCTAACCGAATCGAATTTTTCTTGAGCACGTTGACACCAGATCTCCATTTATAAGGTGACCTTTTTCTAAATATGTGACCGACATGAGAACACGGTACGATTTCCAAGGTACCTCCACACATCCAAGTCTAAAAATACGAGTTAGTTTTACACAATAGTTGTCCTAATTTATTACTATGAATCTAATGTATTTGTTATTGATATAAATATCAGCACAAACAGAAAATACTATTAGCTATCTATACTGCAGTTTATTAACTAGAAATCAATTATAATCATAATTTTTTACCTTGAAAGACAATTCCAAATTTTCACCTCCCCAAATGTCAAAACCGCTATCATAAGTGCCCAGTCTTTCAAAGAATTTCTTGTCAATAGCAAATAGGCCTCCAGCCATTGTGGGTGACCAAACTGGTTCTGCTTGATTAGTGTGCCTTTTTTTCTCTCTTTCCGGCACAACGTGCCAATTAAACTATAAAATAAATATTTATGAAAATTATTAATGCATTATAATCATAATATTTTCAAGTTTTAATTCAACGATTATTTGGCCCGTTTTATATGAGAATATTAATGTTGAATTTAGAATGTTGACAAATAAATGTAATTTAAAATGTTGGTGTATTCAGTTCTAAAAAAAAAATAAGCCTTTGAACATTGTAACATTATAGTTTTGAATTTTTAAGTAATTATTTTTTGAAATACGATAATATTTTTGTTGAACAACAAGTAAATTGTCAAAAGATAAATTTTATAATGCGTCTATTATAAAATTGAATTTTAACTATTAAATCTCTAGGTCGTAGACAGGTAATAAATCAAGTAATATTATTTTTCAAAGAAAAATGTTTGTATATTTGCACATTACATTTAGAAATTTGATTAAAACAAATCCTACTTCTTTTGGGAGAACACTCACGATATTACAGCTATCGAACATTTTGCACCTTAGTGAAATTATTAAAAGTTTTAACAACTCTTGTTTAACTTGTCTACTTCATAATTACAAATTAAATTTTTGTGTTATTCATCGTTGAAATTCGAATGAACTTACACACGTTTTGTTATAAATTTGACGTTGTAAATTACTTTGAAATAAAAAATACATATGATAATAGAGTTAAAAAATAAAGAACGGGATATTGATCAGTTTTCTACTGTTTAAATATTACAGACAGCAACTTGTTGACTTAAAAATAACAACGAAAAATCAATTACACGAGTAACCAATCCGTCTCAATTATTCAATTGACGATTAATGTACTTCCTATACTTTTAGCCCTAAATAGCATTACATTATTTGTTTATACATCATGTATAATATATTATGTAACTCTTATGTGCGTGTATACTCAAGATAATGCCGCGTGTCGCATCATTTTGGTTTAGGTCGTGGTTACCGTAGCATATAGTTTTACAAGCCTTTTGGGAAAACTACACACATATACTTACCACCGACGGCACTTAACGGCTGGTAAAATGGGTCTAATATAAAATGATTGGATCGAAATTTATAGTTAGGCGGATGGGATGGGACCGAAAAAAGCGAATTCGCAAATGATCAAATGAAATTTATCAATAGCGCCATGTTATCATAAGAAATAAAATTGAACACAATCAACTTTGTGTGGTAATTATTTTCTCGATCGTCGTTCGTCTTTGAATAATATAACCATTTGATGGTGTTTTCGGCGGCCAAAAGAACTGAGGTAATGGAAAACTGAGCTCATTATGAAAGCTTTTCTCCAGAGCGAGTAACAATAATAATTACCATTATTATTTTACAACTATGAGCGTTTTCGCTTCGGTGAAGGACTGTAGTGAATAACCCTGTCGTTATATGGCACACACAAGCGTCAGGAAAATGACGTTTTTCGCTTCTCCTTCACTCGTGTGTGTTCTTTTAGTTTTTTAAGTGCTTTTTCTGAACGACAGCGCGTATTCAAACTGTGGAAAAACACACGTCTGCTCAATTAAAAAACACACACACTTGGAGTTGAGAAAGCAGTTTGTGACAGGGACTAGTGGAAGGGGCAGCTCGTGCATACCGATCAAATGTCATAGTTTAATTATTATTTTTTACGACGAGACAGTTACCATGGTTATTGCATTGTAACTCAGACGACTCATCCGAAAAAAATAATAAAAAACGTGCTGCGGATGCGACTTTTATTCAAGCGTAATAATTTTGACTGCCATCAACATTAGACTGGGGTAATTACAAGAGTATATGTAAAACAAGCTAAATAAAGTTGTTGAAAAGTTTAAAATTCTGAAACACAGTTTAGTCGTATAGTAATTAGTTCAGGGCACATAAGCCTGATTTTCTAGTCTAATGCAATTACACATAAATAAAACAATATATTCTAGACAAAAAAAATGTATTTTATTAAAAAAAACAACTTTTATTGTAGATAAAATAAGCGAGAGCAGGTATAAGAGTTAACATTATAAATTTAAAAAAAAGTAATCGACTGTCTTATTTGAAAACTAATTTTCAATCTGTAGTCATATTTGAAATGATTCGTGAAATTTTTAACGAATCAATCGTTCAACCGACACAATAATAGATTTTAGCGATTTTATTATGTTACTTATAACTTTTAAGCTGCATTATATTTTTGAAATCACGAACAAAAGAAATTTTCAATTTTAAAAGTTTTACTCCTATAACAAAGCTTTGATCATATAAAAAAGAGAAGGAAATGTTGTATTTAAGATTTTTAATGTTTTATTTGTTATTTTTTTTTATCAATTTGGAACGTTTAATTATATAGTTACATATCGAGTGGTATTTTTAAATCAATTTGGTAACTAAAGTTATTTTATAAAAATGTGTTTGCTTCAATTTCCTTTAAATAAAATATCACTTGAGAGTTTTAGGTGAGTATCTTAATGGTCAGAGTTTAAATTGTTAATATTCATTTATTATTTCTTTAAATAAACAACTTACATTTGTACACGTAATTCGTGTGTTCGTATATTATATGAAAATGAATTATGATTCAAGAATTTTTTTAATTTTGTTAAAATTACAGTAACTTGGTATTTTTTTTTAATTCGAAAAGAGTTTTGTAATACTAACCATTAGTTTCCAATTGAAACCCCCAACACTGGGGTATCCATGTCGAAATTTATATTCAAGAGTATGGTCGTCAATCGAATCGATGACAGGACAGACTACTGTAGTAGGATTTCTAGCTATTCGGTCCAATAATGGTACGAGCCAGCCTGAAGATTCATAGGTACTCATTATTTATATCATCCGACCACCCAAAATTAGTACACGTTAATGACACCCAAGTAATTGTAATTAAGGCCCAAAATTGTTTATGTAATATTCGTAGAAGCAATCGCTATAGAGTTAATCAGCCGCCTATTGTTATTGTTACGATTTGCAGTAATTACATAATTATCACAAAATATAAAATAAAATAACATGCTACTATTTAATTGTTTAATTGAAACAACACGTATCAAAGTTCGAAAATCTCACATTTTAAAAAAAAAAAGCCTTTTTTTATAATCAATAAATTTTACCCACGAGAATTATTTTACAACGGGTTTATTGCAAAAATTTCAACGCATTTTTGTAGAAATAGTGAAGTAGTTAGAGGGGAGATTACTGTCTTTCTTTTATAAAAAGATTTTACTATAACGACCATGAAAAAATGTTGATTATTAAATTACCCTTGATCCTTCAGTTGGGCTTTATTATTTTTATAAAAAAATTTAAACAGAGCTAGTGTAAAATACAACCAATGTGCAGACAAATAAATCTATTTTCAACCGTCTTCCTTGAAAAAAAACTATGGTTTTTAATAAAACACAATTAATTGGAATAATTTACCATCGGAATGATGGTAAATGAGATATGTGAAATGCTATAAGAATNAATTTTCAATTTTAAAAGTTTTACTCCTATAACAAAGCTTTGATCATATAAAAAAGAGAAGGAAATGTTGTATTTAAGATTTTTAATGTTTTATTTGTTATTTTTTTTTATCAATTTGGAACGTTTAATTATATAGTTACATATCGAGTGGTATTTTTAAATCAATTTGGTAACTAAAGTTATTTTATAAAAATGTGTTTGCTTCAATTTCCTTTAAATAAAATATCACTTGAGAGTTTTAGGTGAGTATCTTAATGGTCAGAGTTTAAATTGTTAATATTCATTTATTATTTCTTTAAATAAACAACTTACATTTGTACACGTAATTCGTGTGTTCGTATATTATATGAAAATGAATTATGATTCAAGAATTTTTTTAATTTTGTTAAAATTACAGTAACTTGGTATTTTTTTTTAATTCGAAAAGAGTTTTGTAATACTAACCATTAGTTTCCAATTGAAACCCCCAACACTGGGGTATCCATGTCGAAATTTATATTCAAGAGTATGGTCGTCAATCGAATCGATGACAGGACAGACTACTGTAGTAGGATTTCTAGCTATTCGGTCCAATAATGGTACGAGCCAGCCTGAAGATTCATAGGTACTCATTATTTATATCATCCGACCA
This sequence comes from Daktulosphaira vitifoliae, assembly GCF_025091365.1. NCBI lineage: Eukaryota > Metazoa > Arthropoda > Insecta > Hemiptera > Phylloxeridae > Daktulosphaira > Daktulosphaira vitifoliae. Next base: position 5,683,558 of record NW_026099573.1, on the reverse strand, counting down.
CCCAAAATTAGTACACGTTAATGACACCCAAGTAATTGTAATTAAGGCCCAAAATTGTTTATGTAATATTCGTAGAAGCAATCGCTATAGAGTTAATCAGCCGCCTATTGTTATTGTTACGATTTGCAGTAATTACATAATTATCACAAAATATAAAATAAAATAACATGCTACTATTTAATTGTTTAATTGAAACAACACGTATCAAAGTTCGAAAATCTCACATTTTAAAAAAAAAAAGCCTTTTTTTATAATCAATAAATTTTACCCACGAGAATTATTTTACAACGGGTTTATTGCAAAAATTTCAACGCATTTTTGTAGAAATAGTGAAGTAGTTAGAGGGGAGATTACTGTCTTTCTTTTATAAAAAGATTTTACTATAACGACCATGAAAAAATGTTGATTATTAAATTACCCTTGATCCTTCAGTTGGGCTTTATTATTTTTATAAAAAAATTTAAACAGAGCTAGTGTAAAATACAACCAATGTGCAGACAAATAAATCTATTTTCAACCGTCTTCCTTGAAAATAAACTATGGTTTTTAATAAAACACAATTAATTGGAATAATTTACCATCGGAATGATGGTAAATGAGATATGTGAAATGCTATAAGAATGGAAACAATTAAAAATGAAAATAATGGGTAAACGGTCAATTAAATGTACAATTAACTTAATAACGGTCATTTTTAACATGCCGTTGTATCATCATAATAAATTCTAATAATAATATGCCAATTTAGTGATGTTCAAAAAGGGCGTTCTAATGTTAATATTACTAACAATAAGAAAGTCAGCGAATTTAGCAGCGAACAAAAATGCGATCAATTTACAGTGAATTTGACACCTGTATTAAGTATTTACACCACGTTTCTTTTTCCCCACAAGAATTACTTTTATGACAGTCGTTAAAAATCAAAACTCGCAGGTAATACTGAAAGCACAGCTAAATTTCTTGCCAGCATAACGATCGAACATAGAAGAACATTAAAAAATAAAAATTGTTTAAACGGCAAATAAATGAAAATATCGTCTGGAGCTTTCATGAAGGTTAGCACAAAACAGTTTAAGTACACACAAAAGTTTGTTCACACAAAAGACTTCAATAAATANAAGTTTGTTCACACAAAAGACTTCAATAAATTTAATAATGCGGTTTTATTTCAAAAACTTGCAAAACTACAAGCCTGTCTAGTGAGACAAATTCGACGTTTAACTTTCATAACACCGAAGAGACCAAAGTAAATCCACGTATATACGTTTGTAGGTAGCTTGGCGCGTGCGAAATTTAAAAAAATAATTTTCGCGATGAATTGGAATAAAAAAATAAAGTGGTCGAAAAGTATGAAAATTGGACGCCTAAGGAAAATCTCAGTGTAAAGCGGAGGGGGTGTGTGAACGAAAAATCAAAATCAAAAGATCACGTCCGCATATAGCCATTGCAATAGAATGAAAAATAATGAAAGACATTTTTTCTGCTACATTAGTTCATAGGGCGAGCACGCCGGACTGGAGTTTTAAACGCCGATGAAAAAACGGACAATCGCGTGAGAATGATCACAATTTCGAACAGAAAAAAAAATGCAAATCTAAATCGTAGAGAAAACTTGTAAGTGAAATATTATGATGATCGGATTATGAAATGATCTCACTGCTACTCGTTTCCTATGGCGGCCCAGTCTCTTTCGGGTATTGCTTTTCCCAGACGTCTGTTTCGCACCCTCTCCATATTTCTTAAGCCCACCCCATCGCAAAGAAGCATTGTTCGAATTTTGCATAAGCAGGTAATTCGTATAAATATAGGAAAAATCTCTAGTTTTGACAGCAGAGTATTAGTCACTAACCGGATGCATCAATAACTTTGCTCGGTACAAACATAATAGATCCGTCGCATAGGCAGGTATAAATCGGGAGACAGCCAAAGCCCAAAGTCCCAGAGCGGCTGTATATTTTGCGTACATAGCTGCGCTATACGTGTGCGAACCTAGTCCAAAAATCGATGCCGGCCTCAAGGTTTATTCACAATTCTATACAATAGACA
>NW_026099573.1:5663043-5679573 GCF_025091365.1 Daktulosphaira vitifoliae | reverse complement strand
CACAAAAAAAAAAAAAAAAAAAAAAAAAAAAAAAAAACACATTATAGTAAAATTAATACCTTCTCAGCTTCGCATCGAAGTTAAAAATTATTTAGATTAAATTGCATAGAAGTGTATTTTTATAATGATGGAGTTAAACACTGTATGATTAAATCTATACTTATTTCAATTTTTCTTCGGTCTCATTGTACTTGATTTTAGCTTAGATACGAAGCTAAGAAGGTATTGGTTTTACTATTGTTATTTTGTGGGCCTTTTACCACTTTTTCTCAGCTCTCATCAAACCGATTTCTTTTAACGATACGTCAAAATATCACAAATCGTATCTAGTCGAAAATATTAACCTTCAAAAAATGAAAAAAATTTCCCTCGTTCTCCATAAATTTCGAAATTTTTTCAATTTTGTTTTATAGATGTTTGATGTTTTCACCTATTATATAGTGTATTTTTTTTATAAATCTGACCCTTTACCTGCCCAAAGGAGGGGATTTAAAGTGACAAATTATTCACAAAAAATTTACTTTTTAAACTTAACTTTTGAAAGTTATCCGGAAAGTCTGACACTTTTATATATATCTTAAATTAAAGTTAATGTAATGCACTTTATTACGGAAAAAAAATGTCGGACTTAATTTTGTCTTCATAGTGAAAATGGCAACCAAATGCTATATTTGTGTGAAAATTCTCGATTTTGTTTTTTACATTTTTAACTTTATTATCCTATAACTTTTTGAAAAGTGTATGGATCAACACAATTTTTTTATGAAAAATAATATTAAATACCTTTTATATATTTTATCTTAATCATTAAAATGGCATTTATTTTTGTGTGAAAATTCTGGATTTTGATTTCAAACCCCCCTCTCCCTCAATTAGATCATTATTATGAAAAAGTAATTTGAGTAAAATATGGCCATGATTAATCAACCCTTTCAGGTGCCCCCAGGAAGGTCAAAATTGATAACAAGTCATTTTCTGAGTTATTTTTGCTTATTGATAGAAAAGTATTGCACTAATCGTAAAAATGAATAGTATTTAAAGTGTAGCTATAAACTTTTCCAATAAAAAGTATTCTTATAACATTTTTCTCAAGTCTATTATTTTCCAAGAAAATGATATAGTAGGTTAAAATTTTCCAGGGGTAATTTTTAGATTTTTTTAATTATCTTAAAAACTATTGTACATTCAAAAAAAATGTAAAGGACTAAATGTATAGAAAATTTATTTTCTATAAAATAGAATTTCACTTAAGTATATTGTTTTATATAATAATATGTCTCAATATTAGTTTTTTCAACATATATTAAATATGATTAATAATACAACTAAAAGTCCAAGACTAATTTTTAGCGACTTCTTTATCGTCATTTTTATAAAAATACAATTTATTTAAATCCCAATTGTATGCTGGAAATAGATAGAAAACATCATAAACTTGTAGAACGAATTGAAAAAAGGTCTACAAATTTTGCCGAAAAAAGAAATAGAGCTTATAATGAAATTAAATCTTCAAAAATGTCATGAAGTTCCAATACCTAAAGGCTTGTTTAACCGAACCTGCGCTCGATTTCATTGCATCATTGAACTCATTTGAAACGGCCTTTGAATTAGAAATGAAACTTCTAGTACAATGTTATGATCATAAGCGTCGTACAATTCATGCACACATTCGGTCTATTCTTGATTTACCTCAAATCACTAAGTCTTCTGTTGTTGGTTTAAATAATTTTTTGTCTGACATGCAGCGGCATATACAAGCATTAAAGAACTTCAATCAGCCTGTTAATCAGTGGGACACAATAATTCTTGAAATAGTATTAAGCAAACTTGATAGAGACACGCTTCAGCAATGGGAGTTATCGCTTGACACGACAGACATAGTACCATTCTCCAAATTAGAAACATTCTTAACATCGCTAGTGATGTCCTTGGAGGCTTATGAGGGAGGCTCTGGTCACATAACTAGTGTTTCTAAATCAGCAACTTCTCGTATAATGGAAAAACGATCATTTTTTACTCAACAAACGACTACCAACAATAACAAATGCGCAATGTGCCACGAAAACCACAAACTTTAAAACTATACAAGAATTGTTTCTTTGACTCTCTCTGAGCGTCATCAAAGGGTTAAGTCCTTTAACATGTGTTAGAATTGCTTAAGTACAAAACATAGTGTTCGAGACTGTTCATCTGCTCATAGTTGCCATACATATCACAAAAGACACCATTCTTTATTGCACTATGAGAAACATGTTAGCAACAACAAGAACCAGAAGCACAATAAAGATGGAAGGCAAAAAGGATTCTTCAAGATCAATCAACAATCAAGCAACAATGATTCCTCAATAGTTAATGATGCAACACAAACTTCAGATTCAGTTGCTGGGCCATCTACAGTCTTGTGTGCTACGCAAAGTTAAAGACCAGTGTTGACCACAATTTCGCAAGGATCAGTGGTTTTGGCTACAGCAGTCGTTCACATGGCAAACGGTAATTGTGAAGGCATTGCGTGTCGAGCCATAATGGACTCTGGCTCTCAATTAAATTTTGTTACAGAGAGTTTTTCAAAAAAACTACAGTTGAAAATGTTCAAATCAGCAGCTACTGTCGTGTGAATCGCAGCAGCTAAATCTGAATGTCAATGGTCTGCATCGGCAGCAATTATGTCAAGATTTAACAACTTTCGGAGAAGTGTTCAATTTCATGCTATTCCCATCATAACTGAGTATCTGCCTAGATGTGTAATTAACATAGCAAATCTAAATCTACCAGAGAATGTACAGAGCGAACTTGCCGATCCACAGTTTACCACGTCGGGCCCCGTTGGCTTACTTTTAGGAGCAGAAGTGTTTTTTGAGGTTTTGGGATGTGAGCGTCGCCAAGTTTCCCCTGAGGCCTATGTTCACCGTACCATGTTAGGGTGGATATTTTCGGGACGCGTGCTTGGGCTAGACTTCCAATCATTTTTTAACTGCTCGGTTGATGATAAACAATTACTTGTGACAAACTCCACAGGCATCATGTTAAAAAACTCGACATCTGAAGAAGCTCAAGCATGATGTGAGTCACATTTTCAGCGAACTACGATCAGAAACACGCAAGGTCGCGTAGTGGTTCGTCTCCCATTCAAGCAGCCTCCCTCAGTGCTCGATGACTCGTTGTTTATGGCCAAGAGCAGATTCTTCAATCTGGAGAAAAGATTTGCGCGAGACCCTGAGCTCGCCAAGGACTACAAGAATTTCATAAACGAATATTTGGATCTAGGCCATATGAAAAGAGTTTCATTAGATTCCAATCTGTCAGAGGAATCGTATTATCTTCCTCACCATCCAGTTGTTAAGTCATGCAGTTTAACAACTAAGGTTCGCGTAGTATTTGATGGATCTGCTAAAACTTCTGGCAAATCTCTCAATGACATTCTCATGATTGGAGCTACGGTACAAGAAGATTTTTTTCCATAGTTCTACGTTTTCGCATGCACCTTATTTCCGTCTATGCTGAAAAAATGTACAGGCAAATTAGAATGCATCCAGATGATCAAAAATATCAGCGGATTCTATGGAGGAATTCTCCAGATTCTGAACTTTAACACTATGAGCTACACACGGTTACTTACGGCACTTCGAGCGACTCGTTCTCTCATCTTTATTGCTGACGAAGCGTTAAAACAAAACCCCAATTTAGAAAAGGCTGCATATTCTATTAAGAAGGACAACTACGTCGACGATTACCTAAGTGGAGCGGACAACGTAGTGGAGGCCACTTGTCTCATAAAGGACGTCTCTAGTATACTTAGCTCAGCTGGACTAAACCTTCGCAAATGGTGTTCTAATTCAGCAGAAGTACTCGGTTCCATCGAGTCTGCGGATACTACCTCTAATTTTGTGCTCTCTATTGGCGATGATGAATTTGTAAAAACTCTTGGATTCGTTTGGTTACCTACGTCTGACAATTTCAGCTTTCGGATAAAATTTGGTGTCTCGAAACAAAACTACCAAGCGGTCCGATCTCAATCGTGTATTTGATCCTCTTGGTCTTGCAGGTCCAGTCCTTATTAGAGGCAAGGCATTTCTACAAGAGTTATGGCAACTTAAACTCTCATGGGATGATTTACTATATCAAGAAATGATAGATCGATGGGACGCCTTCTTAGACGATCTACAAAAATTTGATCAATTGGCCTTACCTAGAAGTATTAAATGTGAACATCCATCCTGCGTAAGCATTCATGGATTCTGCGATGCTTTGCAGAAGGCTTACGCGGCGTGCATATACTACCGTCATCAAACCCCAGGTGGCCATTGGTCAAGCCGGCTGCTATGTGGTAAATCAAGAGTTGCTCCACTTATGATTGTAAGCATTCCACGCTTAGAACTTTGCGCTGCTCATTTGTTGTCAGAGCTTATAAGCAAGATTGTAGATACGCTGTCTATAAGTACTTTTTCATTTAATTGTTGGACGGACTCCATGGTTGCCCTCGCTTGGAATGAAGACATTTATCGCTAATTGAGTATCTCAAATACATGAAGTCACGAATCCAAATCTATGGCGATACTACTTTGGTATGACATGTGATGGAATGGACCATCTTTTTTGCAACACGAAGAAGATGAGTGGCCGCAGGAGAAATGTGGCGTGAGCGTTCCAGAAAATATATTAGAGAAGAAGGTCATTAGTTTTACATTACTGACAAGTAATGAACCCATAGAAGTAATCGAGCGTTATAGTACATATAGTACATGGTCTCGCATGCGTAGAATAACGGCCTATCTACTTAGATTCGTAAGTAACGAGAAATCAAATTCTTCGCTGCGAAGGAAAGGGTGTTTAACGACGGCGGAATTGATTAATGCAGAACGAGTATTGATACATCAAGTTCAATCGCACACATTTTCAGAAGAGCTGAAGGCGCTATCAAGCGGTCGTCCCGTTTCAACTAACAGCAAACTAAAGTCCCTACATCTATTTCTGAGTCAGGGATTAATTCAAGTAGGCGGTAGACTTCAACATGCTTCTAAACCCGAGTTTCAAAGGCACCCCATTCTACTACCTGCAAGGTACAAGCTAACGGACGCTATTCTCGAGCACACTCACCTTAAGTTACTTCACATCAGACCATTGGGTTTATTAGCCAATACACATCTAAGATATTGGCCTCAAAACGGACGAAGATCAGCCAGACGCATTGTTCATAAATGTATTACATGCTTCAAAGCGAAGCCTACCTCTCGGCAACCCTTCATGGGTGATTTACCCGCAGCATGGGTAAATCAGATGCGTCCATTTGCCAGATGTGGAGTGGACTTTGCTGGGCCTATATTCCTTCGTAATGGTTCGCATAAAGTTGTTTTGACCAAGACTTATATTGCAGTCTTTATATGTTTCTCCGTTAAAGCTATTCGCTTGGAGTTGGTTAGCAGCCTAAGCGCTGACGCGTTTTTAGCAGCTTTAAGGAGATTTATGGCACGACGTGGTACCTGTTTCGACATATATTCAGATAATGGGACTAATTTCGTGGGAGCACATAGAGAGCTAAGGGCATTGTATGGAAAGAGCTCTACTAGAAGAACTGTCCAACAAATCCTGACTGACGAGGAGATCACTTGGCACTTTAACCCACCCGGTGCCCCAAATTTTGGCGGATTATGGGAGGCCGGAGTGAAGTCCGCAAAACATCATCTAGTGCGGTGTATAAAATCAGCACATTTATCTTTTGAGGAGCTGAACACTGTTGTTAATCAAATAGAGGCTTGCTTGAATTCTAGGCATCTATATCAATAGATCTATATGTTATATGTTATCTATATGTTATCTATATGTTCAAACGACCCAAGTGATTTGGAAGCTCTTACTCCAGCGCACTTCCTAGTTGGAGGACCTTTGAATCTTCCACCACAGATAATCTACAAAGAAATCCCAAACAACAGACTAAAAAGATGGCATCTATTACAAAAGTTGTATCAAGAATTTTGGAGGCGTTGGTACAAGGAGTATTTATCTGAATTGCATATGCGTTACAAATGAACCAAGCAAACTGAGTCAATTAAGGTGGGCACTCTTGGAATTATTCATGACGCAAATCAGCCGTATATTAAATGGTTTCTAGCAAGAGTTATCGATACGCACTCTGGACGAGATAATGTGGTTTGGGTCATCTCAGTCAGGACTTCTGGTGGAACCATATTGCAGCGGCCAGTTGGCAAATTTTCGCCATTACCGATGCAAGATGATGGTGAAGAAATTTTTTCACCGGGGGGAGTATGTTAGGGCGCGGGCAGATAGTGCTGCGATCTATGCGTAACGGTGGGACCTGTGGGCAGCCATGCTCACGCCCTCCTTTCATGTGAGGTTAACATTTTTTCTGTTGTTATCGTGGTTGATAAAATTAAAAATAATAGTCACTCTGCTTTTTTTTCCATTTTTGTTCTGTTGGTCTATTCAATTATTTTTTGTGTTAGTTTATAATCTTTTTATAAGCCGTCAAGGCAAATAATTTTGTTCAACGTCGTCCAGACGAAATCTTTTGTAAGCCGTCCAGGCAAACAATTGTGTTGTTGTACAATCAAATAGTTAAGCACTGAATAAGTCAATACAATTAGGTAAGACATTGCATTATAAGTTTATTTGTTCCTACTATTATTATTGTTTATTTAAGCCTTTATAAATTATTATACTGTTCAATAATTGAATCAGACTCATTTATTTATATTAACTTTCTTCCCTCTCTATTCATAAAAAATACAGTCCACTATAAAAAAAAAAAAAGGGGGAAAGGTGTCGCGTATGCGCATTATTATTATCTGCCCGCGCCCTAACAATTTCCAACGATTGTATGTAGGACGTTCTCGAGGGTGACAATTACTCGATTGTAAACATCGATAACGACGTTACAATTATTATGTATAATTCAATTAATTATAACTTCTGTAATAGTCAAGGACAAGTGGGGTGACGACGGCCGCTACTTGACGTACACTATTTCAATGTAATGTATACATTTAATGTTAAATGCAGTGAAGACTCGTGGGTCCTGGTGGTGGGGGTGCGACTTTAAATGTAATACCTCTAATTATAGCTATAAAAAAAAAATTGTCAAGTTAAATATAATAAAAGAATGTGCAATACACATATTATTATTTTAAAGGTACAGTAGAAAATAATAATAATAACCAATAGCGATTATACTATTATAGCAACCGATAACGACGAACATAGTTAATTCTAAAAATATAATACCAATTATAGTTATTATATTAATTATACATATAATTAATAGTAGTATACTAATATTAACGAGATGCTTTTCTAAGCATCTGGTAGGCAATGATAAAATACTATGTAAAAATTAAAATGACGCCTATGAATGTTATAATATAGCGGTACCTTTGATGTTAGAAATATGCTTAGCTATGCGTCTGATAACCGATGATAATATTCTTAGAAATTATAATGCCATAACGACAGACGTTGTCATTGTTTTCATAAAATGCCATTTGGATTGACCTTAACACACCCACCTAAGTCACCTATTACCCCCACCATCGTGAGACCACGCCTCCGCCTCACCCCATCTATGATAAGACCACGCCTCCCCTTACTCCATCTATGTTAAGATCACGCCTTACCCCCACCTTCTTAATCCACTTTACCATTACTCCCACCATCGAGAAACCACGCCCACTATATGACACGCCCCTCCCCCTCAGACAACGACCAGCCACCATACTGGTGGGATATGGAGGGGCGAGGCGGGTGCCTAGAATTCCCTAAATTACCCTACTACTATTGTTAAAATTTATTCTAAAAATACTTCAATTATTTTTAAAAAAATTGTCAGCAAAATGATAAATCTATGAAAAGTTATAAGCGTTGTCAGTTAGGTCTGAGACACCTAAATATAATATAAAGCAAGTCCTTGAATTTTTTTTCTTTTTTAGTTAAAAATGTTCCAAAAAGTATCAAAAAGTTTGGAAACATCAAAAAACGTGCGAGTACTATATTTTTAGGTTTTAATACAAAGATGTTTGCATAAGGCGACATTTAGACTTAATGAATTATAAAAAGTTTTTTTGAAACTAGAACTGGATATTATGAATGATAATGTCTGTATTATAGGTTTATTAATTATAAAAGTAATTTTTTTCAAAGTACATTTAATAGAAACATTGAATCATTAAATGATAATTGTGACAACATTTTTTTAAAATATATTATTTGAATGATGCTTTTGTTAGGATGAATTATCAAACAGCACAAAACAAATAGAAAAACTAAAAGAAACAACAGATTGGGGTGAAGAAACTCTTATATCTTGGAATGCTGATTTGTCAAAGCAAACTATGGACATGAATTTACTCGACTCGTACAATTTTAAGGATAATAATCGTTTTAAAGTAATATTTTTCAACTAATTAAATTATTTTTTTGTAGGTCATATTTAAATTATTATAATTTTTTATTAAAGGAACTAGAACTAAAAAGACAAGTATTACAACGAACTGCAATTGAAAAAGAAAATACTATCGAAAAAGAAGTGAACGTTTTACTTCAAATTGAAACAGAATTAGAAAAATTATCCAAACTCACTAAACAAGCTGAAAAAGAAAAAGATCGATTACTTGAACAATGGGAAATAGCAGCTAATTATTTTAATTCTAATAATGAAAATATGCAAAGTACGGTGCAGGTCAATACAATTGAATTAAAATAAAAATAATGTACCCAATTAAATGCCTAATATGTTAATATAATTGAATATAAGGAGACTCAAAAAATCAATGAAAATGCTCGAAAAATGTACAGTAAGATGAAAGAAGATAAACAAGTATATGAAGACTATTTTGAGAAAAATGAGGAACTTCAGTTTGAATTGTCTAATATTAGTAAATCAATTAATGAACTAAAGGTATCCACAATTAAAAAACAAGAAAGTTCTAATCACATGTTATCTGAGGTAAATAAAATAATTATAATACATTTTTGTCAAAAAAATTTGTTAAATAATATTTATAATATTATTTTTCATTTGATAAATACTTATTTTATAGTTAAGATTCTATATTATTGACACGGCACCACCCTATGCTCTAGGCTGGCGCTCACCTTTGTCTCTCTCGATATCATTCGTCCAGCTATTAATATAGTATTCATAGCAGCTATAACTTCTGACTGTTTCTTGCAAAACGTGTCAAGAATAGCTAAATGGATGGCATTATTCACACATAAAACTATTTCACAGGGGCACAACGTTTGGCCCGTCGCTTGTTACGGCAACAACATATCTCTCAAATTTCACTCCAAAATGACTCAAGCGTTCCTCCACTATTTGTCTTACTTCAGCGGCGCTACATTTACCGCGTATATAGACCAACCAAAAATTTTTTTTCCGTAATAAAGTGCATTACATTAACTTTAATTTAAGATATATATAAAAGTGTCAGATTTTCCGGAACACTTTCAAAAGTTAAGTTGAAAAAATTATACTTTCTATATGCATTTTTTTGATTTGAACTCCCCCGTATATAGGGAAATGGTCCGATTTAAAAATACTACTTCTCATGAAAATATTGAATTGATCCATACATTTTTCCAAAAGTTACATAAAATATAAAGTAAATAATATAGAATATAAAATCGAGAATTTTTTCACGGAAATCGTACGTTTTTCTTCAAATTTGATGTCCGTTTTCACCACGAAGACAAGTCCAGAGGTCAAATTTTTTTTTTCAAATTAAATTATATTACATTTGCTTTAATTTAAGATATATATAAAAGTGTCAGTCATTTGCGGGGAACGAGGGAATTTTTTTCAATTTTTAAAGGTAATGTCTTCAACTAGATACGATTTGTGATCTTTTGACGTATTTTTGAAAGAAATCGGTCCAGTGAGAGCTGAGAAAAAGTGGCAACAGACATAAAAAAAAAAAAAAAAACACATCATAGTAAAATTAATACCTTCTCCGCTTCGCATCGAAGCTAAAAAAAAATTCTAATAAGTTTAATTTCTATGTCAATTAAATTATAAAATATACATGAAAGTCAGTGTATTGACCTTATTTTAACGCAAAAATAGCATATTTTTGAATACGGTAGCCATTTGCGCAAAGAAGATAGGTCGTCGAGACACATTTTTCTTTTTAATTTTATAGTACATGACATAAACTTTAATTTGATATATGTTTAAAGGAAGCAGTATTTCCGAAATATTTTCAAAAATTAAGTTGAAAAAGTTAGTTTTTGTAAAAAAGCTGCTATTTTAAATTCCCCCTGTGAGCAGAATAAGTGTTAGATTTTCAAAAAAAATGATATCAAATGAAAGGAAAAACCTAAGGTTTCAATATAAAAAAATATTATTTTGATTTGTTTATTTTTGAAAAAGGTATGGAAGTTTTAAGAAAAAAAAATGACAAAATTTACTGAATTATAAATTTGTAATCTTTTTGGATATTTCCCCCATTTTCGGGAAACGAGGGAATTTTTTTAAATTTTTAAGCGTAATGTCCCCAACTAGATACGATTTGTAATCTTTTGATGTATTTTTGAAAGAAATCGGTCCAGTAAGAGCTGAGAAAAAGTGGCAACAGACATAAAAAAAAAATACACATCATAGTAAAACCAATACCTTCTCAGCTTCGCATCGAAACTAAAATTACTGTTTAATAATAACTTTTAGACCAGTATTTTTGAAGTTGTTGACATATTAATTACTTGGCGGGAGGAAGAGTATGGTTGAAAATGTCTATAGAAACAGCAACACACTCTTCACTCTTCATCATTATTTAAAATTATTACTAACTTCTAAAGTAGTGATCCAAAAGTTATTATTGACCAGAAATTTTCTTAATTAGATCATTATTTAACAAATAAGCTAATTAATTATGTGTATTGCCATTATAAAAATTAAAGTTACATCCAATTAAGGTGTACTTAGTTTCGGAAGGATTGGTAAAAGATGAGCAAAATCATTGGGAAGGGATTTTGCGCTCTTCTAGTAATAGCGTACAACTTAAGGGACTTAAACTAAAATTGCCACTGCAAGTTTGGTGACTCTTGGACCAATAGCCACCAAGTAATAAGCTAAAACAACTTGAATAAGGATTTAAAAAATTCAATGGAAAAAGACGTGAACAAGAGGTATTGTCACGTAAGGCAGTTATGCACGCTGCAACAATGAATTTATCTTGTTATATGTGTTTAGAAAAACACCCAATTTATAAGTGTGCAAAATTTTTAGCGTTGTCGATACCGGAAAGATATCAGCAGGCTGCCAGGAGTGGTGTTTGCGAATATAAATGCAAATTTAATGGGTCTAAGAAATATGGTAAATTTCATAATAATTTACTTCATATTGATAGTAAAAATGAATTTGATGATACGCTTAATGTTGTGTCAACACACGCCGCGCAGAGAGCTGGGAAAAATGTGTTGTTGTCCACAGTTGTTGTAACAACAGACCTAAAAAAAAAAACACATCATGGTAAAATTAAATATTCTCAGCTTCGCATCGAAGCTAAAAAATATAAGCCAAAATTTTCGAATTAACGAAATTATTGAACAAAGTTCTCTGAATGAAAGAATTGGTTAATTTCTTCAATTGGTAGTCAGCTTAGGTCTTTGCCTTACTATGTACGTACACCCATAAGTCAGAATAATATGCACTAAGTCGAAAGCTATGAGCTAAAAACGATAAGGTGCCCACAATCGACACAGTTCCTTTAAAAATATTTATAATGTCTATAAATAATTTAAGTATTAATTTTATTATTTATGTTATTGTATAGGTGTTCGCATCTCGTATTTTACTCAGTAAATTAAGCAATAAGTTATCAAATGAAAGAAGCAAACGAAAGCACCTCCATGAAAAAGTAAACAGTTTAAACAAACAAATCAAACGAAAAAAAAATGAAATAGAAATTTTAGAGCAAAATTCTATAAATACTAGAAATAAATCAATGACTAATGAAGAACGATTGAATGCATTAGAAAAAATATTTGAAGTATATAATATTTTCTAAATTATCTCATATTATGCGACTAATTTATTCTTCTGTTATTAGGAACAACAAAAATTATCAAATAAACTGTTGCTTGATAATGATAAACTTCAAACCACATCATTTTATAATTCTTCTGAAGTGAAAAAATTAAAGGCTAAAATTGATCTCATGAAACTTCAGTTGGAACGAAATAATGATACGCTATTGGGATTCGCTAGAGATGAATTAAAACTGGGACAACAAATAATGGATAAAAAAGAAATATTGTACAATTTAGTAAGATGTAAAATTGGTTTACTACTTTAAATATATTTGATTTGATATATATTTTTAGAGCTTTCAATTAGAAATTATAAGCAGTAAAATGACCGAAGTTGAAGGAAACTTAGACATACATACATTACAAGAACATCAAGACCAATTGTTTAATTTAAGATCAGAACTTAATCGTGCCACTGAATATCAAAACCAACTTGACAAACAGCTTAAAATGGCAGAAGTAAAACAATTCATTCAAAATTTTTATTAAAAAACTAAAAATAATAATATTTTATATTATTATAGAATGAATGTCATTATCTTACAAAGGAAGTAGAAAAATTTCAAACTGAACTACAAGTTCTTCAAAAGCGCAATCAAGAAATGGATATTCGCAATTTTGGAGGTTTTAAGTGATCTTTTAGAATAATTTATTTGTATTTTTTTATTTAACTAATGATATTACAATTACTTAAAATTAATTTTTTAGATATTAAAGAAATTCAACAGTTAAAAGATCAAAATCAGCAATGTCATATGGAAGAGTTGTTGCTTAAATTAAAAGTAGCACAAATTAAAAAAATAATGGATGATGAATGCGAGAAAGCATTTTCGTTATCAAAACAACGAGAAGAACTAACTGCAGTATGTTTTCACTAAAAATTTGTCATTTTCAATCACTTTTAATTTATTACATAGTATAAATTTACAGGATATAAATTTAAGAAAAGCTGAGGTCACAGCTATTTTAGAACGCCTAAACGGCGAAAAAAAAATTTTAATGGACGATAAATCATTGAATAAACGACAATTAGATTTTGTTATTCAAAAGATTAACCAAAAACAAAATAAATATGACATTCTTTTAGCATCCATAGGAACAAACAGTCATTCTTTTACTATTAGTGAATATCACATTAGAATCTCGCAAGAAAAGCTAGAACTTCAGGAAATAGGTGATGATTTAGATAATCGAGTACAAAAACTTGAAAATGAAGTGAGAGCAATGGAAAACACTTTACATGTGTTGAACACAACTAATAGATGTTATAAAACCAGTTTATCGTACATGGACCCTGAAAGTTGGTATAGTCAAATAATAAACTATCTTAAACTTTCAGCAATATTTATATTTATTGTTTTCTAAAAATAGGTTCTGAATATAAAGAAAAAACTCGTTTAAAAGAAATACATAATAACATAAAAAGCTCAATTAAACAAAATAATAAAAACATAATTGAAATTAAACGCCAAATAGAAGTAAGATTTATTTTAGTAAAATTTTCGAAGGTAAAGTATCAAGAAAAAATAATTATCTTCAGTATCTTGAAAGTATTTAAGCTATCGTATGTTAAATTTCATAAATGTATAGAGTAACCCATTTGGATAGTTCAGCTTAAAATTTGAAGCCATATATTTTAAACTGGATTAAAAGTAAAATTGTATAGTAATAGCTATTCTTATGAAAGAGATAAAGTAGTAACCCGATAATTAGAAAATGTAAAAATAAAAAGAGAAAGTTCGGTAAATGAGTCTATGTTGAAGTTGTTAAAAATAAAATGGAGCAGTATTGTTGATGTTTTCAATAATTATATTTTTTAAAATTAATTTTTGACTTTAATTAAGAATAAATTTTTGCTTGAGCATCTTTATATATAATATCGGAATCTTTATTGGACGGTCCAGATAGCTCTTGGAACATAAATTAGTAGAAAGTCATCCCATCACTACTCTCTCTACTATAATTTTATATCTATGACAAGGTTCAGATCCATGAGCTACCCCTATAAATATACCACTGATCAGAGCAGTGTTGTATTTAAAATAAATTAATTTGAGGGCAGTTTAAATATGTCTCTAGGTGGAAACAAGTTAAAATGACATTATTAAGACATCAATATTCAAAGTTGACTTACAAAAAAATTTCAAATGAATTGCTTTATTTTCAAAAATATTTTTAAAATATAAAAAAGGTAACATTTGAAATATGATATTGCAAACCAAAATTTTTTGAAAAAAATAATTATAAAGAAAAACAAAATGAGTTCCTCATTATTCCTATGTTATTAAATAAACTTACCATGTTTATGACTGCCTTATGTTTTGTGCTTGTGTAAATATTTTGTTAAAGGAAATACAACACATTTTAAATTATGATTTTTACTTAGGATTTAAAAATGAAAAACCAAGAAACTGAAAATGAGCTAAATAATACTACGACATTACTTGATAGTAAACGTATAAATTTAAAGAGAGTCTTGAAAGATATCGAGGGACAAAATTTAAAATTGGAACGTGTAGAAAGTACAATTCGATGTAGTTTAAATGGTCTTGAAAAAAAATATCACGGTGACAATGAAAAAATTAAGATCTTAGACCATATTAAGGTAAGCATATAGATTTTATTGAATAGGATCTCTTATTTATACTCATACATATTGATAATATAATTAAGAAAATTATAAATTAATTGTTCTTACAATTTTGAAATCCAAACAATCAATTATTAGTTACTATAATTAAATTTAAAGATTTTAGTATAACTTTCGTCATCATTGTCATCAGTTTTTAAACTAAGTATAAGTAATAAAGTAAACAGATCAAAAATTACAAACAATAGAAACTCATTTCCTTACTAACTAAACGCGCTGTATGTATTTTATGTCTATTAATGAACGACCTATGAAGAATATTTATCTAGAAAACTACATCAATTTATCATTTATAGACTATTGAAGAAACAGATAATTGTTATCTTTTGTTGTATATTAACCAAATTAATGATACATTTTTACTTGAAATCCATATATTTAGACAATTTTAAAACACTAACTGTTAATCAAATTAAAAAAAACCCAGCACAGGGGGGTCGCGGCACAGTGGTGACGTGGTATAGATGGATCAAGTATAATGATATCTGACAGTGATTAAAATCACTATCAAAAAAAAACGCTTCGATGCAAATCTTTAGATAGTGTTTAATTTTAAAAAATTGGTGGACTATTCCAAAAGCTACATGATCTGCTAGTTCATTATTAATATCCTAATTAAGATAAAGTATGTAGAATGAAAAAGGGATTATTAAAAAATATTATTTCTCATAAAAAAATAATGTTGATCCATACACTTTTCAATATGTCATAGCATTATAAAGTTAAAAATGTAAAAAATAAAATCGAGAATTTTCACACAATAATAGCATTCGGTAGCCATTTTCACCGTGAAGATAAAATAAAGTCCGAAATTTTTTTTTTGCATAATAAAGTATATTACATTAGCTTTAATTTAAGATATATATAAAAGTGTCAGACTTTCCGGAACACTTTCAAAATTTAAGTTGAAAAAGTTCTACTTTCTACATGCATTTTTTAGATTTGAACCCCCCTCGTATATAGGGAAATGGTCGGATTTAAAAAAACAGTATGTCAAATGAAAGATGTATATAAATACTACTCCTCATGAAAAAATTGTACTGATCCATACATTTTTCAAAAAGTTATAGCATAATAAAGTTAAAAATGTAAAATACAAAATCGAAAATTTTCACACAAAAATAGCATTCGGTAGCCATTTTCACCGTGAAGATAAAATAAAGTCCGAAATTTTTTTTTTGCATAATAAAGTATATTACATTAGCTTTAATTTAAGATATATATAAAAGTGTCAGACTTTCCGGAACACTTTCAAAATTTAAGTTGAAAAAGTTCTACTTTCTACATGCATTTTTTAGATTTGAACCCCCCTCGTATATAGGGAAATGGTCGGATTTAAAAAAACAGTATGTCAAATGAAAGATGTATATAAATACTACTCCTCATGAAAAAATTGTACTGATCCATACATTTTTCAAAAAGTTATAGCATTATAAAGTTAAAAATGTAAAATACAAAATCGAAAATTTTCACACAAAAAAAGCATTCGGTAGCCATTTTCACCGTGAAGATAAAATAAAGTCTGAAATTTTTTTTTTGCATAATAAAGAATATTACATTAGCTTTAATTTAAGATATATATAAAAGTGTCAGACCTTCCGAAAAATTTTCAAAAGTTAAGTTGAAAAAGTTAATTTTTTTTGAAAAATCTGTCATTTTAAATCCCCTCTTGTGGGCAGGTTAAGGGTTAAATTTATGAAAAAAATATACCAAACGAAAAGTAATGATATTATGCATCTATATAAAAAAGAATTATATTGATATGTTCATTTTTGAAAAAGTTATGGCACTTTTAAGTAAAAAAAATTGAAAAAATTTCGAAAATTAGCGATTTTTAAATTTGT
>NW_026099573.1:5633907-5662789 GCF_025091365.1 Daktulosphaira vitifoliae | reverse complement strand
AAAAAAAAAAAAAAAAAAAACACATCTTAGTAAAACCAATACCTTCTCAGCTTCGCATCGAAGCTAAAAATTTAAGATCCCTATATTTTTTAGAAATAACAGGTTTTTTAACTTATAGCAAAATTATTGTAATATATTATAGTTTTGTCGTCGTGTAACAAGTAAGTAAGTAGCTTAATTGATATTTATGGATTTTTGATAACATCGATGATTTTATCGATGTTACTAACAAGGGATACACAGTGGTTTAAAATAAAATTAAAATAAAATAAAATTCATAATTTTAAAATTTAGAAGTTAGTCAGCGATAATCAATGAATAAAATTGTGTAAATCTTACTCTTGTTTATTTTNTAAAGCCCAAAATTCATAATTTTAAAATTTAGAAGTTAGTCAGCGATAATCAATGAATAAAATTGTGTAAATCTTACTCTTGTTTATTTTACACTAGGTTTCGCCTACCTGAGACCTTACGAGCCTCACGTTCCTTCCACGCGTGGGCCTCTTGGGCCATCCTCGTAAGTAAGTTACTGATTCCAGTAGGATAACCTCGCTACGCCGGTCACGATAAGTGCTTTACAGGAAAAATATTACATCAAAATCAGTGTAACAAAAATATGTTAACAATTTATTTATTGAAATCAGGAAAATTCAAAAAGAGATGTACTTTTTAAAATGTACTGGGTATAATATTGACATTTGTTAATGAGGCATTCAATGGGTGTATTCAGAAATTATTAGGAGAGTATTTAATTTTTTTTTTACATTGGTAAACATGCTATATATTTTTTGCTAAAAATCAAAGTGATGTTCATAAAAAAAGGTCATTTGGTTCATATTTCTTAGATGTTGCCCAAAAATATATTGAGAGCGCTGGTTCAAGGGGAACAATCGTCCATTTCCCCCTTAAATACACAATAATGAATAATATTCTAATTATAAAAATTGTGTTAATAATTTTAATTTCTAAGAAAATGAGTGTAATATTTAAAATATGATACTCTGTATAAGACTTTTACCTCTACTTCCATAGATGTAAACATAACTATTATTATATTATGTTATATAGAAAGATGTCAAGCTTAGATTGTTGAAAAAAATTAATAAAACTTCTTTGGAAATATTGTCTGAAATGTCTATCCGGTACATAGAATTAGAACCAACAGCTAAACAGTATTTATCTGAAAAAAATTTAACATTACCAACTATTTCTAATCTTATGTCATTTCCGTCATCTTTAAAAATTAAATCAAATTGTGAATCAAGCTCTATATCATTATCTAATTCCTCAATCAGGTATTATAGTATTTGAAGTATATAAATTAATTTAAAAAAAAGGTACTTATAATTTCACGTTATTTTTTAGCCATTCTAGCATTAAAGAAAAAAGTACGAATTTATTTGTGGAGAAGTAAGATATTGGAAATAAGGATTTCATAAAAATTTATATCATAAATAGAAGTAAAATTAGTGTATCTTCAAAATTTATTTTAAAATAATTCTAATTCTTAATAATTTATAGTAATTAATCCTTTCAAACCTGAATTTTTATTTTTAGTTGAAATTACTCATTCTTTTAACAATGGGTGACCCAAGAATAGACTTAAAAATAATTTTCAGAAAAAAATATTACTTTTATTTTCCATGCTTACACTAATATTCGATCAAAATTTAAGAAAATGCTAGAAACAAAATAGTGATCAGAGAGTCTGAAAGTTTTTAAAGTTGTTATAATTTAATTCTATTTTAGTCATCTATTTTAGGTATTTCAAGCATGGAACCTTAATAAATTAATCTTAATAAGTTAATGCATATGATTAATTGTATTTTTCGTTAAAAATATATTTTTAATTGTAATTTTTTATGTAAATTGTTTATCAAAATTAAAAAGTATTCGAAAAATATGTCAAATCACACAGATATTCAGTAATTAATTAATTACTTAAAATAAATAATTTTCAATAATCTTATTCCATTATTAGAATATACTTTGCTTCCAATGTAATAATACAGTCAAACAGTATTACTATGAAAACCGAATTATACATGCTTAATGTTTTATCCTTAAAATTAAATAAAAAACTATTTTTTATATGTTTAAAAATTATTCTCCAAAGAATTAGTCTCTAAGTACAAGATGACACGGTATTTTAAAGGTTATTAATAATAAAATTGTGACGCCGTTAAGATTTGACTGTGGAGTCACTTTATTTTATTTTAAGTTATAATAATATTACAAAAAAACTGGTGAACAGTAAGGTGCGAATAAAACTCAACCAGGCCTTGGTCAAAATAACACACGGCACGTACGGCGGATGTAAGTCACAGATGAACTGGTTTACATAGTCGCCGACGTTGTCTCGCGGTGCTGCACCCCCTGACCTGTCCTATCTACCGACCGCCGGTTAAGACAAACTTGTGTTATTGTCAACACTAATGAGTGCGACGGTGGATAGCTGATAATCACGACCGGATAACGTGCTAATTCACGGTAAATGAATAGTTGACGCGGTCGCATTGCACTTCCGACTTTACCGCTGGATGGCGACTGCGACACAGCTACCTCTCCTCGTCCGACAGGTCGCGCGACGCCGAGTGACCGCGGGTGAGGAGAACCGGTCTGGTGATGCAACAAGAAAATACTAATAATATAACATTACTTTTGACCATAGAATCTTCCTACTGTGTACTGATATTGTTTGAAAATATATGCTAACATAAAGTTAAACACTGTGTTATTAATTATTATTATTATTAAATTATCACCTGACCACAACATAGTGCGCTATTACGGGCCGTGTCAAAGAGTATTTTAATAATATTCCCTAATAGTTTATAAAATGGGTATTATTGGACACAATATTTTTTATCCTTCAAGAAAAATTCTCTCAATAGTTTCTTGGAAAAAAATTATAGCACAGTAGGGGGTTTTAAATAACACTTGTTTTTTAATATTATATGTTAAATAGGGATACTTGCCTCTCCTATTTAATTACATTGTTGATACTATCACATATACGTAATCATATCCCAAAAAATCATTGTACCGCCGATTAGAATTATAAAATTGACACAGTGACACATGTATAACAGTAGGGTGTACTGCACACATAAATACTTTTAGAATTGAAAGGTTATAAATTTCATAAAAAAAAATCGAATTATTTGGCCACCACGGATAAAATTTGTAACTTTTCATGGCCACTGAAAAATATAAAACGAGGGTCAACGTTTTATATTTTATATTTCAACGTTTTATACCCAACGTTTTCGGGTATCCGCCGGCTATTAAGCACGACGGGTATACGCCCCAAGTAAGCGACTAGTTTTAAGCAGTTAGACATAGCTTGCAGACGTTGAGACACCCCGAAATAAAACGCATATTGTACTAATAATATATACGCATCACCCCATATATTGTAATATAAAACCTATATAAATAAAAAAATCACACAAAAAATGTATATAACATGGCAGGTGGTATTGTAACACGCCTGCCACGTTGAGGGACTTAAAAAAACTAACGCAATGAGGAAGAACAGAAGATTTATTTTTACGTACAAATTTCCAGAAGAATTTAGAATTTGTAAGAAGGCAGATTTCAGCTTGTAACGTCACAAATTCAAAGGTGGACCGTTTATGATTTTTTGTTATGTCTACTTATTTATTTTATCGCGCGAAAGAACCTTTTTCTGACACAGCGGTGTCAACCACTCATTATTTTGCCTCTGACCACTAGATAAGGCGATAAAAGAGAAATATAATTAAAATCGAATTGTTTATCAGTATTGATCCCTTCCAAAAAGACTGGCCGTTATCGATATGAAATCGCCGTTAGATCGGTGTTGACTCTTCTCTATTCTTTCTTCTGTCATTGACCGTGCTAGGGTGCACACATTTGTTGTTTTATTGACATATTTTTCAATGATGGAGTAGAACCGCCAACGGCGAACGGCCAGATCTTTTCGGCGAAGCATCCAGACCATCGGATGGGTCTCTTCGGAGACCGGGTATCGTTTTCTTTTTTTATATTATATTTATGTAATGAGCTGTACTTTATTAATTATTTTATTTCATTTTATTTTATTGTAAATTAACTTAATTTTGTTTATGTGTGGAGAGCACGTGTTTCCCCTTTCTTCTAGCCAACGCTAAGGAGCGAGTGTCCAGACCGCTCCTGGTGTTCTTCATTAATTTCCGATTAACATTAACGGATGTGTTCCAATACCGTCCGTGATGTTTGTAATATTATTTGTTTAAATATTTTATTTTATTTGTATTGCCTTTATTTGTAGACATGGTTTTTGATGCATTCGCATTTTTGTCCATGTTTAACTTAATTTTCTTTTTTTAACAATTAAATTAAATTTCCTTATTAATTTCAATTGTAATATTTATTTTATTGCGCGAGTAACTTAATTACTCGCGTGTATTTCATTCCTATTCCTTAATCTAGACACGGGCTACGGTATGTTTTACATATCAACCACATACAACTTTGATTGTCTTAATTGTGTTCTATAAACCACGAGGCATTATAGTAATTTATACATATAACGACATATTAACTTAGATTATACTTTTAATTAACTTAAAATTAAATTCCACCTATGGTCCGGTAATCATATCTGATAGGTGTGACACCTCGCCTAGGTGGTGGCGACCCTTGCTACTCTAGCTAGTCGTTATGCAAGTGGCAAACCACGTTGTTGTTACAGGCCGANTTATGCAAGTGGCAAACTATGTTGTTACAGGCCGAATTACTAATATAAAAAGCCCGCTTGCAAGCTTTAGCAGTATATGAACGAAAATTTTGCTTAGAAAGATATTTATAGCGTGAACGGCATTATGAAAAATGACGATAGTTAACAAAAGATGGGGTGTTTTTAAATTTATAATGACCATGCCTTTTTTCAAAAACAAGGTTTCTCAATTCAGAATTAAACCATGGAGAAAATGTGGAGGAATGGGATTTATGCAGAGGCGTCATTTCAGTTTTTTTTGGGGTGTGCGAGGTTTAAAGCAGGCTATTTTGAAATTTCGGGCCATATAACAATAAATATACATACCTACATAACCGTATTACTTTTTTTCCTTTGATTATGAATTAAAATCAACATAAATAGTAAAAAGCCATTTGAAAAGAATAAATAATTGAATACCTTACCTATTGAAACCAATGAGTAATTCATAAAAGCTTAAAGATGGAAAATGCAGCAAAAAAATAAAAGAAAAAGAAAAATGCCCATAATATTTACATTTATTAATTGTCATAACTTATATAGGTAATAATAACTTTTGTACAAGCAGAGTTCTAAAAAATATCATTATATTTTAAATAAGTGGATACCAGCAATTTTTAAGCGAAGCAAATACATTCACAGCTTTTTCTAGATTTATATTGTTAACTTCTTCTTTTTCAACATTAAGTACCATGAGGTCGTTTAGTCTTTCATCTCCCATAGATGTGCATAAATATGACTTAATATTTTTGAGCAATGAAAAAAACCTTTCATTTGATGCTGTTGTAATCGGTAAAGTTTTTATTAATGAAATACTTTTTAATGTTTCAGTAAAAGCGATAGGAAAATCTTTCAAGCATATTGCTATAGTATCTAAATTAACATAATACTTTTTATCAAATAATGCTCAAATAGTAATTATAGTATGAAACACGATCTAATATTTAAAAAAAAAAGTTAACTTTTCATGAAAACGTTGCTATTTAGATTCCCTCTTTATAGTTAAATAAAGAGTAAGATTTTCAAAAAAATATATATAGAGTAATTTTTTTATCATAACCCACTTAATTGCAGAATATATATAATTTAAACATATTTTTTTTTTTGTTTTCTTTAGTTACACATTATTCTTTTAGTATAACTTTATTAGTTTATTAGATATAAACATTTAAGTTTCAAATTTTTGAGTTAATATAATACACAAGGGATTATAAATGCAAATGGCTAATTAGATTTTTATGACATTGCTGTCTCAGTCACGGATTGTTTATTATCAATTGTGACTATCAATAGATATACTTTCTGTATTGTCAGTTAGTGTATTTAAAAATCACAACAATGTGCCTTACTACCATTGATAATAACAATGCTATGTACCAGCTAATATCGATGTTATAAAAAATCAATTAGCTACCTGTATTTGTAAACCTTTATGTATTATACTTGTATATTAACTCAACATTTTGAAACTTTAAGTATTTATATCTAATAAACAAATAAAGTTATACTAAAAATTCAAATGCCATTTACTATTAAATTAAAAACTCAAACATTTTATTAAATTCAAAATATGTGTTCCCATTTAAAAACAAAGTTGACACCCTTACCAGGCATAAGGGATAAACTTAAAAAGTATTACATAGTTAATAATTCAAGAATAATGTGTAAATAAAGATAACCAATAAAAACTGATAAAAAAATCACCTTGTATACTTATGTATTTATAACAAAAAATTCCAATGATTCATCCATTTTTAAAAAAGGTACGACAGTTTTAAGAAAAAAACGATAGCACAGTGGGAATGCGACACAGTATAGACGTGGCATAGTTGGGACAAGTATAAATAATATCAGACAGTGATTAAAATCACTATTATAAGAAACGCTCCCATGCAAATCTGTAGATAATGTTTAATTTTAAGAAATTGGTGGATTATTGAAAAGCAAAATTCTAACTCAAAAAGAATAATACAAAAATTGAACAAAAATCATTGCCAAAGGCAATGATTTTTACTGAATAGGTAAACGTTCATCGTATTCGTTTTTTTATGAAATTAGCAATTAAAAGCTGATTCAAATGTTAAAATAAAAAATAAAAAAATAGCATGTTTTTTAACTATGGCAACCATTTGCACATAGAAGATAAAGTCGTCGGAACAAAATTTTTTTTAACTTATAGTACATAACATTATTTTTATTTTAACATATGTTTAAAGTTTTGGTGTACCGAGAAATGAATATACTAAAAATTACTGAATGAGGAGTATCCAAAAGAGACGTTAGAGGATATCTCGTGGAATGAGGGACTGGTAGATTTAATTAGTGAAAAAGAGGTATCAGAGGCTGCGGCATCAATGAAAAAGAATTAAGCAGTGGGACCAGATGAAGTGCCAGTAGAAGTATGAAAAATATTATACGATATTGGCATAAGGTGGTTGAAGGAACTTCTAAATAAAATCTTAATAGAAGTGAAAATTCCAAATAAATGAAGGAATAGTATTGTAGTGCCGATATTTAGAGATAAAGGTGACATATAGGAGTGTGGAAATTATAGAGGCATAAAGCTTATAAGTCATAGTATTAAAATTTGGGAATAGGTAATAAATAAGAGAATAAGAAATGAGACATCGGTATTTAAAAACCAGTTTGGATTTATGCCTGGTAAGTCAACATTAAGCCAGTATTTTGTGTAAGGTAACTAATAGAAAAGTTTAGGGAAAAGAAGAAAAAGCTGTGTATGGTATTTATAGTTTTGGAGAAAGCGTATGATAGAGTACCGAAAGAGGTTCTAAAGTGGGCATTAATGAGAAAAAGAGTCCCGAAATGGTACATTAATATAATAGAGGATATGTATGATGGCACTTCAACCCTTTCCAGGGTTCTGCTTTTACTATTTTCTATAGTGATGGGTGAAATTACTAGAGAAATACAAGGAGAAGTGGTGCATGTTGTTTGCTGACGATATAGTGTTAATAGGAGAAAATAGGGAGGAAATTAATCAAAGGCTAGAGGTGTGGAGATCAGCTCTTGAAGAAAAGGGTTTAAGAATAAGTAGAACTAAGACAGTGTATATAGAGTACGAGTTTGACAAAGGAGAACACAAGGTAGGTGAAATGAGGAGGTTAGTGACAATAGGCGAGGACGTGATTGGAGAGGTAGAGAGTTTTAAGTATTTAGGATCAGTTGTGCAAAAGAGCTGTGGTATTGACGTGAATGTAAGATACAGGATTAAGTTCGGGTGGTTGAAGTGGAGAGAAGCGTCTGGTGTCTTATGTGAGGCTGAAGGTCAATTCTATAATATTGTAAAGAGACCAGATATGATCTATGGTTCAGAGTGTTGGGCAGTTGACAAGAGAATAAAGCAGAGAATGAGCGTAACAGTGTGAAAATGCTTAGATGGATGAGTAAAGTGACTAGAAAAGATAGGATAAGGAACGAGCATATAAGAGGATGTATAGGTATAGCGTCAATAGTGGATAAGACGAGAGAAAATAGACTTAGATGGTTTGGCCATGTTATGAGGAGAGAAGAATCTAAAGCTGTAAGAACAGTTATAGAATTAATGCTGAAGGAAGATGAGGTAGAGAAAGACCAATAAAGAGAAAGAGAGATGTTATTGAATGCGATATGAGAACAGCCAAAGTGAGCGTAGAGGATGTGGGAGATCGTGTCAAGTGGAAATTTAGGATAAGGGTGGCCGACCCCAAGAAGTTTGGATTAAAGCGAGGAAAAAGAAGAAGAAGAGTCCAATTTACAAAAAAATTATGTTTATATTCGTATTGTAATCCAAGCAGAAACAAAAATATTTAACAAACATATAAACTTTAGATATAGGTGATAACAATTATAAAATATGAATTATTATGGAAAGCAATAACAATAACAAGATAAAAATAGTAATCAAAACGATTTCACACTTCTTTTTCCAATTCGGAGGGCCTGCGGACGGCGTCCCCTTCCAATGCGTGTAAACTCTTCATACCTCCTGGAANTATAGTACATAACATTAGCTTTATTTTAATATATTTTTGATACTTGGAGTATTTCCGGAACGTTTAAAAACTTAAGCTGAAAAAGTTAAATTTTTGTGCAGAACTTGCTATTTTGAATCCTGTGAGAAGGTAAAGGGTCAGATTTTCAAAAAATGTATAACAAATGAAAAGGAAATATCTAAGGTTTCAATATAAAAAATAATTATTCTGATTTGTTCATTTTTCAATAAGTTGTGGCAATCTTTAGTAAAAAAAACCCAGCACAGGGGGGTCGCGGCACAGTGGTGACGTGGCATAGATGGATCAAGTATAATGATATCTGACAGTGATTAAAATCACTATAAAAAAAAAACGCTTCGATGCAAATCTTTAGATAGTGTTTAATTTTAAAAAATTGGTGGATTATTCCAAAAGCTACATGATCTGCTAATTCATTATTAATATCCTAATTAAGATAAAGTATGTCGAATGAAAAAGGAATTATTGAAAAATATTATTTTTATAAAAAAATAATGTTGATCCATACACTTTTAAATATGTCATAGCATTATAAAGTTAAAAATGTAAAAAATAAAATCGAGAATTTTCACATAATAATAGCATTTGGTAGCCATTTTCACCGTGAAGATAAAATAAAGTCCGAAATTTTTTTTTCGCATAATAAAGTAGATTACATTAACTTTAATTTAAGATATAAATAAAAGTGTCAGACTTTCCGGAACAGTTTCAAAATTTAAGTTGAAAAAGTAAATTTTTTGTGAAAAAGTTGTCATTTTAAATCCCCCCCTGTGGGCAGGTAAAGGGTCAGATATAAAAAAAATATATACCAAATGATAGGTAAAGACATCATGCATCTATAAAAAAAAAATTATATTGATCCATACATCTTTCAAAAAGTTATAGCATTATAAAGTTAAAAATATAAAAAAGAATTTTTTTAAAAAATTCGTATTTTTTTTATTAAGTTTGATGTCTGTTTTCACCATGAAGATAAAATAAAGTCCGAAATTTTTTTTTACCATATTAAAGTACATTACATTAGCTTTAATTTAAGATATATATAAAAGTGTCAGACCTTCTGGAACATTTTCAAAAGTTAAGTTGAAAAAGTTAATTTTATGTGGAAAAGTTGTCTTTTTAAATCCTCCTTGTGGAGGTTACGTGTTAGATTTTCAAAAAAATGATATCAAATGAAAGGGAAATATCTAAGATTTTAGTATAAAAAAAATTTATGTTGATTTGTTTATTTTTGAAAAAGGTATGGAAGTTTTAAGAAAAAAAAGTGAGTAAAATGACAAAATTTACCGATTTTTAAATTTGTAACTTTTTTGTATATTTCCGCCATTTGCGGGGAACGAGGGAATTTTTTTCAATTTTTAAGGGTAATGTCTTCATTTAGGTATGATTTGTGATCTTTTGACGTATTGTTGAAAGAAATCGGTCCAGCGAGAGCTGAGAAAAAGTGGCAACAAACATAAAAAAAAAAAAAACAGATCTTAGTAAAACCAATACCTTTTTAGCTTCGCATCGAAGCTAAAAATGTTGAAATTTACTGATTCTGAAAATCGTAATTTTTTGGGAGTTTGTCACTATTTACGGGGAACGAGGGCAAACTTTTTATTTAATTAAGGGATTTTTTTTTAATTTTTGAGGGTAATGTCTTCAACTAGATACGATTTGTGATCTTTTGACGTATTGTTAAGAAAAATCGGTCCAGTGAAGCTGAGAAAAAGTAGTGACAGACATAAAAAAAAAAACTCAGCATAGTGGGGTTCCGGTACAGTGTAGACGTGGCATAGTTGGGGCAAGTATAGATAATATTTGACATCGATTAAAATCACTATCATTAGAATCGCTTCGATGAAAATCTGTAGATAGTGTTTAATTCTAAGAAATTGGTGGATAATTACAAATTGACATATTTAATTAGAAAAAAATGGTATTATTAAGATTAATATGCACTCAGAAAATTTTATAATTACTATTTACAGTAAATATATTAGTAAAGCTCGATATTTTTGCATTTTTATTGTAATATATCACTTAAATAGAAATAGTTTTCATTTTTTATTAACTTTTAGTGTTTAAAAAGACTCTACAATTGAAATGTGCAGAACTTAATTAATTTTAATGATTTATTATAACTAAAAAAACCAATAAAAAAAAAGTTGTTAAAAAGATTACTCAATTGAGCAAATTATAAATTTTGATTATAATTGTTAAAATCAGTTGTTAAATTCAAGTGAAACTAAAAATCATTTTTTTTTTAGATTTGTGATTTATTGCATTGATATTCATGTATACTCTGAAATATTAATTCTATCTTCCATCAATAGTTGTTATATATACGTTTTAATTCTAGTATAAAAACCATAATTCCTTTAAATATAGTTCAGTAATTTTTAATTTATAATCGGAGAATTTGCTTTCTGTAAAATAACGTAAAGTAATATAATTAATCATCGTAGATTTTAATTTGAAGACTGTTATTAGTTAAAAGTAATTTTTTTTTAAATTCATACGAGAAAACAGCATGGAATATTTTATAATGTTGTGTATATTATATATTATAGATGAATATGATAGATTAAGATTGGTTGAATGGTTAGAAAAATAAACGTAGAATGTGTGTATCCGATTTTAAAATAGGAGTAGAATACAAGGTTCTGGGATTATATGTGGTAAAATCAAAATACTCGAATTCACTACACTAGGATATGATTTGTAAATAAAGTGAGCTAGTTTCTTTTGGAATAAGATTTTCTTTAGGTCTTTGGAAAAACAAGTTGGATAAGTAGATTCATGAAAGATAGACTTAGGAACAAAATCAATAATAGAACGATGCAGTGCATTATACTACAAGTTCATAGCACAGTCAGTATCGTGGCTCAGCAAGGTAGCATGCCAATCGAACTGGCCAATGAATGAGCAAATACTAGGGCAATAAAATTGTTTGAAATTAAAAAAATCTTGAGTGAGATGACAAGGCAAGATGAAATAAATCAAGAGGCACTAAAGGATCATGAGACATATTTACTACGAGACTGCTGTTATTGCAAAACACCAAGTAAAGAATCGAGGAGTTGAAGTATATGTGTATAGTAAACCAACATCATCATTATCCCAGGTAATTTCAGGCAAATTGTAGTCTCTACAAAGAAAGGGATAGT
The DNA here is from genome assembly GCF_025091365.1 of Daktulosphaira vitifoliae. Lineage (NCBI taxonomy): Eukaryota > Metazoa > Arthropoda > Insecta > Hemiptera > Phylloxeridae > Daktulosphaira > Daktulosphaira vitifoliae. Next base: position 5,650,886 of record NW_026099573.1, on the reverse strand, counting down.
TAAACGAGACGAAGGAATATCTTTTCTTATACTAATGAGTACACCACCACCGCGTAAATGAGTACTACTCTGAATATATCTATCAAAACGGAATAAATTATAGTTAATTATACCTAGTTCATTACAATGTATAGTATACATTATAGGGTGGCGCAAAAAAAATCAATCTTCGAAATGTTTTTCAGATACCTCATAAATTTATTATATACTTATTACTCTCGTAAAAGTTCTGTTAATCACTCCTTTGGTAATTTTCGTTTTGTACGCGATAAAACTCTTATGCAACATCAATAGCTACGCTCCTGTCACGAAGAACTGGACATGAGAACTCGTAATGGTGAATCAAACTTGAAGATTGTATATATCAATGGTGAACAAAAATTTGGAATTTCTCTCCCAAAAAACGGAAGAAGTCGACTACAAACATCTCAAGCATAACTAACTCGTCTACCAAATTACCCGTCACTGGGTTCTACCAAAATTGTCGTGGCTTTCGATCAAAACTTAGTAATTTTAAATGTAATGTTTCTTCTATTAATTGTTTGTTTGTAGTGTTAACTGAAACATAGTTAACTGATGGTATACAATGTATCATACATTGTAGGTAGCGTAAAAAAAATCTATCTTCGAAATGTTTATGAGATACCTCATAAATTTATTATATACATTAAAATAAACATTTTATGAAAATTTCAAGTTTAAAAAAAAAATTGTACAGGACGCTCAACTCAAAAAGAAAATTAATCAAAAATACTCAAAAAAACAAAAAATGTCATTATTTATTCAATTTTTGTTCAAATTTCTTACATAGTATATCTAAATTGTTCATTTTTTATTTCCAAATAATAATAATTAGAAAAATATTGTAAGTCCAAAATTGATTGCGTAAAGTCCATAAAAATCTCATAAATATAATTAAGTTCTCCAAACATTTAAGTAAGCCAGAAATTTTTTTTTTTTATTTGATTAATATTTGTGTGTATTTTAAGATGAAAAAATTTTTTCCACTAAAGTTTAAAACTACTACCTTTTTTTTAGATTAGAACGTACGCTAGAATATACGATGTACATAAAAATAAATGAAAATATCGTTAAATTTTACTGTTTCCTTTTTACATTTTTTTGTAGCAATATTTAATATACCATTATATTTAAGTTTAATTATTGTTTGTTTGATTATAGTGTTAAGAATTAAAAACGTAAAAATATAATGTTAATAATTTTTTTGCTAATATAAAATTTTATGTACACGAAGTTATAAATTTAGGGTCAAATGCGTAATTTCGTGAGTATTGCAACAAAATCAAGTCTAATTATGACAATAATCGCGATCACGACGATAAGATACCATAAACGATGTTTTGGCATTATATTTATATCCAGTACTTTTCTTGTATGGATTTGTACTGATTGTTATAGAATCACTATCTTTTTGATAGTATCCCACTAATATCTGTTAGTTGTACACAACAAACTTTTCCTAAAAGTTATAGTTCAATATACATTTAATTTGATTTTTTAAAATTAATTTTTAGTTAAATTCTATTTAATAAATTTTAACTACGATGCGAAGCTGAGAAGGTATTAATTTTACTATGATGTGTTTTTTTTGTGTCTGTTGCCACTTTTTCTCAGCTCTCACTGGACCGATTTCTTTCAAAAATACGTCAAAAGATCACAAATCGTATCTAGTTGAAGACATTACCCTTAAAAATTGAAAAAAATTCCCTCGTTCCCCGCAAATGGGGGAAATATCCAAAAAAATTACAAATTTAAAAATCGGTAAATTTTGTCATTTTACTCACTTTTTTTTCTTAAAACTTCCATACCTTTTTCAAAAATAAACAAATCAACATAAATTTTTTTTATACTAAAATCTTAGATATTTCCCTTTCATTTGATATCATTTTTTTGAAAATCTAACACTTAACCTGCTTATGGAGGGGGATTTAAAATAGCAACTTTTTCAACTTAATTTTTGAAAATGTTCCGGAAATACTGCGTCCTTTAAACATATATCAAATTAAAGCTTATTTTATGTACTACTAAATGAAAAAAAAAAATNATGCTTATTTCATGTACTGCAAAATGAAAAAAAAAATTTGTCCCGACACTTTATCTTCTGCATGTAAACGGCTGCCGTAGTTAAAAAAACGCTATTTTTGTGTTAAAATTTTAGAATTTCGATTTTAAATTTTCAACTTAAAAGTGCTATAACTTTTCGAAAAATGTAATTATCAGCACAAATTTTTATTTCTAAATACANAAGTGCGAAAAATGTAATTATCAGCACAAATTTTTATTTCTAAATACATTATAAGTACATCTTTCATTTGCATATACTTTTTATTAAAATTGGACAAATTCCCCTTATATAGGGGGCGTTCAAAACTTGAAATATTGTAAAAAACATAGATCTTTNATTTGCACATACTTTTTATTAAAATTGGACAAATTCCCCTTATATAGGGGGCGTTCAAAACTTGAAATATTGTAAAAAACATAGATCTTTTTCAACTTAACTTTTAAAAATGTTCCGGGAATACTGCGTCCTTTAATCATATATCAAATCAAAGGTTATGTTATATACTATCAAATGAAAAAAAAAAATTTGTCCCGACGACCTATCTACTATGTGCAAATTGCTGTCGAAATTTAAAAAAAAAAGGAATATTTGCGATAAGAATCATCTTCTATAAGGATGTTTTTTGTACTTAAAACTTCAGAACTTTTTCAAAAATGAACAAATAAAAATAATATTTTTTTATATTGAAACTTTAGATATTTCCCTTTCATTTGATATAATTTTTTTTGAAAATCTAACACTTATTCTGCTCACTGGGGCGATTTAAAATAGTAATTTTTTTACAAAAAATATCTCGACGATAAGATACCATAAACGATGTTTTGGCATTATGTTTATTTATTTATTTATAAATTTAACGGGCATAGCCCTTTTTTACAATTTAGATTAATAACAATTTAAACATCCATAACATAAGTGAGTAATTCACAGTGATTCAACAGAAATATATGAATATAAATATATAAAAATACAAGCTGCTATGAGGTACAAAAATAAGAAAAATACAAAAATAAGGTGGTTAACAAGATAACATAATTGGGTCCATGTTGGCACTATTTAAAATTCTTCTAATGGGCTCATTTTGTAAGTAATTGGTAGAACAAATGGGGATAAAAAAAGGAAAATAGGAACGAGAATTTCTCTGAGGAACTTTAAAATTTATTAAATTCAAAAGATATGGTGAATCAATATTTCCATTCAGCAATTCATTTAGAAATTTAATGCCTGCAGCAACTCTACGATCAGTCAGTGACGATAAATTAAGGTTGTTTGCAACTGGAGAATAATCATGAGGGTCATGTTGGATACCCAATATAAATCCAGCATACCGCAAAAATCTCCGTTATACCCTTTCAATTAGGGTGGCATCAGATAAGGAATGAGGGTTCCAAACAATAGAACCATATTCTACAATTGGCCGAACCAATGAAGAATATAATATTTTTAGTGAAGAATTTAGTTTTAAGTTAGCAGCTAATCTTATTATAAAGCTTTACAACACACCATTTCTATGTGACACTTAGGATCCAATGTTTTACTGAATTTAAAACCAAGGTCAAGTACAAAATCATTAATTCTTACAGCATTAGCACCGCAAAGACTATAAGAAAAAATAATAGGTGACCGAGATCTAGTGAATGTCATAACACGACATTTTTCAAAGTTAAGGGTTAAACCTATGTTTAAGCACCATAATATAAATTTATCTAGGTCATTCTGTAGCATAATACAGTCATCAGTAGAACTTACTTGCAAGAACAACTTCATGTCGTCAGCAAAGCACAAAAATTTACAGTTTAATAATACATTTTTTATACTATTTACAAATAATGAAAATAACAACGGAGACAAGTGTCCACCTTGTGGTACCCCAGAGGAAGCTAAAAATAGTTTAGATTGTGTCCCAAACAATTTCACCCATTGATATCTTTCTTTTAAATAGGAGTCAAACCATGTTAAAAGAGGTTCCCCAAAGCCATTTAATTTAAGTATATTAAGAAGAACTTCATGATTAACAAAATCAAATGCCTTTTTGAAATCTGTGTAAAGCACATCAACCTGGGAGCCTTGTTCAAAAGCATTTAAAACAAAATTACAAAAAACCAAGTTGCAAGTGGTAGTTGAGCGCCCAGGACTAAAGCCATGCTGTTCCTCTAAAATTATATGTTTTAATGAAGGACGAATTACATTAAGGACGAGCTTTTCAAAAATTTTTGAAATGTGAGACTGAACAGAAATANTCTTCAAAAATTTTTGAAATGTGAGGCTGAACAGAAATAGGCCTATAATCAGACACAGAAGCAGAGTTAGTGGTTTTGATCAGCCCACAACTAGTAAAATGAAAAACATTATCTTGAACACGCAATTAACTTTAGCGCTATACACAACAAACGTATCTAGCCAAAAAACCATGTATATTTTGGCGTCTACTTTAACTTCGTGTGATAAAAATATTAAAGATTATTCCATAAGTAAAGATTCGATTCGAAGAGCTCGTAATTTTATTAGTAAAATGATAAATAATGATATAATAAAATATTTATTATAGTTTTTCTACATTTCAAGGTGGAGATACTGCTGAGCGTTTTCGGAATAGAAAAGGCTTTATTTAGATTCTTGAAATATTTTTTGTTTTGTTTAACCAATCAAATACGATTGGTTAATGTGATAGAATCTTTTACGTGGGCGTTTTATGGAATGCGTAAGAGGGTGGTTAAATCTCGTGTAAGATTTATTATTTATTATATTTTTATTCATCTTATCCACGGGGGAATACTGATTTGGTGATATATTTTATTAAGTATATGTATTAATTATTATATGTATTAAAATGTGATACTACAGTGCTGTCCATTCTTTAAACTTAGTAGGTAAATCTGCTGCTGAATGTTGTTCTTTCATCATATCTTTTTTTAAAACTTTTTAGAAGAAATTTATGTTTTTTTACTTCTTTGACATATCGTTACAATGTATTAACAGAAAAATTAAAATCAAATGAAAAAAATCAATTGTGCTTGTACAAAACGAATTTCCACCACTCACTGGTCATGCTGAGCCGATGCAACTAAAGCGTTAGTTCAAGAGTATCCTCAAATAAAATCTAATCTGTTCAGTTTTTCTGAGGACTTGAAATGAGCAACCAAAATCATGAATCAAATGGCTTATACAAAAAAATGTGTCTACTTAAAACAGGTGTATATTGTATATTTTGGCACGAAATTCTAGATCGGTTTAATGCCACTAATAAAATCCTTCAAGCTTCTACATTAGACCTCAATAATGCTGTTGCATGTGTCAAGTCTTTAAAGTGTTTTATTGATGCTCAACGTGATATGTTTCAAATATATGAAGAAAAAGGCAAAGTTATATCAGACTCTGTTAATTATAATGTTAAAAACGAAACTTTAAACATAATGTTCGATTAGATCCTTTAGGTTACAAAAGTTCATCAGGTGTCAAACTTAATCCTTTGGGAAATTTTGAAATTTTAAAATTCCAACCCAACCTGCAGAGACCACTACAGGTACTGCTAAAACCATTGCGATATGTTATATTATTATTGGTTTCTGAACATAGGCTTTGATGTTCTACTTAATATTTATTAAATTAATATTACATATAATATAAATAATATACATGTTCTATTAATAAGTTATATGACATTAAAACATAGAAGAGAATAATGCATGATGTATAATAATTATAGGTTAAGATGTACAACGGCTGATACATAACAGTGTTGTTAATCTCACAACACTATAAGACAACTAATTTAAATGAAAACATTTTTTTTTAGCAGCAGGAATGCCGCCACTATAGACACTTGAAAAGCAATAAACATAAAAAAATATAATATGTTAATATTTTAAATTAATAAATTATATTATAAAATTTTTTTTTGTTTATTTGCGTTTATATATCTTTCTTCGTTGTATTTAATACAAACTTCATAACCAGGTAACAATCATTTTACAAATTTTTTTGATTATCATCTCAATTAACCAATACATATTTTAATTCGTCGATTTAACAGAATATTTCAATTAAAAAAGTGTTTAATATGTTTGATAACGTATTGACACACGTACCGGCCTCATCAACTTGTATTTATGACAATGATCATAGACGACTCGTCCCGGTAATTTCATAATATATTTTAAAAGCTGACATTTTTCACTAATTAGTTTTCTATAATATAATATCAAATGCTAAGCGGTGAAATATGTCGGTGTAACTAAAAAGTAGAAGGAAATAACAGTTCGTAGCGTATAAACGCAACTATATAGCCTACCTACTTAACATGAATATTAGTAATTGATTAGTATTATACTGCGGCTTCTTGTGGAAGAGTGGAATACTATCAAAAATTTTATATGTGATTACCATTGTGTTATCACAAATCGCAACGATAAGAAGATCAGAAATTGGTAGCTTCACGCACATCACACACGTTTGGTATAATAATAGTCCAGACACACTGTTTCGCCGCCGGATACTTTGCCGCTAGACTTTTAATATATAAATTTATTATTAACTCTTTTTCGAAAGATTATAATTATTTTAGCTTAATCCTTCATTGACAGCCTCTTATAATCCAGCTTGATAAAAAATTAATTATTTATAAAATGTCACAAATTATTTAAATTTTATTTGTACTTATAAGAACAAAATAAATTATAATTTAAGTTTTATACACAGATAGAAATCTTGGTGTTGTTTTATCAATAAATAGGGGCGTTGAAGCTAAGATGTTAAGTTTATAATTATTTCCATTTGAGATGAATATAAGTTAATGTGAGATAAAAAAAAAATTAAATGTAAACATGAAGATTAGAATTGTTTTGTAATTACAAATATGCCAATCTATAATATTATAACGGTTTTGATTTAAATACTATTATTAGTTTAGATACTAACTGGTTGAGTGTTAAATCAACATCAAAATGTTTTTATTTTATCAGGGGGAGTGTTATTTTAAAATAACTATTAGTATTTGCATAGAATAAATATACATAGATAGACCACGGCAATCAAACAATTGGAAACTGATTTTTTATTAATTTATACATGTAGAGATAGCGCTATATATCCTCTCGAGAAATATTAAATATTTAATAATAACTGCCCAGCTTGTTGATATTTAAGTAATAGTCGCGATTATCGATGTACGTCAAAAGCCGGGTTCCCATTGCTCGTATACTCGTTAATATACAATGATCACTGAATGTTCGTCTACTAGCACAAGTAGACAAATATTACCGTTCCGATTACTCATCTATTTGTAAAATTATTTTGTATTTTTCATGTTGAGTGTTGATAATCAGTGAAGAATATTGTAGTATATATTGTGGTTGGGTTTTTTTACTTAAAATTTTAATTTAGAAACTTTTTTTTAATTATTATAGTGTATTTATTAAAATTTATTAAAAAAGATAAATGGATAAAAGAAAAAAGAAAAAAAATTGCAGCTCTCGAAGCATTTTTATTATTAAATGAAACTTATATAGAATTACTTGAAATTAAAAAAAAAAAAAGAAAAAAATTATCCATAAAAATGAGATTGTGGATGGTATCATACAATAAAATTCGAGTAAGGTATATTTATTTATGTTCAAAATATAAAATTTTTTATGATTTTTTTTTTATCGCTTTATTAGCCCATTAAGTGCCGCAGTGACCTTCCCAAAGGAGGAGGTTTCTTAACCATTGATACTCCGGGACAGGTGGTTATTCCGTCGCCGCAATAAGGGATGTAATAATATGTCAGAAATAATTTAAAACAAAATTAATATAAAATCTTAATTATTTTACTATTTATATATATAATTGAATATTTAAATTTAAAATAGACAGATTTATCTGTCTATTGCATCTGGGTCTGCAGGTACACAGTGGAGAACGGTTTCAAGTGTAACACTTCTTATATTTCGTAAAATAATGATTTTTCATAAAATGTTTTATAACAATAAATAAAAAAAAAACATTTTTATCATATTTTTTTTTAAATTTTATCTCGTAACCCGGGTAAGTTGCAACACAATCATTTAGTAGTTTTACATACTTTATTTTTCGGGTGTTTACAGTTCTAAACTAAGGATTAATATTATTAAATGTTTTTTCCGAGAGTGATAATATTTTCATAATATCGTTTAACATAAAAGTGGTGAGCAAAAAAAAAAAAAAAACCCCGACTGAATATAATTATAATATATATTTCATCGGGTATGATGGTCCGAATGGAGCCTAGTGGAAAATTTGAAAATTTTTGCCGTATGTCATCCACAGATTTTGAATATTTGTTTGGTAAAGTTGGACCTTATATATCTAGACAAGATACGGTTTTGAGAAAAACTATATCAACACAAAAAAGATTAGGTATAACGCTATGTTTTTTGGTCACTGGAGATCTATTTAAAGTTTCATCCCAAACTGTATCAAGATGTGTACATGAAACGTGTTCTGCATTGCTTGATTAACTAAGATATGAAATAAAGGTATTATGAAAATTTATTTCCATTATACAATTAAAATAAAATTATTAAGTTATTAACAAATACGCCATTAAACAACTTAATAAAACAAATTAAAATAAATACATAATAAGAATTGATTACTTGTGGCTACTATTATTTAAAATGAAAAAAATATTAATCTAAAACTAAAAAAATATTTAACTTAAAAGCCACAAAAATTACTAATATAAATTACAAATGTTACCATTATCAACGCTAAAAAAAAAGCTATGTATGTGTTTAACATTGTACCCTAAATACGTAATCGCGATTTTTTTGTAATTTTTATGGCTTTTGAGTTAAATATATTTTTATATTTTTTAGTTTTAAATATATTTTTAATTTTAAATTAAAATAAATATTGTACAATTTTTATTTAATGCACAGTTTAGTATGTAATTGATAATTATTATTATACTATTAATTTGTTTAAACGCTCGCATTGAAATATGGGCCTATATTCTATATTGAATTATCACTATGGGAAGTTTCGACTGACAAGGGATTTTCTACGATTGTAGAAAGAGACGTTTCATTAATTTGTATCGTTGAATATTTTGGTAAAGACATTATAGGTGGTTGATATATCGAGTACGAGTTGGACGGAGAAGACGGGGGATATATAGATGATCTTAGGGGAGGTCGACTAAAATAGGAATTAGGTAGAGCTAGTTCATAAGCATTCGAGGGTTGCGGGTACATGTTTGGAGTAAGATATTTTCTAAGATTATTGCTAATAGTAGTTTGGTGATTGTATTTTGCATTAAAAATAATATTGTCAATATCATGCATAACAATTTCACTCGTATGCTCATCTAATGATCTTAATTTTACCGCCAAAAGATAAGTGCAAAGAGAACATTCGTCGCGCACCTTGTGTGTTTCATTACACAATTATTGTTCGCCAACTAATAATTCGTTATTTAAGTTATAATTACAAAATAAAAATACGTTTTTTTTTGTTTGTATTTTTTTATTAGTAATTATTAAAAAACATATTTTATTAACAATAATTTTTTAAATATATTAATATTACAGTACAGTACAGTTAAACGTACAGATAACATATAGTTCGTAGAACTTTTTAGTTTGTTACATAATTTATTTTTTGAATTGCTTTCATTATTTTTTACGATGCCTAACATGAATAAATTTGATACTCCAGTTAAAAAAAGTGTTAATTCAAGTTTACTACATGTTGAATATAATTTATCTGACGTTATGAAAAAACTCAAATCAATGAATTCATCTCAAGATATCCAAAACAAAGTGTTAAATGAAAAGCTAATTAATTATGAGACTAAACTTAGCAATCTTAATTCTTCGTTAGAAGGTATGATAAAATCTTTAAACATGTTATGGGAAGAAAACAAAGCCTTAAAAATTGATATAAACTTATTACGTGAAAAAATTTCATTGTTAGAATCGACGAATAGTCCGATTTTTAATCCGATATCTTCCGAGGAAATAATTACCGAGGCTCAAAATAGGGTTTTAAAACAAAAAAATGTAATTTTTTATAATATTATTGAAACGCCTAATGAAACTTTAGAATCCTCTTGTAAAATCGTTAGTGATTTAATAAAAGATATTTCTTTGGATTTAAAAGTAAATAGCGTAAAACGTCTGGGCAAACCCCATCATAACAGAATTAGACCAATACTTGTCGAATGCGATTCTATAGCTAACGTTTCTAAGCTATTAAAAAATAAATCTAAACTTCGAGCAATTAAAAAATGGGAAAAAGTTTATGTCAATGCTGATTTAACTTACAATCAAAGAATTCATATAAGGAATCTGAAAGATGAACTTAACCGTAAACGTTTAGCAGGCGAAGCAAATTTGATTATAAAATTTGTCAAAGGTGTACCTACTATATGTCCAAAAAACTAATTAATCCTTTTTATAATTCTGTAAGTTATAATGATCAATTTCATGATTTTTATTCTTTGTCTAATCATAATTTATCGTATTTTAATTGTTTAATAAAAAGTAAAAAAAAAAATGTTGTTAATAAGAAAAAAACTTTCACTGGTTTATATCAAAATTTAAGAGGTTTGCGAACTAAAATTCACAATCTCAAAACTAGTATTCCAATTATTAATGTTGATTATTTTTTGTTAACTGAAACTTGGTTAAATGGTTCTATTTCTGATTCTGAACTAGGTTTTGATAACTATAATGTATTTAGATATGACCGGTGTATGAGTACTAGTACGCACAATCGAGGTGGTGGTGTAGCTATCTGTGTACACAAACGCTTTAATGCTGAAATATTATCAATACCAGTTATAAATGTCGAACACATTTTTGTATTAGTTAGAGTAGGGAATAGTCATAAATTTCTTTTAGGAACTTGTTATATTCCCCCTTCTAGTCCTCCTAATTTGTATGAAGCTCACGTGGAAGCAGTAGACTCTTTGTCCAGTTACTTTATGACTAATAATACTCACTTTATATTAGCTGGTGATTACAATTTACCCGGTGTAAAATTTTCATGTGATGATACTGGTCTTATATATTCTGGTCATAATCTACCAGGTGCTAATATAATCTTTAACAAATTTTCGTTTTTAAATTTATATCAAAATAATACTGTGTTAAACGACTTTAATAATTCTTTAGATTTAGTTTTTGTTAATAATAATTCAACTCTGGTATCTCGGTCTAATGATAATTTAGTTTCTCCCGATAGGTATCATCCATCATTATTAATTAGTAATGTATACAATTATGATAGTTATAATTCAAGATATAAGAATAATACGTGGTATTATGACTTTAACCATGCTAATTTTCCTTTATTAGTTAATTTATTAAATGATGTAGATTGGTCTTGTCTTTATAATTTAAATGAAATTAACTCAGCATTAAGTAAGTTTTATGAAATAATCTCTAGAGTGTTAGATGCTAATGTGCCTAAAATCTACTCTTATAAATCTTCTTTTCCACTATGGTTTTCAATAGAATTAAAGTCCCTTATACACAAAAAAAAATATTTGCATAAAAAATTTAAAAAATATGGATTACAGTCAATCTATAATGAATTTTCATCTACCCGTGCAACTTGTAAATTTTTATCTAAGCAATGCTATTCTGATTATTTAAATAAAGTTCAAAACAGTTTAATAAATAATCCTAAATACTTTTGGAAGTATATAAAGAATTGTAAAAATGTAAACCGACTACCTAATGTAATGAAGTACGAGAATTCGCGCTTTGATAATATGAGTGACATTGCTAATATTTTTGGTGAATATTTTGGTTCAGTATTTTCAGCACATAATACTGATCCGTTGTCTTTAGATAATTACGAAGGTGATAAAATTGATTTTTCCAAGTGTGATTTATCTTTATCAGATATTTATGAAGGTCTTTCTCATCTTAAAAATAGCACTTCAACTGGACCTGATTTAATTTCTGAAATATTTCTTAATAATTGTCGTTGTGCTCTTGCCCGGCCGATTCACTTCCTTTATTCCCTTTCTTTATCATCTGGTTGTTTTCCAGATCTTTGGAAATTTAGCTTTATATATCCTATTTTTAAATCTGGTGATAGAAGTGAGGTAACTAATTATCGCCCCATATCTAAGCTTAATGTCTTACCAAAGTTATTTGAAAAATTATTACTACCTAAGCTTGCATATACATTTCAACCTATTTTAGTTAATAATCAACATGGCTTCCGTTCATCAAAATCAACTATAACAAATCTTCTTATTTTTTACACTACTTTAATATCCGATATAAGCTCTGGAGGCCGCGTAGACGCTGTGTATACTGATCTCAAAAAAGCTTTCGATAAAGTTGATCATTCAATTTTGTTAAAAAAGCTAAGACTTTTGGGTGTAGGTAATCCAATGCTTGCGTGGTTTTCTTCCTTTCTCAAAAATAGAAATCAACAAATCAAAATAGGTAATTTTACTTCGAATATAATTAATGTTACTTCAGGTGTACCACAAGGTGGCCATTTGTCTCCTTTACTTTTTATCGTTTTTATTAATGATTTATGTCGAATTTTTCAACACTGCAACTATCTGCTTTTTGCGGATGATCTTAAGTTATTTATGACCATTCAATCAGTTGATGATTGTGGTAAATTACAATCAGATTTAGAAAAATTCAGTTTATGGTGTAAAAAAAATGGATTAGTAATTAATACAAATAAATTTCATCAGATAACATTTACTCGTTCTAAAAATGTAAATATTAATCAGTATACGATTGATGGTTGTAATTTGCTTAATGTTTATAGTATTAAAGATTTAGGAGTTATATTATCCAGCGATTTATCTTTTTCTAACCATATAGATTATATTTACAATAAAGCCTCACGAACACTTGGCTTTTTGAGAAGAAATTGTAATGAATTCAATAATATTTTGTGTATCAAAACCTTGTACATTTCTTTGGTAAGATCAATTTTAGAATATGCATCTATTATTTGGTGTCCATATAAAATAGGTGAAATTAATAGAATAGAATCTATACAAAGACGTTTTTTACACTTCATTTCTTTTAAGTCTAGGGATTATAATGTGTCGATCGATGAAATACGAATCTCTCTTGGTCTAACTTCCCTTGCTTACAGGAGAAAATGCAATGATGTTTTTTGGATTTATAATCTCCTTAATAATAATGTAGATTGTCCAGAAATTTTAAGTCTAATTCCTTTTAATGTTCCTAATTTTCATCTCCGATCTAATAATTTATTTTATGTTAACTCATATCGTCAGAATTATAGTTATTATTCACCGGTCAATAGAATGCTACATTTTTGCAATTTAATTAAAAATTTTGATTTCTTTAATGACCATTTAACCAAGTTAAAATCTATTTGTAGCGATGTATTTTAATTATTAATTTTGTATGTTAATAATTTAAACTTCTATGTATGCTGTACTTATTTAATTATTTAGATATTTTGTATTTATATTCTGTACTCATTGCCGTCTGTGGCGTACTCAATATTTATTTGTTTTTTTTTCTGTTTGATTATGTTGTGTCTTGTATATTATAAAATAAATAAATATTGAAATAAATAAAAAATAAAAAATAAAAAATAAATAAATTATATTAAATATTATTATTATTAAACTAAAAATTATACCTATATTCTATCAATAAAATTTATTTTAACTGATATTTTTATTTGCCTATAAATCACGAAAAATGGTACATGGTAGCATATGACAAATGACACCAGATGGCAGTTTCCTAATTGTGTGGGTGCAATTGATAGTAAACACGTCATTATTTAAACACCTATATACAGTGGTTCTGAATTTATTAATTATAAAGGTACATTCAACATAGTATTGATGGCTTCAGTTATTGTTATTCCAATTATTGTTTTTTGTACACAAACGTTGGATGTCAAGGAAGAATTAGTGATGGAGGAGTTTTTAAAAATACTTCTCTCTTTCAAAAAATAGAGGATAATCAATTGATGTTTCTCCTGACCAACCATTAAACCCGAAGGACTTTACCAGTTCTTTTTGTATTTATGGTGGACGATACTCTCACTCTTAGTTCGCGAGTTATAAAACCCTATCCAGGGACTTACGGTAAAGTGAGCGTAGAAAGACTTTTTAATTATCGTCTATCGCGAGCTAGACGTGTTGTTGAAAACGTGTTTGGTATTATTGCTTCAGTATTTCGGGTTTTAAGAAAACCATTATTATTGGAACCGGGAAAGGCTGCCAATATTACAATGACTTGTACTTTGCTGCACAATTTTTTAAGAAAAAGTAGAACATCAAAGCAAATTTATACTCCTCAAGATACATTTGACAACGACAATGAACAAGGATTTATTCCAGGACACATGACGTCAAGACCATGGAGACTTGAGTTCTTTATTACCACTTCGGAGGGTATCGAGAAAACCTGTGGAGCAAGCTAAGGTCAATAGGAAAGAATTTTCAGACTATTTTATTACTTCTGGCAAAGTATCATGGCAGGATAACTATAAATTTTAATCAATTCAATGAATTAAATTTTTTATCATACATTTATTATTATTTTACTTATTAGACTTAGAAATGTAAATTTAAATAGTATATTTAACTTGTTTTATAAGGCTTAGATTAAAAAAAAAAGTAGAAAGCTAAAATAATATTTAAGTTTCGATGTTTATACGACTTACGCTCCTATTGTACCTATTTTGTCAACGATAAGTCAAAAGATCACGAAACGCATCTAGTTGAAGCTACTTATTTTTTTCTAAATATAAATTGTGACACTAATAAAAAAACTAGAAAATGTAATTTTTACTTAAATATGCCGTTCGCAAGGTGACGGAATATTTTGTTCGTCGAATTAAATTTCTGCAGTATTTTTCACTTAATTTATCAAACTATAAAGATTTGGCCAAATAATTAAAATAAAACAGAAATTATGGACCAGCCTTATACAGGTACCTATATGTATAAATAAATACATATTTATTTATTTAATTATTTGCTATTATTGTTATTTTAACGTTTTAAAACGCTTTTTTGTTAAATATTATAACGTTTAAAGTCCTATTTTTTAACTATCGCTATAATTATTTTGTTGAACATTTATCATACAAATAAAAAGTTTACTTATGAGTTCAAAAGATATATTAGAGTTTTGTTATGTTTATTAATATTATTAATAATATATATAAATAAAAAAAACAGGATTATACATGTTTTTGAAAATTAAAATGAGTTTTAATATTACTATTTGTATCTCATAGAAAGTATATTTTATACCATCAAGTCAAAATAATTCAATGCAAAAGGAAAATTAGTGGAATGTTGGGGAAATGTTGTACGCCAGCTTCTGAGCATAGGGGAAAGAAAACAAAAACTTCTCTGTAACATTACCAATTTTAACATTTTCTGGTAATAATATTATCAAACATTTATGTTTTATATTCATGCTAATAATCCAATTTATATATTTATTTAATATAAAAATTAAAATAGATGAAGCTGAATCAGAAAAAGTTTGGTTAAGGACATTTGGGTAATCTTCTAACTTTGATGAGTTAAAAAAAAACACTGGAAATTAACTTATGAAATAAGAAAGGCTGAAATTTGAGGTTTAAACAGCATTACTGGTCGTCATTTGTCTGAAAATTTTAAATCATGGCCTATTTTATGTAGTCCTCAAGGATATAATCTTGTAAGAAATAAAAAATGATAAATATTAGTAATTCATATTAGTCTATATACATTTTTTTTTTGTAATATATTAATCAATGCATGTTTTAATATTACAATTAAAATTTAGGTTATATTTCTATCAACTCGTCAACAACTTTTTTTACTTTTTATTTTCAATTATTATGCCGGTTAAAACTATAAAAAAAGCATTATGTTGAGTCCACTTATTATTTAAATTTTTGAAGATTTTTGTATGAAATATATAGAAACAAAAAACTATTTACATGATTGGCTAAACTTTATTAAAAAGTGGACTTTATTTTCAAATAACTTATTAAGCTTACGTAGAAATTTAGTGATAGATAATTATGCTAATGACTTATTAAAACAACTTGATACTGTACAACTGACTGTAGGTTAATATTGTATAATTATTAATTATCTAGGCTGTGAATTGTATGTACTTTTATTTTGTAAGTTAATAATGTAATTTAACCAGAGACATAATTACAGGAGTTCTGGAATTAAATTAGCCTTTATAAAAAAAATTTTATGTCATTTTATTAACTTATTATGAATAACCCTCAGACTTAAGTGCACTTGAAATTCTTATATATAAGTTATAAATATAGTTTACAACTATGCTAAGTATAAATCCATTAATTTCAATTGTGTTTTCATTTATATTTTGTGTAATATATATGTTCATTAGTATACTTCCTTACAAAAATTATTTCATAAAATTTGTTATTTTACAGAGTATGATTTAATTAAAAAAAACGGTAGCACAGTGGGGTCGAGGCACAGTGTAGAGAAGGCATAGATGGGACAAGTATAGATGATATTTGACAGTGATTAAAATCACTATCATACGAAACGATTCAAATCTGTAGATAGTGTTTCATTTAGAGAAATTGGTAGATTATTCCTAAAGCAACATCAATTCTTATTTCTTTGATTATATCCTAGTAATTCTTTGATTTTAAAATATAATATGTGAATAAATACTAATTATAATTATTAAATTTAGTATGAAAATAAAAAAATAAAAAAAATTTAATAAGTTTAATTTCTTATGTCTTATAACCTATATTCTATGTCAATTAAATTATATAATATTCATGAAGGTCAATGTATTCTCCTAATAAGATATTTTAAAATAAAATAAAATACAAAACCTAGAATTTTAATAGAAAAATAGCATATTTTTGAATATGGTAGCCATTTGCGCATAGAAGATAG
>NW_026099573.1:5617945-5633779 GCF_025091365.1 Daktulosphaira vitifoliae | reverse complement strand
ATATATGTTTAAAGGACGCAGTATTTTCGGAACATTTTCAAAAATTAAGTTGAAAAAGTTAGTTTTTGTAAAAAAGTTGCTATTTTAAATCCCCCTTGTGAGCAGAATAAGTGTTAGATTTTCAAAAAAAAATGATATCAAACGAAAGGAAATTACCTAAGGTTTCAATATAAAAAAATATTATTTTGATTTGTTAATTTTGAAAAAGTTATGGCAGTTTTAAGTACAAAAAACATATCCATAGAAGGTGATTTTTATCGCAAATATTACATTTTTTTTTAAATTTTGACAGCAATTTGCACATCGTAGATAGGTCGTCGGGACAAATTTTTTTTCTTCATTTTATTGTACATAAAATAAGCTTTAATTTTATATATATTTAAAGGACGCAGTATTTCCGGAACATTTTCAAAAATTAAGTTGAAAAAGTTAGTTTTTGTAAAAAAGTTGCTATTTTAAATCCCCCACAATGAGCAGGTTAAGTGATAGATTTTCAAAAAAATGATATTAAATGATAGGTAAATATCTAAGGTATCTATAAAAAAAAAATTATATTGATTGGGTCATTTTTAAAAAAGTTAGGCGAATTTTAAGAAAAAAAAAATGACAAAATTTACTGAATTATAAATTTATAATCTTTTTGGATATTTCCCTTTTTTCGGGAAACGAGGAAATTTTTTTTAATTTTTAAGGGTAATGTCTCCAACTAGATACGATTTGTGATCTTTTGACGTATTTTTGAAAGAAATCGGTCCTGTGAGAGCTGAGAAAAATTGGCAACAGACATAAAATAAAAAAACACATCATAGTAAAACCAATACCTTCAAGCTTCGCATCGAAACTAAAATTACTGGTTAATAATAACTTTTAGACCAGTATTTTTGAAGTTATTGACATATTAATTCCTTGGCGGGAGGAAGAGTATGGTTGAAAATGTCTATAAAAACAGCAACACACTCTTCACTCTTCATCATTATTTTAAATTATTACTAACTTCTAAAGTAGTGATCCAAAAGTTATTATTGACCAGTCATTTTCTTAATTAGATCATTATTTAACAAATAAGCTAATTAATTATGTGTATTGCCATTATAAAAATTAAAGTTACACCCAATTAAGGTGTACTTAGTTTCGGAAGGATCGGTAAAAAATGAGCAAAATCATTGGGAAGGGATTTTGCGCTCTTCTAGTAATAGCGTACAACTTAAGGGACTTAAACTAAAATTGCCACTGTAAGTTTGGTGACTCTTGGACCAATAGCCACCAAGTAATAAGCTATCCAAAATTCGGGGTTGGGATCCGAACTTGGTTTACGCGGTTAATGAGTGTACTCCTTTTTATTAATATACTATATGTTCAGTAAAGCTATAATTCATTAACTTGTTAACTCAACTTTTTGTCGATATTAAAATAATTTGTACTTAATAAATTAATTTACGGAAATTACACTTTTATCTTGAAATATAGTATTATGTTATATTAAAAAATACTACTGGGTAGCCTAATAAAGTTCGTTTTAAAATATACGATTACAACTATTATAAGAATAAATTAAAGTAATTAATATGTTGTATTATTAAAACAAAAATTACCCTAATTAACCATTCTAAAACTTTGATTAATTGTTAAACGAAATATCGTTTACACAATAAATAATAATACAAAATAATAAAGTATCTTGTTATATTCGCATCCATACGATTCGATACGCATATGTATCTTTTAAATTGTTTGAATAGTTTATTTTAAAAGTGACAATTTTTTTTTAAATAACTATTTATAATATTGACTCAAGTTGTTTTAATTGTTTAATTTCTAAAATTATTAAAATAACTATCCATGTGGATACAAAATGTTTGTGTGCTTTATACCTTGTTCATTTAGAATATACATTAAATAAATTAAATTATTTTAGGTCTACGTTCTTTGCAACAAGATGGTCTATGCGTCTTTCTTGCGCTCCTGTTTGAACACCACTGATTTCTGTCTTTATTGTTTCACATATGTAGCATAAATGTTTAACTTATGCTGTAGATTTATATTGTAGTTATAAAACCTATGATTTACGATTGCTTTTCGAAGTATGTAAGACTATTAAATGAATTCATAGGATAGTATAAAATTATTGTACTTGGAGAGATTGAAATTGGGCGGCGGAAATAGAGGCGGTTCCAAACGCATTATCGTAGCCAAACTGTGATTTTAAGAGTGGAAAGGCAACTTGGTTTTTTGTCTAAACTAGTCGTTTAAACGTTTTATCGATTTCACAATATCGAGCACGCAAGGAAACCCGAAATTGTCGGCTGCACTACAGTACAACAGATGGGTAACAAATATATGTGCGCGTACACGTTGCAGTCATTATACTCATGAACGCAATAAAACAGGTTTATATTATTGAAGACATAGATGTTCAATAATCTCTTTTCGTCTCCTCTTAAGCCACTGTCTCGAAAGTCAAGACCAACAAAAAGAAACGTTCTTTTCTAATGGTTAAAATGAAATTAAATACAGTTTATACATTTAAAATTATTTATATATATCTATAGTGTAAATTTTTTATTGCACTACTCGCTACATTCTTGAACAACAGTGGCGATCACCTGTTTTGTTAAAATATGATTTCATAATTACAATTAGATATTTCTTTAAGATCCATTTTCAATTAGCCCCCATTCTCCTACCCAATAAATTCTGATAAAACAGGATTATGTACTTCCAGATTTAAAATAAAAATAATGAATGAAATGCTAAGTATTGAATTTTTAAAACTAGGTTTATAAAAACACATATTCCTGGTAGTACTTCAAGTTATCATAGCTAAATTGTTTTAATGCTGTTATTTGTCAATTAGAAAAACTATATTAGAATACTTTTCAATAGTGTTTTACTAAACGTATGTACAGTCACATGTTTAGTACCTTAATAAATTCATAACGAAAATAATATAAAACCTAATAACAAATAGAAGAGGCCAGTTTTTATTATGCACCGGATAGGATTGATACACGTGCACATCAATGTACATTTTTTATTTAAGTATATGCACACGGATAGGAATGGGTGATTGCTGAGAAAATGGATTGAAAACTTGGACCGGGTATACAATATCTTTACTTTTTGTTGTCTTCATGACAATCGAGTAAGTTATGCACAAAAACTTGGAACTTATTCAAGAGTAAAAAAATAGTAATAAAAATAATAATGATAGCTAAACAACAGGTTTTGGACGCGGGCAACCGGAAATCACTTCGTTATACATACAATACGCGGATAACATTTTATAATCATCGTTATTATTGGGCTAAGAAATTCTTTTATACTTATAATGTAGAATATTGTTTCTACCTACTAATCTTGAATTGAAGATATTTGCACAATGAATAAAATATAATTAAATTGTGTGATAAATTATACTATTTATGTTAAATTTTTTAATTTATTTTAGTTTTTCAAATTGTTGTTTACTTAATTTCAATTTAGATAAAATTTTGTAAAATTATTTTTTCAGTTACATTTTATTTAATTATTATTTTAAATATACGCCAAACGGCTTTTTACATCAGGACATGTTAATAAACAATAATTATATGGTAATATAAAAATATATGTATAAATTTATGCGAGTATGATTAAATATAAAATAAATACATAATATGAAAAATAATAGTATGGTATTTAATATAAAAGATGAACAATTAGTGGAGAAAAGACATATAAAAAATAATACATAAATAAAACAAAATGTATAATAATATACCATGAAAAACAAAGTAAACATCATAAGTAATACAAGTAATTTAAAAACCCATTGACGAGCAACACCGAGCATATGATGCTAAGGATGGTTGTGACCATAGGAAGTAATGTGCCAGGAATATAAAAAGAAATTTCATTTCAAATGTTATAAAAATGGCATCGGAACATTATAAGATAAAAGGTCGGGTGCATCAATAGATCCATTAAGTAAGAAATCAATATCAGATTGGCGAAAGAGAATTGATGATATATTTAATGATTGCTGCATATCCGTATTGTCATTGTCTGGATTAGGTAATTAAAGTTGAAAAGTATCAAATGATAAAAATCTATTTTGAACACGTTACAAGAGCAATTGGACAATTATAAATAATTATTCAAATAATTCATTGGCCAAGTTTAAGTTTTAATTAATCTATGATAATTAAATTTAAAAAAAACATAGTATTATAATGTAGTTCAGACACTGTCTTTATGATTATAATTATTTAACAACGGTTATTATTAACTAATGATCTAATTCGAACTAATGATCAATTAAAAACCTTTCAAATTTTTAAAATTTGAATAATAACGCTCACGTTGTATTTAGGTAAGTCAGCATCCAATATGATAACAAAATAAAGAAATGTAAACCAATACAAAAACTAAAAAGTATTTAAAAATTATTTGATGTTTATAACGAGTATTAAAACAAAAAAAATGGCTTTATTTTTCTTCTTATGGGGGCGGTATTGTGTTATTTTAATTTCACGAATAAAAATCAAAAGGAGGTAAGTTATTTTATATTTCAAAATAAAATTCGTTTTATAACGTCAATTATTATATATTTATATTTAAAGTAATTTACCTTAAAAGGTGGCATATCTCGTATTTCCTCAAAATTTTTATTCTTAAGGTTCTGTGAAAGTTTTGATTATGCATTGAATTATCTATAAAAAAATTATCAAAAACTTTAATACTGTGCTATAATATTTCAAATACACAAGTTAGTTTTACTATCGAGTAGTGTTGTAAATAAAGAATATTCTCAAATAATTATCCTCCGAGTATAAGAAAATTTGAAAATATTAAGTTCTAGGTATTATTGAACACAATACTTTTTCGAGATAACTTTCAAGAAAAAATCCTATCCGTAATTTCTCGGACTAAAAAATGTATTATCTTTTAAATTTGTTAGGATGCGTTTAATTAAAATTTGTTTCCAGTTACGTATAATTCATATAACAATAATTCTAAATATAATCGTAGTGTGACTAGGGGAACTTCACCCTTTTAAAATTTTGACAATTATTTTATTTTGAAAAATGATAACTTTATAATTTAATAAATTACTGTAAAATAGTCATGCCTCGTTATGTAGGTTCACTGGTTCGATTACATTGAAAAATTATATAAATATTAAAGAAAATAGTAAACATTTGGATTTGATTTTAGAAAATCAAAAATATTATATTATTAATTATTTAATAAACTAAGAAGTTTTTGTGCAATAAACTTGTACTTTTTTGAGCTGAATAAATTTTTATATTTAATACTGAAAGGGTTATATTTAATAACACTTAAGTTAAAGGTCACAGAAACTAAAATTTTAACAGAAAAATGAAAACACGCGTTATTGATAATCTTAATATCACAACTTAAAAAATGTTGGGTCTAAAAATATTCATGATATTAACTTCATTGTTTATCATATAATTTTTTAGAAGCTGATTTCGAATATCTTTCATTTTTTCTATTATCAATATTTTAATTTGAGTATTTGTAAAATTATGGTTTTATCATATAAAAGTCAATACAAATATATAATAATATTATTATAATATTTATAATATTATGATGCTACTTTATGCAAATTTTGAAATAATTCCGTTGTTTTATCTTTAATATAGACTTTTAAAGCTGAGTTTTACAGAACTTTTTAAAAAGGGGAAAATTGACTTGTTATATATAAATTTTACTTTATATATTTTTTTGTTTTTATTAGTTGCTATGTCGATAGAAAATATTAAGAGATTCAAAAAATACTTTAGTTTTGTTAATTACTTCTTTTTTAATTGACATATTCACTATAAATATGGAAAAGAACTGAATAAGTAAATTAAATTGTAATAACGGCTATTTTTCTTAATTTAAAGTATTTATACATAGTTAGATTTGGTAAAAATTAAGAAAGAGTTTTTTAAAGCTTTTTAATGAATATTATAATAACTCAAAAAGAAGAAATAAAATATTAAATTGTTGGTTAAAAATTATTTATTGAAATAAGTTATATTTGTTGGTATTGTATGAGCATAAGAATAATTGAGTTACTGTAATATTTATTAAATAAAATTATATAATATAATTTTCTTTTGGGATATGAGTACGAGGGTTTTATGAGAAGATATAAAATATAGAAAAGCAAAGTGATGTTTGAACATTTATTAATATAATAATAATTTGAAATATAAATTATTGTGATAAATTATCATACATATATTATCAACAACGCCACTCGTACCAGTAGTTATCTAGGCTTGTGCTGACTGTGAGTCATGTCAATAAATACTTTGAGTAGTATAGGAACCACAAGTGGGTTCTCTATATTCGCAAGAGAGTCTTTATTAGTATCGACTACACAGGTAACCTACTCAAAAATTGTACTAGGCTGGCTAACTTCGTACAAACGTTATTGATTCTCTTTATTTATTTAGACAATATTTTATTCTAGAGATCGCTTTATTTTTCTAATTCCCTACTTAATTTATGTACTCACTATGCTTAAGTTTAAACTTTATAAATCTTCTATGAAATATAAATTACCTTAATGATGTCAAGAGTAAGGTTGAAAAAATGAATATACTTCAATTTTCTATCTAAAATCGTAATTTTTCAAACCACTTCTTGCACTCGTTGAAAGTTCATAAGGTAAAGTAGTAGCGAGAGAGATTGACAGTTTTTATGCCCTTTTATATTAAATTTAATTCATCTATATATGCAAGAAATGTCACGACCTCTTACTATTATCTGTTTATTACTCAATTGTGTTATTTATTACATATTATTTTACTTAAAATAGATTATTTGTCACAACTAAAGAATTTCTTATAGTTATTACATTAGATTTGTATCAATGCATTTTTAGACATATTTCTCGGAATAGTTTAAAGGATTGACATGAATATTTTATATTAATTTGATGACTAATAGACAATAACTTATAGACTACTGAATAATAAGTATATAGTTATGAAAATAATTCCATCTATAATGATATACTTTTTATGATTAGTGTATTTAGTACAGAAATTTACGACATAGATTTGTCTTGAATATTTGATAGCATTTTATTTAAAACATTTTACAGTAATTATTCATAATTATGAGATTTTTATTAAAAAAACTACTTTTAATTATTTAAAAATCATTTTTTATTAATTTAATTAATTCAAATTTAATTAAAATATATTTAAAAAGAAACAAATGAATTATGTTTGTACATCTAAATTAAAATTTACTGGATAAACTCAAGTATAAATAATAAAAACTTCTTACCTTCAAAAGTTTATATCAATATTGATAGGTTAATCTTCTTAATTCGACTTTTGTCTAGTCATCCATTATAAAATTATAATAAACGTTTAATAATATAACTAGAATTTAATAAATTACTAATTATTTATATGTAATATAATATATCATTTATATTAATATTTAATTAATTGCTCGAATAAAAATAGTAATTAATAGCTTTCAAATCGATTTTTAAAACATGCTTTTTTAGTGCTGTTATAACCATGACTATAAAATCGTCATTATTTGGTAGTCCTATGATTTTTCTTTGTCTGTAAGTTCCATCGATGAATGCTGAGAGCTCCAGACAATAAAAGCAGTTTTTTCGTGCGATAGAATCTCTTAAAATATATTTATCTGTTAAAAACGAAAAGTTCAATTTTAACATAGCTTAAATTTGATAAATCATAATACCATATAATTATTATAACTAACTTGTAGCCATTTTTCTGTTATAATAGTTTCATTGGTTTTGAAACTAAATCCAAACTGAATTATGAATTCATAATTATTAACTGTCATATTATGGCTATATGAAATATATTGTGCAATTGTTTTAACTGAACAAGTCGTTAAAAATTATCAAAATTCCCAACCGAGTTGATTCAGTTATTCTAACTAAACGTACTTAGTAGAATTACCAGTTAATATGGTTGATTTTACTATTGTATGGCTCTCTCAACTATATAATTTTTAAGCGTTTACCATATAAAAATTATTTTTTCTGTCGACGTATGAGAATTTTTAAATAATTTTTTACAGTGTTGTTTTTATAAATAATTGTAGTAAGTATTATCTAATTTCTGGTAATTATACGATCAATCTATTTTTAAAATATTTCAACTACCTATCAAAGTGTTTTACGATAATGATTTTTATCATTTAAAAATTACCTTAATCTTAATCTTTACTTCGACTTTACTTAACTTTTTAACATAGCTTTTATTTTTAACTAAAAATTTTTTTGAATTTTATGTACATTGAGTTTATACATTAAAGCGTGAAATAATAATAAAAACTATAGATGGAGTACTTTCAGTGTGTAGGATGTGGTTTTAAAATTCGGCAGTGGCTACAAAAATATACAAAAATAAATATTTTTATTAATATAAAAGTGTACGAAAGAGTGCTACATAGAACACAAGTATTGTAGGTTGGTGCGCGGGTAATGTTAATTAAATATTCATATTAAATCGTATATACGCGTTTTGTATCGGATAAAGAAGAAAACCAGTAATGCAAGTATGTACCGAATAAGTGATAGGGAAGGCATGTAATCTGTGATAGAACTATAGTTAGAAGGGAAGAGTGGAGTGTAATGGCGTAAAAGAGAAATGACTCCATGTATAATAGGAATGTATTCATTTTACACATATGATATATATATACATATATATATATATCGATGTTTACATACATAATGTTCACTCTACCCACTCCAATAATATGTAATACCTAGGTTTTACACTAAATAGACAGGAAGGTATTATTTTATAGGTCTACATTGTGTTAAACATTAAAAACGAAACAATTTGACGGTAAAGAGTCGTTTTTGTGTTCATTATAGCATGGAACCGAATGTAGCATTCTGAATACCAAATATCGAACCGGTTTTAGCAATTAATTACTGGATGTTAGGCTTTTTTTATTCTATTTCAAAACTATTATTTCCATCTTGTAACTATTTCACTTATATTTTTTCTTCTACCACAACATTTTTGTTACAATTATGTTTAAGATTAATATTTTTTTAAATAAAAATTTTGATACACTTCTAATACATTTTATGTTCCGTAGTAATACAACAAGTGTTTATTCAATCATTCTAAAAAATTACTAGATTAATTATATAAAACTATAATATAATATAACAATATTATATTATATTCAATCTAAAGAATATTATCCTTTAGATGCATTAATAGTCATTGATTTCTTTAGGCTTTTGATAAGATGGATTACTCTATTTTAATTCTTATTCTTGATGGTCTAGGTATTGATAATCCGCTCTTATCCTAGATATATTCGTATTTTTCTAACCAATATCAATATGTTTTTGTTCATGGTTTAAAGTCACCCATTTATCCCCTTCTTTATCTCCAAGGAGTTGTTCTATCGCTTCTTTTTTTTACTCTATTTGTAAATTCTGCCCTTTTAATTATTCTACATTTTGAACTACTTATTTTCGCTAATGATATGCAACTTTTCATACACATTAAATTTTTGACTGACACCTACTATAAAATGAAATAAAACTTTTGGTAGATGGGTTGAACTCTTACGGTTTATCCCTGTCATATATATATTCTAACCATATTCTATCTATTTAATATATTTTATCTAAGGATAATAATAGTGTAAAGTTTTTAGTTATAAGTCATTTTAACTTACCTCATTTACACATGTTCTCGAACAGTGATGGTTTACAATTTGATGTTAGGCAATCATAAAGTGCTGATTTACTTTTGGACTGTTTCACTTAGAGTGATTTTGAATAATTTAATTTAAATTATAATACATGACTTAATTTTCTCTAATATGCTAAACAACATTTTTTCTCTTATAAAATCCATTTCTCAGTGCAAGTATATATTTACTATTAATAGTCGATTTTGAATATGACGATAATAAAGCTATTATTACCCAGAACTCACTTACACCTAAACTCAGTAGATTGAAATTTTCTCTATAAATATGATAACATAGAAATAGCCTGTAATAAATTTTCATGAAATAATTTTAAATGTTACCAAGAATTTTGTACCATTTTAACATATTAAAAATCATAATCATTGTAAGTAGAAAAAATTTAATTGCAGATTTTAAGTCAGCACAAAAATTTAGTTTAGCAAAGTATTTTTTGGTTTATGTTAATTTAAAAACGTTTCTTATTAGTGATATGATTTTATTGAATAATTCAATATAAAAACCAATATTATACTCTTATTATTTCTAGAGATATTTAATATTAAAATAGATATTTTAAATAAAGTATTTGTTTTAGAAAAATTGTGATTTTTTTTAATTCGACGGGCAATTTCAAAATTATTTAACTTTGTAGTTGAAAACTATTACCATATCAAACCTAATTGGACAATAAATATTTTCAAAAAAATTTGAAATGAATGATTTTAATTGTCTATATAGAGAAAATGATCTATGTAACTTTTTGATTGATTATATTGTTGAAAAATATTGGTCCAATAAAAGCTGAGAAAAATGAATGATAGGCAGAATATAAAAACGAGATAGTAAAATAATTATTTTATTAAATCATTTAATATAAATACGAAATTAATTATCACAAGGAACTACAATGATCCATTACTGTATCTCTCATATTCAATAAACTTATATGAATTTAATATAAATTTTTAAAATTGTAAAATTTTTGGGAATTTAACCCTGTTAACATGGAACGAAGGAATTTTTTTCAACTTTTGATTGTAATGTCTTTAATATTATATACGATTTGTAATCTTTTGACATAAATCGAGATTTGCGTCGAATTTGTTCAAATTGTTTATAAAAGTTGAGTGAGAGTTGAGAATAAGTGGTAATAGACACAAAAAGAAAACATAAAAACCCAGCGCAGGGGAGTCGAGGCACAGTGGTGACGTAGCATAGTTGGATCAAGTATAATGATATCAGACAATGATTAAAATCACTATAAAAAAAACGTTACGATGCAAATCTTTAGATAGTGTTTAATTTTAAAAAATTGGTGGATTATTACAAAAGCTACATGATCTGCTATTTCCTTATTAATATCCTGATTAAGATAAAGTATGTCGAATAAAAAAGGAATTATTGAAAAATATTATTTCTCATAAAAAATCGTGTTGATCCATACACTTTTCAATAAATTATAATATTATAAAGTTAAAAATGTAAAAAATGAAATCGAGAATTTTCACACAAAAATAGCATTTGGTAGCCATTTTCACCGTGAAGACAAAATGAAGTCCGAATTTTTTTTTTTCATAATAAAGTACATTACAGATATAGTATTTGTTAAAATTGTAGTAATAGCTATCAACACAACCCTAACTAAATTTTACCAACACATACAT
Organism: Daktulosphaira vitifoliae; assembly: GCF_025091365.1. Lineage (NCBI taxonomy): Eukaryota > Metazoa > Arthropoda > Insecta > Hemiptera > Phylloxeridae > Daktulosphaira > Daktulosphaira vitifoliae. Next base: position 5,622,392 of record NW_026099573.1, on the reverse strand, counting down.
ATAAATAAATAATTATACAATCCCAACGGTTTAACATATTTAATAAATATTGTTCCAGTTAATATTTTATACTACTTTTTTTTTTAAATAATTTTTATAGTTTAGGATTACGTTAAATTTTTATGATTTGTCTCTAATAGGAAACAAAAAGAAATAAACAAACGCCATTATTCAATTAGCTAATATAACCATAGGAAAAACATCTTCAATAAAAAGAACACAAAACAGTGTTTTATAGTGTTTCATTTAGAGAAATTGATGAATTATTCCAAAAGCAACATCAACTCTTATTTCTTTGATTATATCCTGATTATTAGTTCTTTGATTTTAAAATATAATATATGAATAAATACTAATTATAATTATTAAATTTAGTATGAAATTGATATTCAATAATTTAATATTGTAATTTAAACGGAGAAATTATAAAAATAATAAAAGTTATATTTTGCTTTACTTTTACGTGTATAAAAATTTAAAGGGCTTGATACAATAATTTGCAATAAAAACTGTTATCATTAAATAGAAAATTTTATGAGAATTAAAACTATGCTATTTTTAAGACTAATATGTAGACAGGAAATTTTATATTAAAATACAAAACCAAGAATTTTAAATCAAAAATAGCTTATTTTTGAATACGGTAACTATTTTCACCATGAAGACAAAATAAAGTCCAAAATATTTTTTAATATTTAAGTATATTACATAAGCTTTAATTTAAGATATATATAAAAGTGTCAGTATTTCCGGAACACTTTCAAAAATTAAGTTGAAAAAGTAAATTTTTTTGAAAAAGTTGTCATTTTAAATCCCTTCCTGTGGGCAGGTAAAGGGTCAAATTTATAAAAATAATACATCAATTGATAAATAAAGACATTCGTAAAGGCATCTATAAAAAAAATATATTGATTTGTTCATTTTTGAAAAAGTTATGGCAGTTTTAAGAAAAAAAAATTTCGAAAATTAGCGATTTTTCAATTTGTAATTTTTTTGGAGATTTCCCTGTTATTTACGGGGAACGAGGGAAATTTTTTCAATTTTTGAGGGTAATATCTTCAACTAGATACGATTTATCATATTTTGACGTATCGTTGAAAAAAATCGGTTCGGTGATAAATGAGAAAATATGGTAACAGACACAAAAAAAAACACATCATAGTAAAATTAATACCTTCTCAGCTTCGCATCGAAGCTAAAATTTGTACGAACACTATAAGAAATCAGCCGTCATATCAGCAATATTAAGTAAGTATCTAACAAACATTTATTATTCATTGAAATATTAAATCATAGAAATTATAAAAATATACAAATTATGAAATTTAACGGATTTGCATCGAAGCGTATTTTATGGTAGTAATGATAGTTACTGTCAATTTATTATATTACTGAGAATATATGGTAATAGACACAAAAAAAAACACATCATAGTAAAATTAATGCTTTCTCAGTTTTGCATCGAACTAATAAATAAATATATAGTAATTAAGGTGACATGTATTTGTTCTTCTTATTTTTATATCTGTTATTTAAATTGTTGTTATGATATCTATTGTATAACATTAATATCTGTACTTATTACCTCATAAGTGTATAAAATTTTTAATAAATGAATAAAAAATAATAATGATAAGAGTTATTTAATAAGCCAATCTGAACAATAAAATTCTGATTGTGCCTACATTTGCAAAATACGCTGTCAGGTTTAGGCCTTACAGCGTCCTTGCATTAATTATTTTGGTGCTGGATAATAAAAAATTATGATTTTTTTTGTGACAAGCAAAAAAAGGTTTACATAAAAATATTAAATTTTTCTTGTTTGAACACAGTGTACCATCATATATAAAGCTGACACTATATACATTAAGAAAATATATATAAGCAATACAAAAAATTGTTATGCTAAAATTTTTTTTTTGTAAATATGACTTTCTATTAAGTAAGTTAAGGCTAAGGAAGTAGTGAATCTTTAACCCTTTCAGCCCTTACATCAGAAAAAATGAATATAATCCATTTTGTTTTTCACAGGCTATTTAATTATGAAGCAAAAAAGTACTAAAAATTTTTTTTTGAAACACTATTGCTTCCCTTTTTTGACTAGGATTTATTTGTCCCGTTTACATTTTTATTTGAAATACTTATTGCAAGTGGGCCTTAGATGTCCCGACCGGACGGTTCAAACGATAATAGTAACCAATTATTTTATATAAGCAATTTTCGAGCCGAGACTCAGACATCTCGCCCGTCCTGAAAGGGTTAAACATCCTCGAGGAACTAAAAACGCATAGAGATACGGTGTATTGTTTTATTAAACTTTTTAATATAGAAGTATTAAAAATAATAGAATGAAAAAAAATATTGTACATAATGTTGGTCTAATAATAGGTCATGTCTGAATGATAATCATGTCCATTGTTAAAGGATAGTAATAAAATTGATGATTTTGACAACTTCTGGAAAATAATCAAATACCCTAAGAGCCTGCAATAATATTTCTTCTGAGAAGTTGTAAATCAAACATTATTGATATTATTACTGTATTCAACTTAAGATTGTTGCACACAATAGAATATTATGAATAGACTAAATGCGGTTAATGACCTCTAATACGCTGTTTATAGATTATCATTATTTTTTATGCTATATCCCAACCAAACTAGTTAATTATTGTTTTCGCATTAACTTGTCATGATTTTTTAAGTGTACGTTATAACTGTAGTTCTCAAATAAATCGACTATTCTGTTAAATGGTGGGGTATGAATTACTGCAATTCATTAATGGACATTCTTAAGATATAGTACTGCCCTGCCGCAACGTTAACACGTTTGTCTTCATTGATTAGGTTATTAATTTTATTGTGCTACAAAATAACATCTCTAAGATCAAGTAATTTTAAGATACTTGAATTCCGTAAATCGTCTTAACAACAATAATATCCCATTTAAACTATGTTTTGGTAGGCAAATGATTTTTAATATTTTGAATAATAGGGAGAAAAAAAGTGACATGGCTTTAAACAATTCCTCATAAGCACTTGTTGAATTTTTTTAAGTAAATAATATTTTTTTATTGCTCATCTTTATTTTTTTAATAACATCACACATAAAAAACCGATAAGCTATAAAAAAGTGGCCATTGACATTGTAACACATCTGCCTACAAAAAAACGTAGAATTTTTGTATACAAAATTAACTATTTTGAAAAGCCTGTGTGTTTTAAATATATATTTTAAATTATAAATTATGTAGTATACTACAAATTAAAAATGGTAGCCATTTATATTATTAAATCCGAAGAACAATTTTTTTTCATGATATTTCTTAACTTTTTAAAAAATTAACGAACCACAATAATTTTTTTGATATAAACACTTTATGTAATTCCCTTTCATTTGAAATAAATTGTTTCAAAATCTGACCCTTTGCCTGTCAAAATGGAAGTATTCAAAATAGCAACTTTTGAACAAAAATTTAACTTTTTCAAGTTTTAAAAATGTTCCGGAGATACTGCGTTCTAAAACATATATATTATTATACATATAATTTAATATATAAATTAAAGCTTGTTACGTACTATATATTAAAAAAAATTTGTCTTGACAATCTGAGTACAAATGGTTGTTGTAGTTAAAAACATGCTATTTTTGTGTTCAAATTTTTTTTTTTTGTTATTTTAAAATACTTTATAAGGTTTTTTCACAATAATAAGTCAACCATTTTTTATGAAATTTACACGAATTTTTTAAACTTATAATCACCAAATATTGGTAAAAACCCTTTGTAGGAGTATAAAATTCGTTTTTATAGTGAATTACACAATAAAATGAAACATTTTTAATCAGAATAGACCAAACAAAATATACTTTGCTAAACCAAATTTTTACACTGATTTCAAGTTTGAAATTAGATTTTTCCTATCACCTTTTTTTTTTTAAATTATTACTAATAAATAACACATGAAAAAATTTAATTAAAAAACATTTTTTATTAAGTTACTATTATTTTTTAATATGTTAAAAATAATTCGTACAAAAATTCAATTCAAAATGTTATTTTGAATTTATTATTTTGATCCATTAAGGTTGGATTTTATGAAATTTTATAATTTGAAAATGTTGAACTTTTAAATACTATTTTAGCTCAACTTGCAAGTTTAGAATTTTTATCATTAATTAAAAAAATTTATTTGGATTTAAAAAATCGTATTCTTTAGGATTAATATTTGATTCATTTTAATAATCAAGAACTCATATAATTACTATTATTAGTAAATATATATGAGAAAAGCACAAAATTTCGCTAAAATCACTATTTTTGTATTTTTATTTTCATAAACATTAAAATAGAAGTCATAGTAATCATCTTCATGTCACTATTAGTGTTAAAATAATTATTTATATTGATATATTGCACATTATACATTCTGCTTGTTATGTATTTTTT
>NW_026099573.1:5606179-5617875 GCF_025091365.1 Daktulosphaira vitifoliae | reverse complement strand
TTTTTTTTTTTTTTTGAATATATTTATTGATTATTCATGTATAACCTAATAATTAAACATAAATATTTGTTATATTAATTAATATTTTAATATAATATATTCATTCAAAATTTGGTTTTATTTTAAGTAAAAACTGTTAATCCATAACCAAAAACTATAGACTTATTTAGTAATAGAAAAATTATCATATTTTAAAGTATTTTTACTTAGTAATAATGAATACTTCATAGAAATAAAATGAAATATGAGAACCTAGTTAGATATGAACGTTAAAAAGCAGGTACGCCTCTACGATTATTTTACCTACACACGCAATTGTTGTTTCACATGTTTTTGTTAAAGCCTGTATGTGTATTTTTTATAACATGTAAGTGAAGCCTATCGGCAATACTGGTACTTATTTTGTTTTACTGAGTGAATCCCGCAGATCAGAGAATGAATTTGGTCGCTTCTATGCTGAACAGTTACTCAAACGTAGTTATTTAGTATTATTATTGTGCTTTTTAAACGATTAAAGCATGTGAATATGTGTGTGTTGGCGGTTATAATGACGGCACAAAAAAGCATGCGTTGATATATGAACACATAACACATACGCACACGCATAATATATTAATATTATGCACTCAGTTGGCTAGCATTGTAGGTTATTTATAGTGAGTTTTAGTGTAGAGATACCATGGTAAGCAGGTGTCATGCGACTGTGTTATTTGTTCATGCTCTTGGTATTATATATATTTTAATTCTGGAGACAAACGTAAAAACGTTATTGCTATAGACCACGTATTAATAAACCAGTAAAAGTTATAACTTCAAAAATAAAATCATTTTAAAACATATTATCAGAGTAAAAATTATTCTAAATTTACCAAGTAATAAGTTGTTGCTTTAAAAAGATAATGAACTTAAATTAATATCCAGCTCTATCAATGAGAGCATATATAATTTTTCTCTGGCTGAGATATCACACATACATAGATACTTTTTTTTATTCATTCATTTATTTATGGAGTATATCTTATATTAAGCAGCAGTTATTTCAGAACCAATAGTAAGAGTACGAGATTTCAAATTTAAAATAAGGAGTATTCACTTAATCCCCTTATTATATATTAAATATAAAAATTTATCTTGATAGTTTTAGAAATAATCTACTAATTAAAGTTTACCTCGCCTAAAATAAAAATAAATATTCAATTACGTTTTTTATAAATTTCTTTTAAATTAGGGTAACTAATTTTTTTCATTTTAAATATTTTAGATAAACTTGTTAAATTATCATGATTTTAAAATTATAAATTAATTCGACTTTTATACAGTGTATATTTTAATTTAAGTTTTTGTTTGTAAATAAACTTCATTTTTAAACATATACCACTTTTTTTGTGTATCAAAAATCACGTTGGTCTACTTTAGGGAGCAAATATCTTTAAATCATATAATATCTTATACCATTGGTCAATGATTTTGCTGCCCATGTAATCACACTCAACTAATACATGTAATACATAAAAACAATTTTGTCTGGTTTGCATCCACTTTCTTTCTCGGTATTTTTTTTTAATTTATCGTTTTATCGCATTCAGAACACATATAATTATTAAAAACGTATAATAGCATAATGTTGACTATGGAACCATAAAAACTATTACCGTCATGATACCGTACTTCTTCTTGAAAACATATAATTAAGTATTTAGTAATCGTTGTTGTGTACAGTATTATCTACAAGTCTGCCACCATTAAATAATTTTAATAAAATATACATTGTTAAGTAAAAACATCCATAGAATGTGAAACTGTTAGTCTATACTGTTTTCCTATGAGTCGCGATGTTAAACCATAAAAATGTCTTAATTATCTGAATGGGTTAAAATAAAAGTTTTTAATTAAAAAAATTTTTTTGATGACAATTTTCTAAGGAAGACAATGTTGGGGGGGGGCTACATATAATTTTCTTTTTTTTGGGGGGAACATAAATTCTAAACTGATTCATGCGATTAAAATCTTAAAGTTAACTATATGCATAAGTACAAATCTCAAACGGATTAAAATAATTAACATAGTAGATTGTAGATTAAAAACCATTCGGGTTACTTTTAAGGATATATATTTTACGTTTAAATGTATAAGCAGAACAAAAAAATAGGTAATAACTAGATACAACTTTTTAAATCTAGTATAGATTTAAAAAATGTGAACGTCAACTATTAGTTTCGATGCAAAGCAAAGAATGTATTAATTTAACTATGTGTTTATTTTTTTATTTTTTTGTGTCTGTTACTAATTTTTATCAGTTCTCACTGAACCGATTTCTTTCAACGATACGTCAAAAGATCACAAATCATATCTAGTCGAAGATATTACCCTTAAAAATTGAAAAAATTTCCTTCGTTTAACTCAAATGGCGAAATTTCCAAAAAAATTACAAATTTAAAAATCGTTAATTTTTGACATTTTTTCAATTTTATTTCCTTCAAACTACCATAACTTTTTTTAAAAATGACCAAATCAATATATTTTTTTTTTATAGATACATGAGAATTTTACCAAACAAGTTTTTATATATTTTTTGTAAATCTGACCCTTTACCTGCCCAAAGGGGGATTCAAAATGATAACTTTTACAACTTAACATTAAAAATGTTCTGAAAATTCTGAAACTTTTATATATATCTTAAATTAAAACTTAAGTAATATATTTAAATGAGAAAAAAAAATCGAATTTTACATTATCTTCATGGTGAAAATAGTTACTATATTCAAAAAAATGCTTTTTTGTGTTATAACTCTCAGTTTTGTATTTTATTTTAAAATATCTTACAAAGTTTTTTGAGTTAGAAAAAAATGTGTAACACATTTGATTTTTATCTCATTTAGATGCTATAACTTCAATGAATATCAAGGAGCCCTATCACTGTAGTCTCTCCTCATTTGAAGAAATTTCTTGTTCATATTACAATTATTTTACTAAGTGATTTTTTTTGTGGCTCTCATTTATTTTCTCAGCTCTCACTTGATCAACTCTTTTTAACGATACATCAAATTATCACATTTATTATTATGTTAAAAATATTACCCTTATGAGTAGAAAAAGAAATGTCGAACATTGTTTTTGTCTTCATAGTGTAAATGGCTACCGTATTCAAAATATACAATTTTTGTGTGTAAAATTATGGATTTTGTTTTTTCATCAGAAATTCATTTTTCCAAACAACTTTACTTAATTGTTTTGTTAAATTTTATTTTTAAAACATGATACTTTAGAGGNATTTTACTTAATTGTTTTGTTGAATTTTATTTTTAAAACATGATACTTTAGAGGTACTTTAATTAAAGTTATAATTTGTAACTCTAAGGATTCTATCGTTGTAACCTCAATTCTAAGAAAAAACTAAATAATTTAGTTTAAAAAAATAAGCCGTTTTTAATTAATACGTTCCCCTAATCCTACACCGATGAAATTTATCACTGAAATTTATTTATTTATTTTTACAAATAGTATCTAGAATGCAATTGTAAATTTAGTGTTTCATCAAAAATTTTCGAGGACATTCACGTAGTAACTATTGTTGTAATAATGATAAAAAAATTAAGTTCCTTTTAATAAAAAGATAATGATAGTGTACGTCAGTCATTTATTGTATTCATACTGTATATATGCGCATATTTAATATCAAAATATCGTGTTGTTATAATCATTTTTAGTGCGTTAGTGCAACATGCAATCAGTGTATGTTATCTATATTTAATGACTTTAAATACTGAACGGCGTATAGATAAGCTAATTATTATTACTCTTAAAGTGAACAATACAATTGTTGTGCAAAGATATTAAATTATTTTATACCAAACTTATCTTAGAGTATATGTATGTTTAATTTTTAAAGTTACTAATAATATTTTACTATATTATTTGTAACGATTTATAATAATAATAGTAATGTATTACAATAATTATCTATTAATCACTTTGTGTACTTTGAGTAAAACACTCAAATACTGATGGCTCTTTAGACAATGACAACGTGACCAGTAGGCATGATAATAATCAACTTTTTGTTCTAATAAGATATTGAGTCATTGTGTCAGTAATATTGATATAGAATGAACTTACAAGGATAATTTTTGAATTTGCAAAATTTCTTGGAATTTCAGTTTTGATATATTTTTTTTAATTTATTTAGAAAATTCAATTATAGATCATACTGTTTATATTCTCAATGAAAACCCAAATCTATAAGTTATGCATACCATGTGTTTAAACACTTTAGTAAAATAATTCTGAGTTTAATTAATTTTCATTTATAATTTTAATTATAATATTGATTATTTTATAAGAACGCATATCAGAATAATTTTGTATGCAAAAAGAGAGTAATAAAAATTGTTTTTTGTTTAAAAATTAAGTTAAATTTTCATTATAATAAGAGACAGGCTGTGTTGGGTTTGTTGCTTTATTTTTTACTCATATATAGAAGAAATGAAATTACTCATTTTGTTATTTAAACAAAATTATAACTAAATTATTATACCTTACCCAGAAAAGTGTCAATGTTTCTTTTCCACTAAAAAATATTGATTCTCAAAATGAAAATATCGGTTGTCATAAAATTAATATTATTGAAACTTATGAGTGTTCGTGCACAAGTTATACTTAAATTATTTTATGTTAGTGTCCCAATGGCAAGTCGAATCGTCCAAAAAATAAATCTGATACTTGTAATCGTTGTCAATTTTTTTTCCTAATTAATTCATAAGCACATAGTGCAATCACGCAATGGGAAGATTAGAGTTCAATAATATTTTTAAATAATTAATATCGTATTGTCGTAAGTAAAATAGGAGACTATTTCATAATTAAATTCTCATTTCTACTATTAGCATGAGCCGCATTATAATTATAGAAAAATTTTTGTTCAGCTTACTATAATAGTCATGAAAAAATATTGACAACGACTTCCTTACAATAACCACAGATGGACTAATTAATGGAAATAATTAATTTAAATTAAGTAGAAAAATGTCAATAATTAACTAGTAATTATTTTTCTAACTAGCTAATCCTTGGCAATAACACATAACTCACTTTACGTAGAGTTGCATTTAGGAATTTTGGCGCTCAGGATATCAGATTCTGCAACCATATAAAAAACACACTACTCTGTATTTTTTAAAAATTACGAGCAAAAAAGGTTTTTAGTGCATGAAATTCACTTGTATTTATTTACTAAAGTAGCGGCTACTATTTTTTCAAGTACTGTCCCCAAACTGAATGCCCAACAAAATAGACTCATATTTGATTTACATTGAAAAAATTATTCCCATATTTTACTTATACATTAATTTTGAATACAGTTAATATAATTTTTCCATAAAAGTATCAAATTGGTTATTAAAATGAAATTTGTCCATCATTAGTTACCAAAATTATCCATACATCCTATACGTAAAAATTAATATTAAATGTATGTAAAAATTCGGATATCGCAGTCGCACGACTACTTTTACTGTTCTTTACTATAAATTGTTTTAATTGTGAAATTGAAAATATCTTTTTAATGGATATAAACTAAAAATTTGAAAGAAGTATTTCACTGTAAAATCATTACGAGAAACTCAAATGGTAAAAAACCCAGCACAGGGGGTCGCAGCATAGTGGTGACGTGGCATAGTATAATATCTGACAGTGATTAAAATCACTATAAAAAAAAAACGCTTCGATGCAAATCTTTAGATAGTGTTTAATTTTAAAAAANACGCTTCAATGCAAATCATTAGATAGTGTTTAATTTTAAAAAATTGGTGAATTATTCCAAAAGCGACATAATCTGCTAGTTCCTTATTAATATCCTGATTAAGATAAAGTATGTCGAATGAAAAAGGAATTATTGAAAAATATTATTTCTCATTAAAAAATTATGTTGATTCATACACTTTTCAATAAGATATATCATTATAAAGTTTAAAATGTAAAAAATAAAATCGAGAATTTTCACACAATTATAGCATTTGGTAGCTATTTTCACCGTGAAGACAAAATAAAGTCCGAATTTTTTTTTTGCATAATATAGTATATTACATTAGCTTTAATTTAAGATATATATAAAAGTGTCAGACTTTCCGGAACACTTTCAAAATTTAAGTTGAAAAACTAAATTTTTTGTGAAAAAGTTGTCATTTTGAATCCCCCCCTATAGGTAGGTAAAAAGTCAGATTTATAAAAAAAATATACCAAATGATAGGTAAAGACATCATGCATCTATAAAAAAAAGAATTATATTGATCCATACATCTTTCAAAAAGCTATAGCATTATAAAGTTAAAAATCTAAAAAAGAATTTTTTTACAAAAATCGTATTTTTTTTATTAACTTTGATGTCTGTTTTCACCATGAAGATAAAATAAAATTCGAAATTTTTTTTTTTCACAATAAGTTATATTTTATTAGCTTTAATTTAAGATATATATAAAAGTGTCAGACTTTCCGGAACACTTTCAAAAGTTAAGTTGAAAAAATTATACTTTCTATATGCATTTTTTTGATTTGAACTCCCCCGTATATAGGGAAATGGTCCGATTTAAAAAAACAGTATGTCGAATGAAAGATGTATATAAATAATACTTCTCATGAAAAAATTGTATTGATCCATACATTTTTCAAAAAGTTATAGCATAATAAAGTTGAAAATACAAAATACAAAATCGAATATTTTCACACAAAAATAGCATTCGGTAGCCATTTTTACCGTGAAGATAAAATAAAGTCCGAAATTTTTTTTTTTCATAATAAAGAACATTACATTAGCTTTAATTTAAGATATATATAAAAGTGTTAGACTTTCCGGAACATTTTCAAAAGTCAAGTTAAAAAAGTTAATTTTTTGTGAAAAAGTTATCATTTTAAATCCTTCCCTGTGGGCAGATAAAGAGTCAAATTTACAAAAAAAATATACTAAATGATAGGTAAAGACATCAAGCATCTATAAAAAAATTATATTGATATGTTCATTTTTTAAAAAGTTACGGTAGTTTTTAGTAAAAAAAATTGAAAAAATATCGAAAATTGGCTATTTTTAAATTTGTAATTTTTTTGGAGGTTTCCCCCATTTACGGGGAACGAGGGAAATTTTTTCAATTTTTAAGGGTAATGTCTTTGACTAGATACGATTTGTGATCTTTTGACGTATCATTGAAAGAAATCGGTTCGGTGAGAGCTGAGAAAAAGTGGTAACAGACAAAAAAAAAAACACATCTTAGTAAAACTAATACCTTCTCAGCTTCGCATCGAAGCTAATATACTTATTTTCTAATATTCAATGTAAAAAAATTATTTTTGACATTCAATCACTTTCATTTATACGAGTGCTTAGTGTAAAAATTCATTATCGTTTATTTTTGTTTTTTTATTTTAGCGTCATTTAAATATACATGATCGTGATTTTGTAATATGACACAAAGACGATATTTTAAATGTTTATATCGTATTTATAAAAAAATTAATGAGATTTTAAATAATGGTAATTACAAATATAAATAATTTAGAAAAAAAACCGTTAATACCATACCAGCGATGTATACATTTTATTTATTAAAAAAATTATCTCAATTTATATGTTTTACAGAAAATAATTTTAAATTGTTCATCATATACATTTTTTAAGAATGGCTACATTCTTCAGATGTTGATAAAAATGATATATTTTAAAGAATTTATAAAAATAAATAAATAAATAATTGTTTTTTTTTTAAATTTTTTTCAAAATATTAAGTAAATTATAATTAAAGTAAATATCAGATAACCAATAAAAATCTTACCTTAAAGTTTAGACGGAATGACATTTTTCTAATTAATCTATATTTTTTGTAAAATAATTAATATTAAGCTATGAGCTTTTTATCACTTTGTTCAATACATTAAGGAGTATAATATGCTCCTTTATACTCCTTGGTATATTTACCAATATTAAAATTTATACGTTTAATACATTTTTTTAGAGAATTAATTCAATATTAAGAGTGTTAACTTGTCCCATTTTCTCCTTGGACCTATTTTTGAAAAATTGCTGGTCAAATAGAAATCAGTAGGCATAGTAATATATAATTATAATAAATATACCACTAGACTACTTTAAAATAAACTATTACTTACTAGAATATTATTTAAATTTTATTACATGTTTAGAATTTTTTGTGTTGGATAGGTTAGAAAATATAATTATTAGGACAGTAGCATCTATTCGCACACTTAATTTTATGGGTGCAATTAATTTTTGGGGTGGGTGATGGTTATATTAGTAATAGTTACGAATTAAGAATATCATATGTATATCCGATATCATATAAAAGATGTTAGTGCCACTGTGAGCAATTGTATAAATATATACTGATAATTCCGTGTGTCGTTCACATTTCGTGTATTACNAATATATACTGATAATTCCGTGTGTCGTTCACATTTCGTGTATTACTTTTCATAAGAATAAAAATTAATATGATATGCGCGTGGGAGCTGTGGCGGTGGTAATGGCCGTTCTGATGTAATAATAATATGTAGAATATTAATTTTGAGTATAATATCTGACAGTAATATTATAGACGAATACAACAATTAATAATTCAAAGACACAAATATCGAACGTCGTCGCGGTCGTAGTCGTCATAGGTATAATTATTTCACGAAAGGTCAAAATACATTGTGGTTTCGTTATTTGTATTCGTGCATTATTGTACATAGTTGTTATTATAATAATTATTGTATTTAGTGTTCTTAAAAAAACAAGCTATATCTAAGATCGATACAGTGAAGGGATAGTTGCGCTATTAATTATTCAAAATAATGTTGGAAAAAAAAGAAAAAGTTTGCTTCTAATGACGTGTCATATATGTTCTAATAGTTAGTAAAATATTTTGTATATTATTTTGTTCCATATAAAAACGCAATGATACGTTCGGTTATGAGAAATTTTTCCAAACCCTTCAATTAGTTATTTTTATGGGTAAATGTTGATCACAAGGGTCGTTCCCTAATTTTATCTATAAAACATTACTATACTGCATTATGTAATGTATATATGCGTTTATTTATAACACTGATAGACATACAAACGCTTTCCTACTAAGTTCTGGCAATGGTAATTTTTGTATTAGTATTACTGTACAGAGTGGAGCAGATCTAACAGATAACTTCTATAACTTTTGATTCAGTAATCAATTCATTGTAATTTTGTTTTAAAACAATTACTGCATTTTTAAATTACATTAAAAGTATATTTTTTATTATTAAAGACAAATAAAAATATGATTTAAACGTAGTTTAAGAATGCGAAAATTCTTTAAAAAAAAATTACAACAAAATGTCGTATGATTATTTTAAAAGTTATAAGAGTTGTCAGTTAAATCTGTTACACTCTGTATAATAGAATAGGTGTAATATTTATTTGAACGAGCACACTATACTTGTGTGTGCTGTGTCAACCGCACCGCGGCTGTCAAAACATATTTAAAAGCAATTAAAACTTGGAATATTTGTGTTGGCCGTGGTCTGCAACAATTTCCAGTTGACCCTGACGACGGTTAAAGCATACGAGCCGATCGTGATGTAACTATAATACATTTAATGTAAACCAAATATTGTAACNTACCATATTGAAAAATATACTATTTTTGTATGATAATTATGGGTTTTGTATTTTATTTTAATAGAAGTTGATGTTGCTTTTGCAATTATCCATCAATTTTTTAAAATTAAACACTATCTACAGATTTGCATCGAAGCGTTTCTTATGATAGTGATTTTAATCACTGTCAGATTAAATCTATACTGGACCCTACTATGCAATGTCTCCACTATGCCGCGACCCCACTGTGCTACCGTTTTTTATTATTAAAGACAAATAAAAATATGATTTAAACGTAGTTTAAGAATGCGAAAATTCTTAAAAAAAAAATTACAACAAAATGTCGTATGATTATTTTAAAAGTTATAAGAGTTGTCAGTTAAATCTGTTACACTCTGTATAATAGAATAGGTGTAATATTTATTTGAACGAGCACACTATACTTGTGTGTGCTGTGTCAACCGCACCGCGGCTGTCAAAACATATTTAAAAGCAATTAAAACTTGGAATATTTGTGTTGGCCGTGGTCTGCAACAATTTCCAGTTGACCCTGACGACGGTTAAAGCATACGAGCCGATCGTGATGTAACTATAATACATTTAATGTAAACCAAATATTGTAACGTCTTCGGCGTGTTAAAAATTCTATACTAAGTACATGAATTCTACGATGGCAATAAGAATCATTATATTATCACTGAGTAATTTACATATTATTTTACATAGGCGCTACGTTGCGCGTGTATTACACGTTTAAAACGTGCATTATATGATATAACTATATATTTTGTGACGTATAAAACGATTTTCATCGTATATATTCACATATCTTACCTCCGTGTCTCTAGTAATTTTTATTTTTGGGCTTTCAAACTACAGTGAACGAGTGTACTATGCTCAAGTATGTCGCAACATCTGAGTTCACGAGCTGTCATTGCATTTTAGATTTCGTTCAGCGCACACGAATACATTTTATCACTTCACCGTTTTCACTTAGAGTAATTTATTTAAGCACATCCTATAAAATTCATAAAATGTAAAAAAAGTATTTAACTGAAGTATTTTTTTTTATATTCTTAATCCTTATTAAATATTTGAGTAGTTTAAAAGCTCTAACAAAGGAAGCAGTATTTTGGTTGTAAGAACTGTAGTTGACAATGGATTCAACTGTAAAACCACAATACTAATTAGTTAATCTTATTCATCAAGATCGCAATTTAAGGAAATGTGAAGATGAAAAACCACAGAACGAAAATAATTATGTGATATAGATAATTCCGTTTTCGTTTAACAAGATAACATGTAAACATGAAAAATATTATGTATTTTTACCCTAGAATTAGGTCCTAGTTACGCCATTATATTAAGAAATGTTTCGATACTTATAAATTTCAAACGATTATCTAAATACTGACTAAAATCTCAATTAATATAAATAGAAACATTTTTATATAGTAGATACTGTTCCAACACTGATAGTGATTACGCCACTAAAGACGTTATAACTCCTTAACCGATTTAAATTTATTCCGATAATAACATTGCTAAATACATTTTTACACTAAGTAAATTTCCGATAGATTTATAAGAAATTAACCTGTTATACAAATGCTCCTGATCCTTTTTTAAATTCCAGTCATATCAAAATGAATCTCAAATACCCAGATAAAATGTTGAATTACAACAACAGTTTAGCCATTGAGTATTAAAATGGTACGTGTTTATCAAAAAAAAAAAATAGAATTAAAAACAGGACACGAAATAGCATGAACTTTTTAAAAATATATTACCTAACACTAACAAAACACAATCTGTTTCAGGAGTTTTCTATTATAATTTAACTAAAATTTTTTCAAACGCTATTATTGCAAAAGAAATTTTAATATTGTAAATTTTATCTGTTTATTGCAAGTTAAACATTTAATCTAATTCAGTAGTGGACTAAGCTAATTTGCAAATTAATAAAAACTGCAGGGCTTGAAACCGTTTTCATAACATTAAAATTATAACGTTATAATTACCAAAAAACTATTAGAATCGTAAAACGCAAAAAAACATGAACGATTTACGAAAAATA
>NW_026099573.1:5518736-5604164 GCF_025091365.1 Daktulosphaira vitifoliae | reverse complement strand
TATATATATATATATATATATATATTATATTAATGAAGGACACAAGGAGGTTGGTTTTCCAGGGATCTTTAACAAAAAGATAATAACTAATAGAAAATAACTCTATTCCACCGCTGTTCAAATAACCTTTTAAGATATAATAAGAACGATATTATTAGATCTATTGATATGGTACTAAGATGTTATAATACTTTCCTTGACAACTTTTAATAGGTAAATATTAAATCAGATACTTTTAAAAAAGCAAACATAAAAAATGTGTTATCTGATGATTTTAAATATTACATTAAGCTTAATTTTTAATGGTTTCTTTATTTTTGACTGTTAATTATCTACAAGTAAACGTAAAGCTTAATGATTTTAAAAATATGTACCCGATGTTTTCTAAAATTTGTAAATTTTGATACTATAGTGTTAATATCAACATTTTAAAATCAACTTCAATCAGTTACGTGATTCAATAAAACAATAAATATTTATAAAAATGTTCTATTTATCCTGATTCTCTACTATTATTATTAATCTATTTTATATTGTATTATATAAACGTATATTATATATTGTATTACATAACTACAACGTTTTATACATGTAAATTACAGAAATTTAAATTTAAAAATATTATATTATATTATAATATTATATCCATACAAAAAAAAATTTGTTCTGAGTTTTAATTAAGTTAATTACATACAACTTTATTGTAAGAGACTATGTTTTATTTATTATTATCGATTGAAATTATTTAAGATGGTTTCCTGTCTCAACTGAATTGTACCGAAAGGTATGGTTAAACAATTTCTATACAAAACAACATTATTGTTGTAATGTAAAATAAAAAAAGAGTTGAACTATTTGAACTTTTACAGGCTTATAATTATTTCAGGATCGATATTATTAGAAAGTAAAAGTTATTGGTACAACTATAAATATTGGTATAAATTTCAAAGAGATTAGATTTAATTTTCTTCTCGTAATATTTGTTATGCTCACATCCCCAAAAAATTCCGGATGAAAAAATCGTCAATTATTTATAGCAATAAAACATGAATAACATTATAATTATAATTATAACGATTAAAATGAAAACTGTTGTCAAAACGTAATCAAAAATCAAAAAATATGTAATATCAATACAAACTAAAAACTGAATACAACTTTTAACGTAAAACAATTCCTATGGAAACAAAAATAAATTCTTTTCAAATGTTTAATTTATTTAACTCTTTTCGAACGTTAAAAAATTTTATATTGAAATAAAATAGTTATTTGTCCATGTTAAAACTGCTAATAATAGTAAATTACATTTGAACCTATTTAATGTTAAATGTAATAACTTTAAAACGTTTAACCAAAAAAATTAAATAACATTTTCAGTGATGTACATACGTAAGTAGGGTTTTATTTTAATATCCTACCTAAACCAAACATTATTTTAATGTTTTTTTTCAATATTCCATGATTGATTATTACGCTTTTAAATTTAAGTATTTATTATATTTGAAACATGATAATTTAATATTATTAAGTGTTATTATATAATAACTATTAATTACTAAGTATTTTGTTAACTTATACCAGTTTTAAACGTTAAAACACGAATTTTAATTATTTCATTGACTTGGATATTCTAAAGTAAACTAATATACAATATTTATAAATAATACCTATTTATAACATTTAATGTATACTCAGTAATAAAGTTTAATTTATCAATAAAAATTTATCAATTTAAACAATAAAAAAAAGAACATTTACTATTATTACTTTCATTTTTAAAACAAGTTGTTTTAGCAATAAAAAATTAATAAAGTTTATGCTAATGAATAAGCTATTTAAAAATGTCATTTTTGGTATAGTAGTTATTTATATTTATACTTAGTTTAAAATCATAAAAAATATAGACATTTCATAACAAAAGTTGATTTGTGTAAATAATTTTTTTAAAACCCCTCAAATAAAATTTGACAAAAACTGAACATTTTCACATTAAAAGCGTAAAACATATAAATTGTACAATGTTTAAGCATTGAATAACGTTAAACTCAATTTAGGATGATATTATAGAATATTTAAATGTTAAACAAAAAATTAATTTTTAATCAGACCACAGCTTTTACCACTAGGTAGAATACGTATGGATAGCCCTATAGTATAGTATATCATATCATTTACTATTTTAGCTTCGATGCGAAGCTGAGAAGGTATTAATTTTACTATGATGTGTTTTTTTTTGTGTCTGTTACCATATTTTCTCATTTATCACCGAACCGATTTTTTTCAACAATACGTCAAAATATGATAAATCGTATCTAGTTGAAGATATTACCCTCAAAAATTGAAAAAATTTCCCTCGTTCCCCTTAAATAACAGGGAAATCTCCAAAAAAATTACAAATTGAAAAATCGCTAATTTTCGAAATTTTTTCAATTTTTTTTCTTAAAACTGCCATAACTTTTTTAAAAATAACAAAATAAATATATTTTATATAGATGCATGATACCATTACATTTCATTTGGTATACTTTTTTTTTATATGTGACCCTTTACTTGCCCACAGAGGGGGATTTAAAATGACAACTTTTTCAACTTAATTTTTGAAAGTGTTCCAGAAATACTGACACTTTTATATATAACTTAAATTAAAGCAAATGTAATATACTTTATTATAGAAAAAAATATTTCGGACTTTATTTTATCTTCACGGTAAAAATGGCTACCGAATGCTATTTTTGTGTGAAAATTCTCGATTTTGTATTTTACATTTTTAACTTTATTATGCTATAACTTTTTGAAAAATGTATGGATCAATACAAATTTTTCATGAGAAGTATTATTTATATACATCTTTCATNAATTTTTCATGAGAAGTATTATTTATATACATCTTTCATACGGGGGAGTTCAAATCAAAAAAATGCATATAGAAAGTATAATTTTTTCAACTTAATTTTTGAAAGTGTTCCGGAAATACTGACACTTTTATATTATCTTAAATTAAAGCTTATGTAATATACTTAAATATTAAAAAAATATTTTGGACTTCATTATGTCTTAATGGTGAAAATAGCTACCGTATTCAATAATATGCTATTTTTGTGTTAAAATTTTTGGTTTTATATTTTATTTTATTATAAGGGGATTACACTGATTTTCATAAATATTATATCAACTAATTGACATAGTATAAAAAGTTAAACATATTTAAAATTTTTCGTTTCTTTGAAGTCGATTCATATGAATTTGCAAAAAATCTGATAAAAGGTACGTCTATCCAAACCACTGGTTTGAGTGAAGTCTAGTTACTTAATTGTATTACAATTATAAAGGTGACACACGCTCTAGTGACTCCTCATTGTTTGATACTCTCATCATGTAAAAACCGAATCAACTTTTGAAATAAAAGTTGTTTCTTTTTCTTTTGTAATAAAATATGTAACATGATCGCTACTAGGGAATCAATAATCATGTGTTTTTTCTTTTTTTTTTTTGAGGGAAAAAATCTGATGACAAGTTAATGACTATAACCGATGTTTTAAATTATTTTAATTTTGATAATTGATAAAATTTTGTTAAAAAATTAAAATAAATAAAAAGTAGTAAAGCTTCAAAGACTTCTGTATAATAATTTTAATTACTCAGGTACACAGGTGGCCTACTAATATGAAATAGATTAACCGATATTCTTGGTTTGTTCATTATTTTTATTGGACTGCATAATAAGTTTATTGTAAAAATATTCAATGATAATTATAACGATTGAAAGTAGTGTTTATGAGCTTAAATTCTGTCATATTTCATATTTTGACGGTTAATTACGGAAACCTTAAAATCAATTTAAAATATAATTAAATGTAAAATTGAATTCAGTTTAAAATCAAAGGAATAAATGACTAAGTATAATGTATGCCTACAAACCTCCAAAAATTAAGTTTATAAATAAACTTCTTGTATAATTCTAAATTTGATTAATATTGATTATTTTTTGAGTTACATTGTGATATAATGCATAACTCTAAAGTGGTTGAAATTTAGAAATTTATATTTATTCTTTATAAAAATAGTTATTGAAAAACACAAAACCTCGTTGTTATAATTAGAGGAGGCTTAGCGCTCTTCCTCTAAATGACGAGTTAGTCACCCAAAAATGTCGTTATCATATTTATTATTATATTAAGAAGAAGGAAAATATAATTAGAATTCTTAACATTTCTATTTCTCTTATATCTATGCTAACCCTATTAAAAATTTTATTCTAATAATATAATACAATATATGTACTATAAGTTA
This sequence comes from Daktulosphaira vitifoliae, assembly GCF_025091365.1. NCBI lineage: Eukaryota > Metazoa > Arthropoda > Insecta > Hemiptera > Phylloxeridae > Daktulosphaira > Daktulosphaira vitifoliae. Next base: position 5,599,874 of record NW_026099573.1, on the reverse strand, counting down.
AAAAAACGGTAGCACAGTATGGACGTAGCATAGTTTGGTCTATGGACAGTAATTAAAATCACTATCATAAGAAACATTTCGATGCAAATCTGTAGATGGTGTTTAATTTTTAGAAGTTGATAGATTATACCAAAAGCAAAATTAATTCCTATTACCTTCATCATTCCTGATTAGTAGTTTTTTGATTTAGAAGTATAATATATGAATAAATATTTATCATAGAAATTTAATTAGTATGAGGTTGATATTTAATAATTTAGTATTATAATTTTTTCGGAAAATTTATAAAAAATTATAAAGTAGTTATTACTTTTATGGTAAACGTGTATAAAAGTTGAAGGGCTTGACACTAAACTTTTAAGATAATAATTTTTTGTTAATTATGAATAAATGGTCTGCAAAAAATGTTCATCAGAGTCAACAATGTACTTTTATGTATAATAGTACATTAATATATAATATATAATATTATAAAATATAATTCAATTTTTCGCACTACTATCAAATCAGTAATTATATTTTTTTATCACCAATAATCTTTGATATTATTACTAATTAGTTAAAATCTATAGAATATAACTATTAGGAAAATAGCTCTGAATATTTCAATTGTATTTGAAAAAAGTAATAGATACAAAAAATGTCCAGAAGACCTATCTTCTATGTGCAAAAGACAGTCGAAGTTAAACAAAAAATAAGAGTTAATTTTGTTTAATTTACTAATTTCTTATAGTAAAACACTATCTACAAATTTGCATCCAAACGTTTCTTATGATAGTGGTTTTAATCACTGTCAGATATCATTTATATTTGTGCTAACTAGCCGCGACCCCACAGTGCTACCGTTTATTTAATTCATTCTTCACATATTATAAGGGTGTGAATTTAATTTTTTTTTTATGACAACATTTGTATTTAACAAGTTTATAAAATAAAAAATGACATAACTAAGAAAGTAAAAGCCGATGACAACTTTTTACCCATTATTTCGGAAATTATAAATATTTAAAAATATAGATAGGAAGTGAAGTGTGGATTATGTTATTTTTATCATTACGCGTTACTCTGATGCGCTTTNTATGTTATTTTTATCATTACGCGTTACTCTGATGCGCTTTCTCTATTCCACTTATATGAATATTAGTAACTTTGAAGTACTACTTTAAAAATTGTTTTTGGTTGGTCAAATTCTTAATTTGTTGTTTTATTAACTAGTTAATTATGTATTTTACATATGAAAAAAAAAAAGTACAGTGGGATAGTTTTGACAGGGCATAGTGGAGATGTTGGGATGTAGAGGTATAGATAATAATTGACAGTAACTATCATTACTACCATAAAATACGCTTCGATGCAAATCCGTTAAATTTCATAATTTGTATATTTTTATAATTTCTATGATTTAATATTTCAATGAATAATAAATGTTTGTTAGATACTNAATATTTCAATGAATAATAAATATTTGTTAGATACTTACTTAATATTGCTGATATGACGGCTGATTTCTTATAGTGTTCGTACAAATTTTAGCTTCGATGCGAAGCTGAGAAGGTATTAATTTTACTATGATGTGTTTTTTTTTGTGTCTGTTACCATATTTTCTCATTTATCACCGAACCGATTTTTTTCAACGATACGTCAAAATATGATAAATCGTATCTAGTTGAAGATATTACCCTCAAAAATTGAAAAAATTTCCCTCGTTCCCCGTAAATAACAGGGAAATCTCCAAAAAAATTACAAATTGAAAAATCGCTATTTTCACCATGAAGACAAACTTCATGGNCCCTCGTTCCCCGTAAATAACAGGGAAATCTCCAAAAAAATTACAAATTGAAAATAGTTACCGTATTCAAAAATAAGCTATTTTTGTTTTAAAATTCTTGGTTTTGTATTTTAATATAAAATTTCCTGACAATATATTAGTCTTAAAAATAGCATAGTTTTAATTCTCATAAAATTTTCTATTTAATGATATCAATTTCAAGCTTGTAATTGAGCTAAAAGTCATGGTAACATTCAATTTTTTTTACTATAAACTTTCACAAAACTTTATCAAAAATTTTCATCAACTTTAAAGAACCAAAAAAATAGGTTAAAAATGAAAATTTGGACTGATTATTATTAACATATTAAAAATCAAATCAGTAATAATTTGAAAATAAATTTTTTTTTCTTTTAATTATTATTTTATATGTAATTAGTAATAATATAAAAAATCAGAACTGTTAGAAAAAGTCTAATTGCAGATTTGAAAACAACGCGAAAAGTTGATTTAGAAAAGTATATTTTTGCTTCTGATGAAAATTTCTTGTGGTCCAGTGCATTTATTTATAGTAACAAACATATTAAAAATGAAAATCAATAATAATTTGAGAACAATTAATTTAAAAAATTATATAATATATAATTAAAAGAATTACTAATCTGGGTATAATTAAGGAAATAGAAGTTGATGTTGCTTATAGTTTTTAAAAATATACATTAAAGTTTTTAATAATATACATAAAATAAAATAAAATAAGTTATACAATTTTACCGTGCCACTTTTATTTTAGAAATACTATTATATTATTGTTAATATAGTTTATTATTGTTAACACTTACCACATACTACTTGATTATCCATTATTTAAAAATAATAGAATAATTTTTACAACTTTTAAATTAAAACAAAACTGCAATTAATTCACTGTGAAACTTATAAAAAATATGTGCAAATTATTATGACGTGACGCGCCGTTCGTAACATGTAACACAATCTGATTAAACAGAAAAATGTTTTGGTAATAATAGTATTTTATTTTATGTGTATTATTAAAAACTTTATTTAAACTTAATTTTAACGAATCATTAGTTTTAATTACATCTAATTTTTACAACTTTTAAGCTGATAAAGTTGATCGAACTGATAAAACCAATGAAATTATTAAAATTACAATTTTTACAAAAATACACGTTTATTATAGGGAAATTCTATGTGCAGGGCTCAAATGCAATCTGACGCAAAATTTTTTTTTTTGTAATTGTAGCTTAAGAGTTCTTCTACAACATGCATGTATTGGTGTAATCGTAATATTGCGTAATTTTGAGTTAAACTCTTTAAAAAACAATGTAAAATAAGTATTTGCATTTTTTTGTGTGTAAAAAATTATTAAAATTAAAAAAAAAAAGAAATAAAAATTTTTTCTTAGTAAATTTGAAAGCCGATGACTTTTTAAACATTTTAAATTAAAAAAAAAAATTAAGGTTTTTAATTAAGCAGGAAAAAATGATTGAAGAAATAATAAAAATCCTAGAAAAAAAACAAAAAAATACAGTGTTATGATATTTAAATAGCACCCAACCATTACTATATCAATTTTTGGCCTTGAATTTTTGTACATGACCTTATAAGGATATAATAAAAAAAATTTGCTGAAAAAAAAATTTTTATTAGTTGATTTAAAAATGGTACTTTTGGCCGGCTAAATCATCGTTTGGTCCCACTGTGCACCGGTTTACTTTGTCAACGCACTTAGTCAGAATAACTAAGGTAAGCTTGGTATATTTATTTATAAAATTGGTAGCGCTTATCGATTATGACCTATAAAGTTCCGAGCCTGTTTCATAATAAACCCTAAACTTTATAGAGCCATGGAGCACTTAATATTAAATAAAATAAAATAATTTTTTATAAAACATTTTTTTATTAAACTAAATCTAATGGTGTAAAAAAATAATAGGGTTGCCATTTAAAAATATGAAGTTGATACAAGTTTTGAGTATAAGGAATAGTGGTAGAAATTTAAATTTTCTTATAAAACAACATTTCAAAGATCCATAATGATTAAAAAAAATTGTTTATAACACTTGTATTTTTAAAGATATTACGTGAGACATAGTTAGCCCTGTATATATTGTTAATAAACAATTTCTAATGTCATATTATTCAAAAACACTGTTGATACCTAATAAGTTATCAATTATGATTATATTTTTTAAAACGTTAGAGGACACATTTAGTGTTTAAACGAGTTATTAGCTTGAAACTTTATTGACATATTATAAAAAGTAATCCACAAAACGTAACAAAAGACAACAATTTTTATTTTGCTACTTGATTTTATTATTTGATTGACAAGGTGTGTCAGTGTCTCTATCTTTATTTACTTTTCCAATAAAATTATCACAATAATTTATAAATGTACGCAAAGTTTATAATCCCTTTGTTATAAACAAAATTATAAACCTAACATTTGATAAACTAAATTCACATTTGCGTTTACTTATTACAAGCATAATAATATTTGATTAATAATTTTTATTTAAAATGGTATAGACTAACATCGACGTGATTACGTTGACTTCGATTTACATACTTGGTTGAAACTAGTTTAAATAAACGGAAGGTTTACTAAAAAAAAAAACGACTCACTTGGTCGATTAAGCCAAGACAGTTAAATAGTAATAGCTTATATGTTACATGATAATCATTAAACATTAAGCTTAATTCATCTTCGATACAAATGTACTGTAATATAAATATTATTTATATACAATCTACAAGAAATTTTTATGAAGTACAAGGTTATCCGATAACTATATCTCACACAATATTTTTAAAAATATAAGATAAAATAAATTATTTTTCTTTTCAGAAAAATTACGCACTTAGATTAACACAAAAAAAATATTGCTATTTTCTCTCTTTTTCCCTTAAAATTTCATCGACTTTAGTTGTTTAAAGGGAAACATATTTAACTTTCTCACAAATAAGCAAATGATCTAACTGATAAAATTATTGGTTGATACAGCTTTTAAACCAGTATTTTAAAAATTATTAGTTTTTTTTATACTAGGACGGAGGAGTAATTCGGTTCATAAATGCCAATAGAAAACAGGACAAGAAAACGTTAAAACGACAAATTCTGTCAAAATATAATATGAAAAAATAACAAAATTATGTGATATCGTAAAATATCGTTAAACATAATTCGACGTTAACGTAAAATAATTCTTATTAGAACAAAAATAAATTCATTTCAAACATTATATTTAAAAAATAAAATAAAGTAATATATTCAATATTTCTAGTACCTTTTCGTGGTATATTTCTTTAGTGTGCTGCTAATAATGAATATAATCCGTCAGATTTATTTGAGGAGGACAGCCTCACAGATTTAATGGGATGTGTAGCTTTTATATTTGAATACAAATATCTGAATCTTGTAGATAATTTGAATGAACCTAATGATTGGATAGAGGCTAAACAATTTGGAACATTATGACAACCATCACCTACATTAATAAATTTAGGAAAAATCATAAAAACTATTTTAAAAAAAAACCCAGCACATTGGGGTCCCCACTATGCCGTGATATTCAATATATTGAATATATTATTTTATTTTATTTTTAAATATAATATTTGAAAAGAATTTATTTTTGTTCTAATAATAATTATTTTACGTTATACGTTATATTATGATTGTCATGTTTTTAGTGTTGTTTTCATGAAAAAAATCCCAGCACAGTGGGGTCGTGGCATAGTTGGGTCCANAAAAAAAAAAAAAAAACCCATCACAGTGGGGTCGTAAATGTGGGTCCAGTATAGATGACATCTGACAGTGATTAAAATCACTATTATAAAAAACGTTTCGATGCAAATCTGTAGATAGTGTTTAATTAAAAGAAAACAAATTTGTCAAAAAAGTAGGTCAAGTGAGAGNTTAAAAAAAAAATTGTAAAAAAAGTAGGTCAAGTGAGAGCTGAGAAAATAAATGATAGCTACAAAAAAAACCACATAGTAAAATAATATTAATATGAATTTCTTCTCACGAGAGGAGACTTTCAGATTAAAATCACTATCATAAGAAACGCGTCAATGCAAATCTGTAGATAGTGTTTAATTCTAAGAAATTGATGGATAATTACAAAAGTAACATTAACTTCTATTTCCTTAATTATACCCAGATTAGTAATTCTTTTAATTATATATTATATAATTTTTTAAATTAATTGTTCTCAAATTATTATTGATTTTGATTTTTAATATGTAAAAAGTAATCATTTTGAACCTATTTTTTTTGTTCTTTAAAGTGAAAGTTTTAATAATAAAAAAATGAATTTATTACCATAACTTTTGCTCAACTTTCAAGTTAGAAATTGACATTATTAAATAGAAAAAAATGAAATTGTTAAGATTAATATGCAATTAGGAAATTTTATAATTACTATTTACAGTACATTTATCAGAAAAGTTTGATTTTTTTTACATTTTTATCGTAATAGATCACTTAAATAAAAATTATGGTAATCATTTCTAATTAACTTTTGGCGTTTAAAAAGATTCTACAATGGAAATATTCAGAAATTAATTAATTTTAATGATTATATATCTAAAAAAACCAACAAAAAAAAGTCATTAAAAAGATTTACTTAATTGAGCGTATTATAAAATTTGATTATAATTGTAAAAAACCATCGTTAAATTCAGGTGAAATTAAAAATCATTTTTTTTTTAGATTTATGATTTATATAGCAACATGTTGCAAAAAAATTTGGCATATTAAATACTGGTAGTAGCACACACAAATACAGTTAAAAAATTAATAAATTACAAAGTAAAATTATTTACTTTTGTAGTTGAATACTTTTATCATGTCAAATCTAATTTGACAATAAATACTTTAAGAATATTAGAAATTAATGATTTTAATTGTTTGTATGGAAATAGGTGCTTAAGCTACTTTTTATTTGAATAAGGAATATTTTTTCGATTTTTAAGAGTAATAACTTAAATTAAATACGAATTGTAATCATTTGACGTATCGTTGAAAAAAGTAGGTCTAGTGATTGTTGGCAAAATAAATCGTAGCCACAAAAAGAACCACATAGTAAAAAAATATTAACATGAATATAAATTTCTTAGTATATAAGTTCTAGGGGAGACTATAGTGATAGGATCCTTTATATTTATTGAAGTTATTGAATCTAAATGAGATAAATATCAAATGATTTGAAAATTTTATTCTAACTCAAAAAAAAAATGCAAAATTTTAGAAGCCACAGACGGATTTGAACCTCGTACCGTAAGCATGAAAGACACAAGTGTTTCCGACTCGATAACGGTTCGTTGCTTACGTAGCATGATAAACTCAAATTTAAAAATTACTTTTTCGACTTGAAAAAAATAAAAAAAATTTAATAAGTTTAATTTCTTATGTCTTATGAACTTTATTCTATGTCAATTAAATTATATAATATTCATGAAAGTCAGTGTAATGCCCTTATAAGATATTTTAAGATATAATAAAATACAAAACCCAGGATTTTTACACAAAAATAGCATATTTTTGAATACGGAAGCCATTTGCGCATAGAAGATAGGTCGTCGGGACAAATTTTTTTTTTTTCATTTTGTAGCACATAAAATAAGATTTAATTTGACATATGTTTAAAGGANATAGTGCATAAAATAAGATTTAATTTGACATATGTTTAAAGGACGCAGTATTTCCGGAACATTTTCTAAAATTATGTTGAAAAAGTTATTTTTTGTAAAAAAGTTGCTATTTTAAATCCCCCCCAATAAGAAGGTTAAGTGTTAGATTTTCAAAAAAATGATATCAAATGAAAGGGAAATATCTAAGGTTTTATTATAAAAAAAAATTATGTTGATTTGTTTATTTTTGAAAAAGTTATGGAAGTTTTAAGAAAAAAAAGTGAAAAAAATGACAAAATTTACCGATTTTTAAATTTGTAATTTTTCAATTTTTAAGGGTAATGTCTTCAACTAGATACGATTTGTGATCTTTTGATGTATTGTTGAAATAAATCGGTCTAGTGAGAGCTGAGAAAAAGTGGCAACAGGCATAAAAAAAAAAAAACACATCATGGTAAAATTAATACCTTCTCAGCTTCGCATCGAAGCTAAAGTTCTATGCCAGAATATAGTCATTCGCCGCTTATGTTAAAAACTGTTTACGGTAATGAATCACGATTCAAATTTATTTAATATTGAACATAAAAATGTAATAACTTTAAAACGTTAAACGAAAAAAATTAAACAATCTTTTAATATTAAAAACGACCCTTGACAGATAAAAAAACAAACCAGTGCATCACAGTCTTTCTTTTTGAATACTGTATTATTGAGATATTTTTTTAAATATCTAAAATTAAGTTTTTTTTTCAATTATCAACGATGATAGTTTAAACCAGATTAAAATCCGATTCTTATGAAGTTGAGTTGGATTGTTCCATGGTTTTGTTGTCTGGCCTATTGAAAATCATTGATGGTTACTTTCCACAGAAGCTTATAGACCAAGACAAATCAGTGTTTATGTTCAAAGTTATGACGATTTTACATTTATTGTAATAATAGTACTAAAAAAAATAGATTTACAATTTCGATTTGAAATCAATGAATTATTTATTTATTAGAATATTTAATTAAATATTAATAAAAAGTGATATATTATATTAGTAATATATTAACAATTAGAGTGTTTAATGAAATTCTCTTACTTTTGACAAAAATTTTACGCCGGTTGTCGACCTGACGCAACCTCATTGGTCGCCTTTTACGATTGGCAAAGGGGCCGTGGAAGTATTCTTATCCCCTACCCACAGGAATTTTTTATGAAATACTAGGTTAGACTGGGGCAGATTTGAATGAAAATTAAATTTTGATTTTTAAATTTTTTTTTTGCATTTAATTTGAAGTATAATGGTCCTGTTAGATTCTCATAATATTTTAACATCACACTGTAATTATTTAAAATCTATATCATTGAATAATAGTTAATTATTAAATGTTAAACACAAGTTACTTTTTATTCAAATATACAATAGGGGTATATTTGAATCCATGCGAGGCACATTTAAATGAGTCTTTATATTAAAAAAATAACACACATAAAATTACCAATAAGTAAAAGTATATTATTTTCTTAGTAGGTACTTATGTAATATAAAACATAACAGTTTCTCTGGAAAAATTTAAAGTTGGTAGTTAATTACATACCTACTTGTAAATACTAAAAATTATAAATTAAATTATCAGTGTTAAATGTAATTAAACCATATTATAGTCTTTAAATAATATATCAGGAAAAGGTAAAACCGAACAACTCCGTTTGGTGTTGCCAGTTGCTGTTGGTTTATGTAACAACATCTCAATATCGGCTCTTTTTACATTGTCTGTATCTTGTATATTAGGATATATAAATGTGTCACCCAGAGTTCTTTTTAAATAAGAAATTTCATAACGGTTTTGGTCAACATCATCAACGCATCCAACATAATACTTCGCTGACTTAGGCCCACTAAATTTTATAAGAACAAAATCTCCAGATGTAATGTCTTCAGCCATTTCTTCTTCACTTGCTTGTAATTTTGAATAATCCTCATTTTCATCACTACTAGAGCATGGGCTAATTAAAGATCTTTTTGTGGAAGCTTTTTTAAGAGAATTTCATAATTTTTTCTTTTATTCTTTTATTTGGCTGGTTTTTTTCTGGCGTTTTGCAAATTCTTCTTCGATTATATTTTTTTCTAGTGTTTCTGTTAATGTGCGTGCTTTGCCTTTTTTGCGGCCTCTCTTTTGTTCTAAACGAGGTCCAGCTTTTAGGTATGGACGAACATAATCAGGAGAAATAAGCGGAGCATTATTTTCTAAAGTACTTTATGGTGTAATTGGAGTTCCAAGAATAATTGATTGTGTTGAAATAGATAGTATGCATACTTCGTTTGGAATATTTAATTCTAAATGTTATTGATTAGTTTGGTCTGGTTCTGAGCAATCAGTAACATAAGATGGAGCAAAATCATCGTCTGTAAACACTATTCTAGAATATGGCCAAAATCCAGTTTTATTAAAAGCTGATGTTATGTAAATTAAAAGATAGCTGAAATGGTTCTATTACAAGATTTGGTAAATCGTGAATTCTTAATATTTTACTAAAGTTATTTGTCATCCAATCATTTTGAGCAATTTTCACTTTTGATTTAAATGGACCTTATACACCAACATCCAATGGCTGCAAACAATGAGTGCAATGCGGGGGGGGGTCATAAGAACAATTCCATTTTCCTTTGCATATTTGACGACTTCGAAAGAACAGTGAGATTTGTGATTATACATTAGAAGAATGATTTTATCATCAACTGTATATCTTGCAGTTTTTTTTTTGTTCCAAGACTTTAACAAATAAAATTGAATTGATCCAAGCACTAGTAGATGAATTACCAAACCTAAAATGCCATGTTGCGCACCCAACATTAAATTATCAGTTAATCGAGCTTTTGGAAATATAAAAACTGGTGGCACAACTTGACCAGTTGCACTTACCGTTATTACAATAGTAATCATTGGTCCTCGTTCAGCTGAGACAAACTATCCAACTTGTTTCGTCCCTTTTTGTGCAACAATATTTGGTGGATCGAGAATTGTTGAAACACCAGTTTCATTTATATTAAATGTGCGGTCACTTGACACTGGAAATTTTATCAATGCCTTATCATAAAGATCAAAAAACATAATTACATTATTTTTATTAAAAGAGGTTGCTCTAGCTAAACTAGTTTTTTCTGGTTTTCGAATTTACAGGTTAGGGTAACGTTTCATGAATCCTAACAACCAATCAATACCAGAAACGCCATTTTCTGACCATGTTTTGGGCAACTTAATTTCTAATTTAAAAGAATAATCATATGCTAATTTTCTTATTTGTTTACAGCTTAAACCATAGTTTATTTTTGAACACTTAATGATATATTCAACGAGAAGAGATCCTTAAGTTTGGTTAAAGACTTGGTTAACAGTGTATGTGGAATTATATATAGGTGCCTCTTATGGTATCCACTCACCTTCAAACGTTTTTAACTTTTTTATTCTATAAAATAATGTTGTGTACTTCACACCATTATCTTCAGTTGCTCGTTTTGTACATTTGCCATCTTTATCTTCGTTATTAGCTTCCTGAATATTTTTCTCCTCCAATTCAACATTTACTGTCCTTTTTTAGCTTCGATGCGAAGCGGAAAAGGTATTAATTTTACTATGATGTGTTTTTTTTTTTTATGTCTGTTGTCACTTTTTCTCAGCTCTCACTAGACCGATTTCTTTCAAAAATACGTCAAAAAATTGAAAAAAATTCCCTCGTTCCCCGCAAATGGGGGAAATATCCAAAAAAAATTACAAATTTAAAAATCAGTAAATTTTGTCATTTTTTTCACTTTTTTTTCTTAAAACTTCCATAACTTTTTCAAAAATAAACAAATCAACATAATTTTTTTTTATACTAAAACTTTAGACATTTTCCTGTCATTTGATATCATTTTTTTGAAAATCTAACACTTAACCTGCTCATTGGGGGGGATTTAAAATAGCAACTTTTTTACAAAAACTAACTTTTTCAACTTAATTTTTGAAAATGTTCCGAAAATACTGCATTCTTTAAACATATATCAAATTAAAGCTTATATTATGTGCTACAAAATGAAAAAAAAAATTTGTACCGACGACCTATCTTCTATGCGCAAATGGCTACCGTATTCAAAAATATGCTATTTTTCTATTAAAATTCTAGGTTTTGAATTTTATTTTATTTTAAAATATCTTATTAGGAAAATACATTGACTTTCATGAATATTATATAATTTAATTGACATAGAATATAGGTTATAATACATAAGAAATTAAACTTATTAAATTTTTTTATTTTCATACTAAATTTAATAATTATAATTAGTATTTATTCACATATTATATTTTAAAATCAAAGAATTACTAGGATATAATCAAAGAAATAAGAATTGATGTTGCTTTAGGAATAATCTACCAATTTCTCTAAATGAAACACTATCTACAGATTTGCATCGAAGCGTTTCTTATGATAGTAATTTTAATCGCTGTCAAATATCATCTATACTTGTCCTATCTATGCCTTGTCTACACTGTGCCTCGACCCCACTGTGCTACCGTTTTTTTTTTTATTTTTTTGTTTTGTGTCTGTGTACGCTCAATCTTAGCTCTCGCTGGACCGATTTTGATGAACAATAAGTCAAAAGATCACAAATCGTATCTAGTCGAAGACATTACCCTCAAAAATTGAAAAAAATTCCCTCGTTCCTCGTAAACGGAGGAAATCCCCAAAAAATTACAAATTTAAAAATCGTTAATTTTCGATATTTTTTCATTTTTTTTTTACTTAAAATTGCCATAACTTTTTTAAAAATTACCGAATCAATATAATTTTTGTTTTTTATAGATACCTTAGATATTTACCTATCATTTTATATATTTTAGTAAACATTTGACCCTTTAACAGCCCACAGGTAGGGTTTCAAAATGGTAAGTTTTTTACAAATAATTTACTTTTTCAACTTAATTTTTGAAAGTGTTCCGGAAATACTGACACTTTTATATATATCTTAAATTAAAGCTAATGTATTATACTTTAATTTGAAAAAAAAAATTTGACCTCTGGACTTGTCTTCATGGTGAAAATGACTACCGTATGTAAAAATATGCTATTTTTTTGAAAAAATTCTTGATATTATATTTTATATTTTTAACATTATGATGCTATAACTTTTTAAAAAATGCATGAATCAATTCTATTTTTTAATAATAAATACTTTATACATACCTATTTCATTCGACATGCTTTTTTTTTTTAATTAGACCTTTTCCCTTTATACAGGGGGGGTGCAAACCTTTTAAAATGCGTATAGAAAGTAGAACCNTTTCAAAATGGTAGCTTTTTTACAAAAAATTAACTTTTTCAACTTAACTTTTGAAAATGTTCCGGAAAGACTGACACTTTTATATATATCTTAAATTAAAGCTAATGTAATATACTTTAATTTGAAAAAAAAAAAATTTGACCTCTGGATTTGTCTTCATGGTAAAAACGGACATCAAAGTTAAAGAAAAACGTACGATTTCCGTGAAAAAAATCTCGATTTTATATGTTATATTATTTAATTTATATTTTATATAACTTTTGGAAAAATGTATGGATCAATATTATTATTTTTTTATAATAAATATTTATATACCCCTTTCATCTGTCACGCATTTTTTGTAAATCGGATCATACCCCTTTAACAAGGGGGTTCAAAACTTTAAACGTGCGTATTGTTACTAAGATATTTTCAATTTAATTTTTGAAAGTATTCTCGAAATACTGACACTTATATATATATATCTTAAATTAAAGCTTATGTAATATACTTTAATTTGAAAAAAAAAAATTTGACCTCTGGACTTGTCTTCATGGTGAAAATGACTACCGTATGCAAAAATATGCTATTTTTGTGTTAAAATTCTGGGTTTTGTATTTTATTTTATTTTAAAATACCTGACAAGGGGAGTACAGATTTTCATAAATATTATATAAATTAAAATTGATATAGTATAGATAGTTAAACTTATTTAAATATGTTTGTTTCTTTTAAGTCGAGAAAAATAACTTTGAAATTTGAACTAGCTTAAATAGCCAATTTTTCAACCGCCGGAAGCAACGTACGGTTGCCGAGTTGGTAAAATTTATGTTTTACACGCTTGGGGTACGAGGTTCCAACCCGCATATGGCAATGAATTTTTTGCATTTTTTCTTAATTCTTTTTAAGTTAGTATAAATTTTAACTCGTTTGATTTTTATCACATTTAGATTCAATAACTTCAATAAAGATCAAGGATCCCATCACTTTAGTCGCCCCTTGCAAGAAGAAATTTCTTATTCGTATTAAAATTATTTTACTATATTTTAAGTTTTCGCTTCGATGCAAAGCCGAGAAGATATTTTTTTGTGACTATCATTTATTTTCTCTGCTCTAACTTGACCTACTTTTTTCAACGATACGTCAAATGACTACAATTCGTATCTAGTTGAAGATATTACCCTCAAAAATTGAAAAAAAAATTCTAATTTTACAATTAAACAGTTAGTTATTACATCGTCTCCATAAAGACAATTAAAATCATTAATTTCTAATGTTTTCAAAATATTTATTAACGAATGAAGTTTGATATGATAGGTTTCAACTACAAAATTAAATCATTTTACTTTGTAATTTAATAATTTTTTTACTCTATTTGTGTGTGCTACTACTAGACTATAATATTACAATTTTTTTTTGTAACATGTTGCTATATAAATCATTTCTAAAAAAAATGATTGTTTTTTCTCCTGAATTAACAATTGATTTTTGCAAATATAATCAAATTTTATAATACGCTCAATTGAGTAAATCTTTTTTACAACTTTGTTTTGATTGGTTCATTTAGTTAAAGTAAATTATTAAAATTAATTATGTTCTCAATATTTCAATTGTAGTATCTTTTCAAACAACAAAAGTTACTAGGAAATTATTACTATTACTTCTATTTAAGTTATCTATTACCATAAAAATGCAAAAAAATATTTGTTACTCTGATAAATTTACTATAAATACTATTTGATAAAACTTTCTGACTGCATATTGATCTTAACGATACAATTTTTTTAATTGTCATAAAATTTTCCATTTAATGATGTCAATGTCAAACTTGCCAATTGAGCTAAAAGTTATGATAAAATAAATTATTTTTTTTTATTATAAACATTTACAACAATCAACTTTAAACTATTATATTCGATTTTTTTCATTTTACGGTTACTTTTTATCATGGTATTCTTACATTAAACACAATGTTATAAATGCATATGTGTGTATGTGTGAGTTTATTTATTTATTGTATCATTAAAGTGTAGTGTATATTGAGATACAACCGATAGAGTAGGTAATTGATTTGACGCTATATTATTTAAACCCAACTAAACGCTAAATTGTACATTCCGAAACAACAATCATATTATGTCAATTGCCACCGGAATTTCTGGTAATATTTTTCTTTTTCTTTGCCTTAATCCCAACTACTTGGGGTCGGCCACCCTTATCCTAAGATTCCACTTGACACGATCTCCCACATCTTCTACGCTCACATCAGCTGTCCTCAAATTGCATTCAATAGCATCCCTTCATCTCTTTTTTGGTCTTCCTCTATCTCTTCTTCCTTCNCTTTTTTGATCTTCCTCTATCTCTTCTTCCTTCAACATTCATTTCTATAACTGTTCTTACAGCTTCCGATTCTTCTCTCCTCATAGCATCACTAAACAATCTAAGTCTATTTTCTGTCATCTTATCCACGATTGACGCAACACCTTTACTTCCTCTTATATGCTCGTTCCTTATCCCATCTTCTCTAGTCACTCCACTCATCCAACTAAGCATTCTCATCTCTGCTACACTTATTCTCTGCTCTACTTTCTTATCAACCGCCCAACACTATGAACCATACATCATAGCTGGTCTCACTACATTGTTGTAGAATTTACCTTTTAGCCTCATTGGAATTCTTTTATCGCATAAGACTCCAGACGCTTCTCTCTACTTCAACCACTCGCACTTAGTCCTGTGTCTTACATTCTCGTCTACTTAAAACTTTCTACCTCCCCATTTACACTTTCGCCTATTGTCACTGATCTCCTCATTTCATCTACCTCATGTTGTCTTTTGTCAACCCAGCTAGAATTTCTGGTAATTATAAAATTAATTGTCATTAAGTGTCTAAAATTGGTCTTGTTCTAGTAAACTCAATGGTGGATAATAACTTTCATGATATAAATCTTAAAAGGTCAAATAAAGTTATAACTGTATCTGCAATACTACTATTGTTAAAATTAATAATGAAATAATTAAAGCAAACCCATTGCTACTATTTAAACTAATCGCTATTTAAAAAAAAAACCAGCAGTGTCTCGGAACAGTGTGTATAATTGGGTGCAGTATAGATGATATGTGACAGTGATTAAAATTATTATCAAAAAACAACGCCTTGATACAAATCTGTAGATAGTGTTTAATTTTAAAATTTTAATGGATTATTACAAAATCTACATGATCTCCTATTTCCTTATTTATATCCTAAATACAAGTTATATGCATTATTAGTGCAAAGTATGTAATCGATGGAGGATTTCTCCACTATAAAGTTATTTGACAAATGTATCAAACAAAATTTTTTTCCATTTTCTTATTCATTTTCCCATTCTAAATTTTGATAAAATATATCTTCAACAAAAGTACAATTTTCTTAATCTTCAATCTTTATTTCTATTGAATTTGTACGCCATTGACCTTTGCAATTTTCACATACAATAGAACATTTATGCCCTGTTTTTCTGCAGCTACAATTTTTACCAGCTCCAGCAACTGACCAAAAGACGTTTTATGACAATTGTCTTTATTATTAGCAGAAATTCCGGTGGCAATTGTCATAATATAATTGTTGTTTGGGAATGTACAATTTAGCGTTTAGTTGGGTTTAAACAATATAGCGTCAAATCAATTACCTACTCTATCGGTTGTATCTTAATATACACTACACTTTAATGATACTATAAATAAATAAACTCACACATACACACATATGCATTCATAACATTGTGTCTAATGTAAGTATAACATGATAAAAAGTAACCGTAAAATGAAAATTGGAAAATAAATTTTAGTACTCATATTAAATGTAATGTAACTCGAAAAATATTTATTTAAATGAAAAAATATAAGATACCTTTTTTGTTTAAAATTATTTTATAAACAACTTTTCTATGAAATTTTTTTTTGTAAGTTAAATGTTTTTTGAGTAAATTAAAAAAGCTCATATTTTTTAACTTTTGCGAGGCTGTAAAAAAGAAAGCTCAAGTCCAATCGATGAGGACTTTTAGTATGTCATTATACATATCTTTACATTCAACTTTAAAAAAAAAAAAATTTGGTTGGTAATTTTTTCCGCCATTTTTCCTTCGTTGACTGGCCTATTTTATATTCTTGATAATAACAATAATAATTATAATTATTATTGTTATTATCAACTGTTATCGACAACATATAGACAATAAACCAGATGAAAATAAAATCTTAACAAATAAAATAACTGATCAAGTTATTTTTGGAGAAATGGCCTTTTCGAATGCACTCGTTATTTTTAGACTATAACGAGTTGTTGGAGATATGGCGGTCTCGCATGAAATATGCATTATTATTAGATAAACACATTTATCACATAAAAGTAGTTCTGAAAAAATGTGGAGAAATGGCCTTTTCGAAATGACCAATTCAAATATAATTCACTTCTGCCATATTTTTTTAACCTCTCTCGACTTATCTTCTCAATTTATATTGCTGATTTCTGAAACAAAATCACTAGAAATTTTATATTGACCTAGTAAAAGCACTATTTTTTATAATAACTGATTTTGTATATAAATATTATTACTATAAAACTGGATTATTATGTCTGTATTATTTATACACTAAATAGTTATTCATAAATAATTGTATTGCTATTAATTAAGATACGAAAACAAATGTTTATTTATTTTTAACTTTGATGCGAAACTATGAACGTATTAATTTTTAATTATGTAATAAGAACAAGGAATAAAACGCTTTTCTGAAAAAATTACTTAGCATGCTCGGATTTTCAAAATTTTTTTTTGCAATGAAAGTACTCGGTCACTAGACTCCAGGAAAATTATTGGCGAAGGTCGGAAAATTTTTGCCGCTCGCCCGCGAGCGTTTTACGACTTAAGGTTTGAAATTTTCATCAGACTCGCCCAATGACATTCCTGAGATATGATAAAAAAATCAATTCAATCCGTTCATTTTTCACCGTTTTACGGGCCTTTTTTTTTTTTTTAAGTCCACGCGCATGGTTTTAATATGCGCATTGATTCATTTCTGCCCATAAGTTTATTATGAACCTTAATTTATGGTGTAATATGTATTTTTATTAGAACAATATTTTGCACATGCACATAGCACTATATTTTATTGAGGAATATTATATGTTATATATAAATTTCAAGACGGTTATAATTATATAAGTTTGTACTTTCATTAACAGTACATTATTAATAATCTTTTTTTTCTCATATATACTGTCCAACGTTAAATCGCAGCTACCAATATTTTTATCAAAATTAAATTTTTTACATAGTTTCACGTATAATAACCTGCTGAATTTTTTTAAATTATTCTTTAGTATAAATACAATTATTATAATTAGAATATTAATCATTTTTGTGTATACCAGGGGTGTATTTTAGGGAGATATGGGCCCCCCTTGAACCAGCGCTATCAATATTTTTGTAGGGAACTTCTAATAAATAAGGACCTTATGTCCTTNTATTTTTGTAGGGAACTTCTATTAAATAAGGACCTTATGTCCTTTTTTTCATCATTACTTTAATTTTTAGCAAAAAAAATTCTATAACATGTTTAACAAAGTAAAAAATATTAAATACCCTCCTAAAAAAATTTTTAATAGGCCAAAAGAAAAAATACCTCATTAACAAACATAAACCTTATACCCAATACATTTTACTATATTCTCTTTTTGAATTTTCCTGATTTTAATAATAACATTTTTAATATATTTATATTACACTGATTCTGATGTAATATTTTTTCTGCAAAACACTTATCGTAACCGGCATAGCCGGGTACCCCTACCGGAATCAGTTGCCTACTTATGATGACGGCCCGAAGAGGCTTATGCGTCGTAGGCGCGTAAGGCTCGTAGGGCTCCGGGTTTGGAGCGGAGCCCCAGCTAGGGGAGGCGTAGCTTTTATTAATGCGTTTATTTATATTTTTTGTCTGTCGCTATTTTTCTCAGCTTTCAGTGGATCGATTTTTATAATGATACGTTAAATGTTAACAAATCATATCTCTTTAAAGCAATACCATCCAAAAATAAAATACAAATTAAATAAATTTCTCTTATTCTCTGTAAATGAGCGAAATCGCTAAAAAATTACCAATTTTTAAATTTGTAAATTGTGGCATTTTTTTTACTTAAAATTATCTTTAACTTTTTTTTAAATGGATAAAATATTTTGTTTTTAATAAACACTTAAGGTATTTTTCTTTAATTTGATACATTTATTTGAAAATCTGACCGTTGACCAGCTTAATAGAGGGAATTTAAAATAGAAACTTTTACTCGAAAATTTTACTTTTTTCAAATTAACTTTTAAACATGTTAACGGCATACGAATTTAAACAAGAAATATTATTTTGGAGTCAAAAATCATCGTTTTACGTGCTGTTATAATTTTTCATTTTAATATTATATGCTTATATTTTAGATCAAGCATTCATATAAGATAGTAGGAGGTGGGTAAGTACCTAATTAAACCCCTCTCCTTCATTTTACAAAAAAGAAATTTAAGTTAAAATTCAAGAATTAGATATAAATATTTTGTAGTTTTAAGGTCAATCCAATAAGTATATTAAGGAAGTAAGCTGTCCCTACCAAAAAAAAATCATCTAGATGAATTTTTGGTTGTCTATTTTCTATAATTGTTAGCAAGAAATAAGTTGAAAAAAGTGAAGTTACTAAACCATTAGAACACGTGCTGTATATCGATGACTAAAAACTGCTAGTCATTAAAAAACTCAAAGGGTTAGAGGTTGTCATTGAAAATTATTGTTTTTTTTATGACGCTACCAATTGTTTTATTACTAATGTTAATAAGTATAAAGTTAAATGTTGTTGGTAATGAAATGGGAAATTATATTTTTTTTCATATAATGAAACTAGTTTTTTTACAAAAATATAAGATACGCATTTTAAATAACTAAACTCACACAAAATTTTCTTTGCGTGGAGATATTTTAAATACAAAATTCTAATCATTTTGAAATTATTGTGAGTTCTAAGTTTTTAGGGTTAAGCCAACCCTAAAAACTTAGAACTCACTAGGCCAAGCCGGTTTAATGGGTAGAAACCACTGGTTTCTATTCCCAGAGTGCCAACGAGTTTTTTCTTGTGATTTTTTTATTGGTGGTGTCTGACCTCTGGTGCAAGCTGACCACAACACCTGTCCCCGTCTAACATGGAATTAGCCAAACACCATCTTTAACTCACTAATATGTGTAAGAGGGCCACCGACCTCTGCATGTTAGGTCGGAAATAGAAGGATGTAAAACTAATTATTATTATACTTTTTGTCAGTTTTAAGTTTCCACCATAGTTTTTAATTAACTATGAAATTCTATAGATTTTTTTTTTAACTTATGTAATAAAAAGTGTGCTGTTGTAAGCACTGAATAAATTTTTGCTTTTTATATAAATATCTTTTTAATCTAAGAAATGATATTTAAGCATAGGCATAATTAGGAAAGTAATTTAGGGAGATTAACTCTCAACGTTGAGAAAACTATCTAACTATAATATGGAAATATTTTTAAGAGCGAGGAAAAATATATTTAGACTCTAACAATATTAATCTATAATTTCGTCATGTATTTAATCATTCAAATATAGTCGTTTTCTCTGTTACAGAAAATTTGAAAGATGTAAGACAAAAATACACGGATTATATCAAAAATAAAAAATTTAAGTAAACTAAAAATGTATAGCTATATTTAAAAATTTAACAATATAAGATATGTTAGAAAATATAACAACAAAAAATATTTTTTAATTAAATAAGTAATTTTAGTACTCATCGACTTTTTACACGACTTTCCAGTTGTAAATTTATCTATGTCGTCGAAGTAATTTTGTTCACTAGTTATTAAAGTAAAGATAACATTATAGTTGGTTTAAAAGCATTTTAAAATAATTAATTGCATTTCTTTCAGTTATTGTTGTATAGGAAAGAAAAATTTAATATTAAAATTTATTTTTTGTCTTTTTTATTTAAAATTAATTGTCTTTTTCACCGCCTCTAAAAGATTGCCGTATTAAGCACTGCTTTATTGTGTTTACTAAAAAATCTAGCACTGTTATCTGTAAATATAAGGCCTAAAATTAATAGGTTATTTTCCAAATCCAGTTCCAAAGTCCCTACTGATCCTGTTTTAGGATTCCCTTGGCTTTTAAAGTGTTTTACACAATCCATCACAGAAATTACTTAAATTGGAAAAATGTATTAAATAAATTCTCGTCTAATCATGTTAGACAAAAATTCTAACACCAAATGTTATTAATTAATTAGTCATGTATTTTCTGCATCATGTTATATACACTGTGCTCATACATATATTCATAATAAAAAAAAATTTGTTTGTCATAAAAGAATGTTTGTAAGATTTTAGAAAATAATCTATATAGATTAAACCATGTGAATATTATTAACTCCTTGAATTATCTCGATGTTAAATAAAAATATTTATGGAATAGAACACTTTATAATCGGCGTACAACCCACCCATTGACCGCTGTGGCCGTCAGTCGTTGTCGCCGACTGTACCACCGCCACTTCTACCGATCGTAGTATTATTACAACTACTGAGTTCGGCCATCATCTCCACCACCACCATTACAACCAAACAGCAAGTATGTACGGACCGCCGCCGGAGCCCGAACATGACCAGCAGGCCGACACGGCGCCTGTCTGTGTGTGCAGCGTGAGGGTTCGCGCGCAGTTTCTACGTCGGCCCATGGCCGCCATGTGAGCGCGAATTATTTAATATCACCACAAACAATATTAACGCCGCCGACGTCCGTCGTCGTTTCCGCGATCATTGTCGTGATCGACCACCACAGCCGTCGCGTTTACTCTATATTTATAACACTAAAATATAGAAGTTTTTATAAATATTTTAATTAATGTTGACGGTGATAATAAATTGTAATAATTGTTATTTAATTTGTTAACTATTTATTTTATATAAATAATGTAAAAACGTTTTTTAAGTATCGTTTATACTTAGAAATAAATAGCTGAGTAGTAGCTCATTTTTAATGCTACTTAAATTTTAGTTTATAATTTTTATTATAAAATATTTTTTTGGAATTTATGTAAATTTGTGGATAAGTGTATGGTGCTACGATTTTACCATATTTATTAAGTATTGAAGAGGTAATAAAAATTGCATCTCATTTTTAGCTTTATTATTACGCGCGTGGACATTACTGTCATGTTCTCGTCCATAGTGATAAGTGATAACAATGAAACTAAATAAATTGTAATTATACATTCTTTAAAATGTAACATTTTTTTTAGATTTGGTTTTAAATTTTAGAAAACGAATTTGCTTGACTTATTTTTTAATATTTCAACTAAGCAATTCTTTAAGTTTTTATGTATAAGATATTTCTTTTTAATTTATCATTCATTTTCTAATAAAAAGATGATTTGCTACTAAAATATATTGCAAATTAGATTATACAACTATGATTTCAAGTATTTGCTTGTTAAAAGTATATATATTCCATCATATTTGTTGAACAATGTCACGCATCAATACTTTATAAAATATTTGATTATATTAAATTGACTATTTTGCAAAATAAATTGATGTTATTTAAGTTTAAACTTTTAAAGTAATATTAAAAAAATTTGATTATGAATAATATTAATTTGAAAATAATAAATTTTAGACAGTTGAAAACATGAGTATAGTATTCAGATATGTTCAGTTTTATAATTTTTCAGGAAATATAAAAAAAATATACAAGGGGTGTTCAGTAAGTAAGGAAGGGAACAGCTCAATTGTTACAAACAATAGAAACCCATTTCCTTTCTTACTGAACACTATATATGCTTTACATTTTAAACGCAGCCTAAAATGATTAATAATTTTTATTAACTCTACATCAAATTATCAGCTTCTTGCACATATGTAAAAAACAGTTTTTCTTTTAATAAATTTGTGTAATACCTTCAACTATTTTATTTTAAAAATATTAAAATAATTTAAATTCTTAATAGAATTATTTGTTTAAATAATTAAGAATATAAATTTTGCTTTTTATATGAGTAATATTTTTTAAATAGTAATATTCATTTATACCACAGTATTGAATTTTAATTTTTGAAAAATATTCTATAAGGAGATTATTATATATTAATTTAACTATTATACTTAAAAACATCTCACATAATTATTACTTTTATATTTCTAATAATATATTGGTAATATATCTAAAAAGAAAAATTTATTTTTGTACATGGACTTAGTGCTCATTTTTGTTTTTACTATGTTTGTGTTGTGTATAAAAAATTGAATTTAAAACTACCTGAGAAAAAATTAAAAATATTACATTTTGATAGTTGAAAATCTGTAGAATATATAACATATTTTGCATATATCCTTTCAGTTGTATAAAAATGATAACAGAATCATTGCAAATGATTTTTTTAATAAAAATAATATAATGTTATTTTTGTAAACATTTATCTATTATCATTATTTTATAATTGAAAAACTCTATTCCAAGATAAAGCTTAATTTTAAAAGATTAAGGAAACTCATCATAAAACCTTGTCTCCTTTCATCCCTTTAGGAATGAAAAACGTAAACATTAATATTCTTTAATGTGAACCCTATTTTTTGGTTTAAATATGATAGAAAGAAAAATTACAAATGAATTTATTCTTATAAATTTTTTTATCTGAACAAACAACTGTGTTTTATATCTGTTTAAAGAATTGAATGTAAAATAAAAATCATCATTAATTTGGTTTTCTTAATACCAGAAGCAACAATAATCTTTTTAATGGCCTATAAATTATTTTCTGTATTTAATCTTGCTAAGTGATACATATGATAACAAGAATTGTTAACAAAATTTTGTTTATGTGACCGCATGAAAGAATTATAATTTTTGTATGCTAAACCGCAAATTATTGTTAGGATATTAGTCAAAAATTGCTATTTTATGAAAAATATCATAAAGACAAAATTTTTTTAAATTTTTTTTTCAAACATCATAAAACTAAAAGTTGAACTATGTTGTCTGTTTTTACCACAAAGACAAGTCCAAAAGTCAAGTTTCATTTTAAATTAAAGTATTTTACATAAAAAGAGGTCGGCTTGTCCTAGTGGGTAGAAACGAATGTTCAGGGCCACAGGGTCCTGGGTTTAATCCCCAGAGTGCCAATAATATTTTTTCTGTAATATTTTTATTACTTAATAGTTTAATTACTTAATGAACCCTTTACTATTAACAGCATAGTATGGTATTGTTTTAGTCAGCAATAACAAATCAATTTTTTTTTAGATGAATAACAATTTATAATGGGTGAAATGGATACAGATCAATTATATTCTGTTCGCTGGAATGAATTCCACACTAGTATTATTACATCATTTAGACATCTTCTTGATCAAGAAGATTTTATTGATGTTACCATTGCCTGTGAAGGCCAGTCATTTACTGCTCATAAAGTTGTGCTCTCTGCTTGTAGTCCTTACTTTAGATCTCTGCTCAAGGTAAAATATAGATTTTTTCAGGTGTACTTGATTTTTTAAATTAGTACTTAAAAATTTTGCTCTTACTAATATTAAATTATATGACTTGGTTTGTAAAGAAGTTTTTAAAAATATGTTTTCAAATCAATTTTAGGCAAATCCATGCCAACACCCTATTATAATTCTTCGTGATGTCAAAAAAAAAGAAATGGAAGCTCTGCTTAGTTTTATGTATAATGGAGAAGTTCGAATTAATCAAGAAAACTTACCAGAGTTCTTAAAGACTGCTAAAAGTTTACAAGTGAGGGGGCTTGTTGATTTTACTAAAGAAAATCAACCTGTAAGTATATAAAATTGTATTAAAAATGTAATTTTCAGATAAATATAATTCAATGAACTTTAACATTTAATCATAGTAACTTATTTAATATATAAAATTAATTAATTTTACACAGTCGTCTTGGGAATGTTCAAGTGTTATACCAATAGAAATTGTTGGGAAAACTAAGTCTGGTGATAATTTAACTAGCCCACCTTATAAAAGACAACGCAACAATTCTGACAAATCTGCTCAAGCATTGACGCCTAGTTCTAATTTTAATGTTGATAAAGACAAAGATACACCTTCACTGCTTGTACAAGCATTAGAATTGAATCAGAATCAACCAAATCAGGTATAAATTTAAAAATATTTCTTCTAACTAATTCTGATATTGGTTTTTTTTGTATTAATCATACTTATCGAATAAGTTTAATTAACTTACAGAGTAAAATTTCTATTGATTCATCAGTTACTGGTCATTCTTCCGATGAAGAAGACAGTAATTCTAGAGATTCTGATGGTAGTGGTACAGTAAATGATTGTAACCGAACAAATAGAAGTCAACAAGATATTCATGGACAAATTTCTCAACATACATCAAAATTGGAACCAGTAGATTTTTTACCAACTAGTGGTAATAATCATGACTTACATCATACATCCATTTCAATTGAACATCAATCCAGACATTCATTTCCTACAACATTGTCTTCTGGAGTATCAATTATAAATAGCTTGCAAGGTTTGTTTCGCTTTTATTCCTTTTCATTTAAATTTATTCCAAACATTAAATTTTATTATTATTGAAACTTTAGAAGCAGAAATATGATGCCAAACATTATTTCATAGATCCAATTATAATAATTTTCCCATGATGATTGAAAACTTTAGGCAGCAATCAACCTTAGTAAATCTTATTCTAATCTGTTTTATTTATTTATAAAGCATTCAAACAATCTATTTTCTATAAAGAAATTAAAATTATTACTGTGCACAATAACTTCCTTCAATTATTTGATTATGATTTAGTTAAAATATTTAAAATTAAAATGTATTGTATTGCAATTTTATTTATAGGTTTACCAGGACTTTTACCGGGTCCTTCAGGAATACACAGTAATAGTCAAGATAATAACTTTGGTAAGTTTTATGTATACTTCTTTGTTACTAACATAGTTTTTTATGAATATCGGTTGATATTTAATTATGAAATTTAAAAAATTTGTTGCCTTGAGCACATAAAGAAGTCTAAAATTTTTAGATTAATTAATAGTAAAGTAACTAATTTATATTGAGTTAAAACAATTAAAATTAGAAATATCTATTTATTCAATGAAAATTCTAAATCACAATATATAAATGAATCTTAAATTGTATTAAGAATTTTAAAATAGTAATTTTTTGTGTAGAAAATGCATGTTACCCTATCAAAGTTAAGAAAAAAATGTAAATATTTTGCCAAATAATAGGTTTGTAACTATTAACTAAATCTTCTTTTTTATTTTACTGAATAATGATTCAGTAATTGATTTATTGGACAATAATATAGTGTTTAGTAAGTAAGGAAAAGGGTTTCTACTGTTCTTATTGATTGTAACAATTGACCTGTTTCCTTACTTTTTGAACATTCTGTATATTTATTTGACATTATCGTAGCCTCCTTGAATTTATAAAGAATTTTTTTAAAATAATGAAAATGATTAACCTAATAAATTTAGAACAGAATTGGTCTTGAAGGTGGTTAAAGTGGTGTAATACCATAACAAAGAATAGTCATGACAATTGTGTACTTCAATGAAAATTATATTGGCTTTTTTTTTAAGTGGAAACAAAAGATCATTCTATTAATTTACTACCTCAGAAATAACAAATTGACAGTTATGTATTTTAAACCTTTCCAAAAATAATTTCCGGAGAATAATTGATGTATTATTGAATAAAAGTATTTAATTTTAACATTGTACAAGTTATATCATCAACAAAAACCTTACTATGAAAAAGAGCCAAGTTCTAAGCCTCTCCCTCCCATTAAAGTCTATGTATTGTAGTAGTGATATTTGTGTTGTGACCAAGTTTGCCCTTTCTTTAATTCATAAACTTAAATTATACTTCTATGAGCATCGTTGCTCATTTATTTATATTGCTTAATTATTGTTCAGTTTTTGAAAGAGGCATAGAATAGATTTTCAACAAATCCCATAAAAAGATCTGAATTATTTTTTTTTTCTTCCCATATAACACGTAATTACTAAACGAAGACTTTGGCCAAGTACTGACCAAGTCAACAAAATTAATAAAAGAGCAATATTGCTCATAAAAGTAGGATTGATTTTAAAGAAAGAGCAAACTTGGCCATAATGTTAGTTGCAGTAATATAGAGAGAGGGTTGAAACTTTTTCACAGATAGTCATTTGTTGAGAATATCTTTTCTTTTTGTTGGCTTAAGTCAAAAAAATACATAATTTTTACGAACCACTTCTTATATTCCCGCCTTTATTCTAACTACTTGGGGTTAGACACCTTTATCCTAAATTTCCACTTAACAAAATCCTCCACATCATCCGTCCTTATATCGCATTGAATAACATTCCTCCAACTCTTTTATGGGCCTTCCTCTACCTCTTCTTCTTTCAACATTAATTTTCCTAACTGTTCTTACAGTTTCCGATTCTTCTATCCTTATAAAATTACCATACTATCAAAGTCTTTCTCGTCTGTGCTACACTCATTCTCTTGTCAACCTCACAACACTCTGAACCATACAACATAGCTGATCTCACTAAAGTCTTATAGAATTTATCATTCAGCTTCATTGGAAGTCTCTTATCACATAACACACCAGACGCTTTTCTTCACTTTAACCACCTGCACTTAATCCTGTGTCTTACATCCTAGTCAATACCACTGCTCTTTTGCACAATTGATCCTAAATACATAAAACTTTCCAACTTTCCTATCATGTCCTCGCCTATTGTCACTGAACTCCTCATTTCACCTACCACGTGTTCTCCTTTGTCAAACTCATACTCTATATACTCTGTCTGACTTTTACTTTTTGATTGATTTTCTCTTTATAACACTATATTGTCAGCAAACAATATGCACCACGGGACCTCTCCTTGTATTTCTTCAGTAATTTCATCCATCACTAGAAAATAAGTGAGAACTTAAAGCAGAACTTTTATGCACTCCTACTCTACCCTAATTTTCATGAACCACTAAAAAATCAAATTATCAGTCACTGAGTCAGTTACAAAAATAAAAACTTTTAATATTACCCACATTGAGAAATGGGAAAATATTTATGTTCAATATTAAGGGTTAAATTTTTTACAGTATTTTAAGCTAATAAAACTCAATCTATGTTATAAATTATAAAAGTTTATCTTAAAAAGGAGAAATAGATATATGAAGACTAAAAAAATCGAACAAATTATTTTGTGTAAATATAAACTATAATTGTAGTAGCAATGCTGTGTCCTCAAATTTTTTTAAAATTATTATTTTTGAAATATATCTTTTGATCCTTCATTTGCGAACAAATATGTATATAATATTTTGATAAATTAACTACAGAATTTATCTACAAATAAAACTTTAATCTTAAAAAATTGTGGCATTCTTCATAAACAATGGACAATAATTATACTTGACTTATTTAATCATGAGCGAGTTAGTAATTGTTTACAAAAACTTGGAACGAATAATAATTAATATATATTTCATTGTTTAAAAATAAATCATTCGGCTTCCCAGGATAAATATTTTATACAGACTTGTTAAGCCGAGTATTAATGCTTTATTTTCTCGACAGCTCTGCATTTAAATATTATTGAAAATTAAATTTTAATGAATAAGCACACTAGTCGTCTATATTAGTCTGAGTTTAATGATTTGTTGTAATACTATTTTTACAAAAAACACCGTGTTGTTATGGTTTGTATTTTTTGTATTAAGTTTATCGTAGAATTATTTAAAAACGTCGTTAAAATAATAACGACTTAGTCAATCTTTTGGTTAAGATTAGTTAGAAAGAATAAGAAAAAAAATAAATGCTTATAATTAATTTTAATAGAATTCAATAAAATAACGTTCAATCATAAAATCATTAAGAATAGTTACGTTCATATTAACATATATATGTATAACTCGTATACACTTTTGAGTGTATATTAACTATTTTTATTTCATGTATAAAAAAAAAAAAAACTGTGTTTAGCATATTATTATTATGTACGCCTTATTTTATTTGTTGAATCAGCCATTTGATCGTACAATACTCCACATACAAGTCTAAAATGTTATGTGTTTTTGTTATCAAATACCCAGAATGTTTTCGCCTTTATTTATTCGTTTTGTTTTTTTCTGCTCATATAATATTTTGTCTTTTTTCTTGATTAGTAGATAAAAAGTAACTATCCTTGAGAAGCCGCAATTATATATTTACACTAGACTATGAGTTGAAATTGGAGAGGAGGATTTGCGACAACAAAAAATCTTTTTTTTTATGGAGATTAAAATTCTGACGTTTAGAGATACAAATGTAATGTTTTATGATTGCGTTTTAATTCTTTCTTTATTTCTAATTTTATCCTAATATTATTTTATTATACTATTTTTGAAAAACTATTTTAAACGTTTTTATTTAATATAAAGTTATATATGTGTTTTAAGTTTAATAACTTAAAACTATTAAAACTTAAAAAAAACTATTCGGTTAAACTTTTGTAAACATTTTTTAATCTTTGCGCTGAATATCTAACTATTTTAAATGTCGTTAGTCTAAAACATTATTAATTTATTGCTTATAATGTCATATTAGTAGACTCGAGTTTTAGACTTTTTTTTAACTTTATTTATATGATTAAAAGCGCGATATTTCTATAATTACATCTGGAATGAATTAAAGTGGTACTTCTTTTTTAATTCGATAAATTATTTTTACCTTTTATATATAAAGTTTGTATAAACTTAAATTTTTGATATGATATTATTAATATTACTTTGAAATTGTATTGTTAAGCATATAGATTATGCCATATTCTACTAATTATACAAAATATTTTACTTATTGAACTTGGAAGAACCCTTTAAACAACGTAACCCTGTTATTCTTGTACAAAACGTGCTGTCAAATTGTACTACTAAATGTGCTAGTTGAATTTTACTAAAAATAAAATTATTTTCTTGTGCCAGAATTTCTATGTAATGTTGACTAGGATTGGTAGTAGTGATGCACACAAAGTGGACTACTGCATGGTTTGTTATAATCATACAGTATGTAATGTAGGTGACACGAGTCGTAATGTTCTTTTCCATAGAGCCATTTTAGTAACACACTTGCAATGACTAGTGTATAAGTAGGGACATGTGCGTGGCACATGGCAAACCTAAATTATAGTTAGGAAAGGATCACATAATTTATTTTTTGAACAAGTTAGAATAAAAAATAGCATGTGTGTAATTTTTGAATTCCCTGTCAAATAATTGTAGGGTCCTATACAATAACCAGTTATCTCTACTTTTTCAATAGTTTAGTAGCATTACTGAGCATATTTGTCAACTAGAAAAGCTAAAATTGTAATAATTAATTTAACTAATATACAGATATTACTACTATAATTGTTTAGTTTTTGGTCTCCTGATAAATGTTAATAAATAGGTTACATGGTGGTTATTGCACTGTAGCATTGTTACGATTATTAAGTTATATTATCATTTAAAATAATAACTTAACATTTTTTTTTTTTTAGAAATTATTATTAAAATTAGAAGTTTTTAATCCTGAAACGAAAAAATTAATTTTAAAAAGATTATCACCTATCACCATTAGTTTATCATATTAATCTCACGAACCTAGACATTGTTATGATAACTGTTATTACCATAATTACTAGAGCGTAAGACCTATTCGATTGAGGTAAAATTCTTTTCCTCTAGTTTCGTTAATTATATCGTCCAGTGCGCGTGAGCAATCGATTGTTTCATTGTGCAAGTGTGTGTATATTAGTATATATATATATATATATATATATTATGTTATGGCCGGTCAATGGTTCAACCAATGCCTTGTAAGTATTGGGTATTTTGATTGATAATGTTGTACGTAGGCATTATTCGAACAAAATATTTGAAAATCCAACTTAATTTCTCCTCTCCTTAAAAATATTTTTAAATAAATTTGCTTATAATTTTCATATTTGGTGGCTATGGCAAAATTAGGGTAGATAAGCCCCCCAAGACCCTTCAGATTGCTGCACCCATGCTTTTGTATTCAAATCATTTTAGACTCAACATAGTCTTTAAATATTTTTTAATTATATCAATTTTAAGAAAAAAAATTTCTTAAACCTTATATTTGGTTTAAAATGATTTAAATTGTATAGATTGTTCAGTAAGTAAGGAAATGTGTTTATATTCTCATTGTTTGTAACAATTGACCTATATTACCTAATATTTGACGTTATCGTAGCTTCCTTGAAAAATGGTCATTTTATCTTTTCAGGAAAATTAGACATTTGTATAAAATTACCTACTGTTAATTATTATTGTAATGCGCGCTGAAAATACACCGTGTAATTGTTAAAATTCATCAAATTAAATAATTTAGATATATTTATTGTATATTATAAACCAGATAAATTATTATAAACTTGGAATGTATTATTAAAAATAACATTATTTATTTAAAAGGATTGGATGACTTTTATTTTTCTCGTTAAATAAATTCTAGTCCTAATCATCGGTTAAATAATGTTAATAAATACAAAATATAAATTTTATTTCGATTTAATTTGATGTTTAAAATTGTAAATATTCAAAATTATAATTTATAATGTCTGGTCTTCAGTTTTAAATTAATTAAAAAAATAATGTTTTTTTTTTTATCTTGTCTGATTAGCAAGGAAAATAAACAAATCGTATTATTTACAAGTCTTCAATTAACACGGTGATTGACAAAATCATATATTACTCTTATAGCAGTAATATTAAAATTTGACTATTCTAAAAATGACATTACTGATATAGCAGTAATATTTTCAATGATTTCTTATGAAGGAGGAAATTGTTCTGACCCCATGCATCTCATAAAACCAGTGTTTGTAAAATACCATGTCATTTATTGTCTATCAACGTGTTGATAATAAATAATAACAAAGTTATGGTATAGTAGTCAATCTTCTCTAAAAAAAAAAACAATAAAAATGTTTTTTTTTGGTTGGACTGAAAAATAAAATATATAATATGAATTTTAGAGTTTTTACTCTATGAACTTTTGTTCATATAAATACCATTATGTCAATAATCATTTAAGTGCTAAAAATTATTATCCTTAAAAATAAAATAATAACTTGAAGAAAAATTGATGAGGGCTATAAAACTCAATTTCAGTTCTGTATTTTAAAATTATGAAACTTCTAACAATTGGTGAAGTTGATATTATAAAACTCTTTAATTTTTTTTTTTGAAAACTTGACGTTTTTGTCTTCCTACAGAATTTCAATTTAATTTTTACAAATACTCTATAGAATGTTTTAATCTCAAATATGTGTTTTTATTTTAAAAAATACTGTGAAGTTTTTTTTTTTCAAAATTATCAATCAATTTCTTTTGTCCGCGCATATATAATTGTAGTACAAGTCAAATTAATAGTTTTCGATTTTTATTCATAATAAGTAAATTTTCTTCTTGTTTCATGTGAGGTTTGTCACGTTTAGTGCAGATGTTTAATATGTGGAGATTTTGGCGTTGCTGTTGTAGTGAAGTATTTGGTGTATGTATTCACTATAACGTCATCGCCAAGTATATTTTAACACGGCCTCATATCATCTAATATACGTTATTATAAAAATAGGCTTCTAATAATGTGCGTGCGTGTATCAAATAGTATTCTCGTGCGTGAGTATGTTTATATATACAAAAATTAATAAACGCATTGTCGTCGTTCACTATAAGATTTGTGTATATACACATAGTCGTGTCATCCTCCGCTTTTCGGCTAATATTCTATGTTTATACCTATATACAAATCTATGTACTATTGCCAAATAATTTTATTTCTCTCAGAATTTGTTAGTTTAAAATTATAACTAAAACTTTTAATATTTATGTATGAGATATATTTGTTGTGTACGTAATATGTATAATAACTAATTATGAATATTTTCGAGTTTATTAACAAATAGAATCGATTAGAACATCTGATTTTTTAGAAATAATTTATGCTTTCTCAGAGTACGTTAAAATAATAATTTTTATCATTTATTTTTAGTAACAATAAAAATAATCTTTTTTTATAAATATATTTCAAAATAATCAGTGTTTAGCACTATTCTTACAAAAATGATTTATGGATCGATAATAATTTTAGAACAAATAATAATTTTATAGTAACAAGCATTTTAATATATAGAGTGGGTATGTAATACGGGTGGAGTATGTGTTTATAATTTTTATAACGCATACTCATGTATATTACACTAGTACAAACTGTACTCACCTGCGCTTCCTACCCACTCTATGTATTAAAATGCTTGTAATAATAATTATTCATTTATCATTCTAAAATTATTTTTGATCCATTAAAATTTTTTATAAAAAAAGTTCTAAGACGATTTTGAAAAAAAATTTAAGACCTTTTTTTATTTATTTATTATTTTGTGTTATCAACCTTAAGATTGATTTTGTAATTTTCTATAGTTCCTACACTCATCTTTATTACCATCTAGTTTCGTTAATTTGTTATAATTTGATAGATTCCCCCATTGGATATTAATTTTTTTGATGCATAATTTTCTTTAAAAGTCCCCCCCGATGTTTCTTTATTTTATTATTAAAAACAAATATAAAAAATATGCTCTTAACGTAATCTACAAATGAAAAAATTTGTTAAAATTAAAAATATACTTAAATTATTATTAATTTAAAACTAAAATGTATAAAAAAATAATGAAAGATTTAATTATAAAATGAGCTATTAGTAAATTATACCTGATTAAGTTTGATTTTTTGTAACGAGTATTTTTACTGTTGAGTATGTAGTTTTATAAATGTTTAGAGATTTTAAAAATATTTGCAAATTATTTTTGATTAAAAAGAAAATGGTGTAGAGACCTCCTATAGAAAAAAAAAAATGAAATCGAAAAACAAAACTCAAAGTAGGTAGCTCCATTGGGTGCCCCCCTAATGCATGCTATTCAAGTCATATTGTAATTTTTTTTTTCACTACTATTAATCTATTAACGGTTGTGCATATATTTTGTATAGATGTAAATTTATAAAGTTATTTGAATAAAAAAAAAAATTATTTTTAATAAGATAGTACATTTTTTATGTTATCACATAATAAGTATCCGATAACTTAAAATAATAAAAAAAATACGTTCTATAAGAGGTGACTAAGTATATTGAACTGTTTTGTCTCTGATTTAAAAGGTATTCATTAATGAACAATTAAATGTGTTACCAATCAATATATATTTGATTTAGGCTTCTTTGGTGCTGCAACTATTCCAATAAATCAATTTTACTGTTATTTTATAAAGTAATAATAAAAATGATGCATGTATTACTCATTGTTAATTATTACTACCATCATAATTTTTGCATTTTTACATCCAAACTCCTAGATTAATTTCAAAAGTACAAAATACTTCTTTAAATATGATCCCTAAAAAAAAATTGTATTGTGATGTACTGAGTATATGACACTAGACTGTGGTGGGGTTCCAGGGGATGGCGGCGGTGGACCTACCATGGGATGTTACCTGAATGCCACTGAACCGAAACCAGTATGCACGGAATGCGGCCGGGTTTACAGCAGTGTGAGTAACCTGAAGCAGCATATAGCCAATGTCCACTCAGCCACCCCACATTGGGAACCGTGTCCCGTGTGCGGTAAACACTTTAAGACTCGTCAGTATTTGTTCAATCATCTGTTGCAAACTCATGGTATCCGACAGCGCGGCAGCAGAATGCACATGCATGTGCCTGGTGGAAGCGGTGGTGTAGGAGGAGGTGACGGCAGTTCTATGCCAAATCTGCCGTCGTCTTCAACCACCGCCTCTACTTTATTATCATCCGATGGATGTTTTTCGACTGTCAAGCCGCTGCTCCACAATATTACCATTGCAGACATCAAACCATCATTATCACAACACTCGACGGTTGTGACAGCAGCGGCCGCTGTTTCTTCCTCTGTACTCACCAACCACAACAACGATCAACACCATTCCGGATTTCCGGGGACATCTTCAATTTCCGTTGATACCATGCGGGAACATCACCGATTGAACTCGACCGCCACCGCCGCCGCTAACTCTGAAAATATATCTTCTCAATTTTATACTCTAAATAAGGCTTCACCGGTTTCTAGATAAAAAAAAACATAGATGACTTTCACCAACTAAATACAGCAAATTTGAATTTTCAAAACTGTAATATAATCTTTTTTTCGTTTTAAAATTACTGAGTATTTAATGAAATTTTGTTACTTTAATAATAGATTTTTTGCTCATATATTTTATCAGTTTTTTATCGCTATTGTTAAAGTGCCCATTTCTAGACGAATGACTTTGTTCTATACGTTTTTATAAACCTAAAAATTACAATTTTACTGTAATTTATATTTATAATATATTTAAACCATTCAGTGATGCATACAAAAGTTTTAGAGGGGCTAATATTAAAATTCCATTTTTGATTGCTTTTTTTATGTTTAATAGTTTCAAGGGATTATTTTTATACTAATAATTTAGGAAAATATGGCTAATGAAGAAGGCTATACCAGTCCCCTGGATACGCCACTGAAACGTTCACATAAGTATACAAAATATATTTTAGTTATCTTATATTATTTATCCTAAAAATTACAATGATCATATTAGTTGGAACAGTAATTTGAAGAAAACAAAAATTAAAGAGTAATTTTAATAATACTATTATAGTGCTGTAAAATTTTTATTTTATTTTAACAAAGTTAAATATGAATTTTTAATTCATAAATTTTATAATATGATAATTATTTTACTTTGTTAAATCGTAGATTAAACGCACCTATAAAATCTATGGTTCAATTAAAATGTAAATATACGTCTTTATATAGTCTCTAGTCATTCCTTTGTAATATTAAAAATTATATTATCTTCTAAGGAAATTTAAATTTTAGTAAATATATAAACAAATATAATTTATATACTATAAATTCTTCATATTTTATCAATACATTTTTTATGTCGCGTAGTTATTCAAGATATTCAAAAAATATTGTATTTTAAATAAATGTATAGGTGGTCCAAAATACTTTTGATTTAATAACATACAATTATAGTGTCGTGTAGATCTCAATCGTTTATAATGTGATTCATTAACTTTTCTGTCTGTTAAATCCTTTTGAAATTTGTTCAAGTCTATTCATCGATATCTTTTAATTTTTTTTAAAAAGGATGATTTGTAAAAAATATTCTTTAATAGTCTCTAAAACTTATATGTTAAATTACGCAAGAAATATAATAATTTTGCAATGCTATTTGATAAAAAAAAAATTAAATACTTAGTACAATGCTTACCAATTTGTTTAAGGTCATTGATGTCAGATTTTATTTGTTCTTTTTTTGTGCGCTCGACCGAATTAACGTTTACCGTAGTCGTCGTCACATTTGTTGTTATCATTCTTATTACTATACTACTATATTTTTGTAATTAACCTTAAACTTTGATACGCGCATATGCTTAGTTTGTACTCTTCCCCTTCACTTGTCAGGTCGTATAATACATTTAATTAAAAACATATTACTCGTCTTATCTATTTATTTACGCAGATAATCACTAATTGTAGCATTCTTATAGAATTAAGACATTCATACAAATTAAATGTTTTATTAAAATTAAATACAATTTTTTAAAAAGAAAGAAAAAAATAAATTAGTTACATCATCATATAAGCCTGTAATACACATTACACTAACAATTTTACATATAAATTTGTATATCTAGAATTGTCTATGTAAATTGCATTTATTATGTCGCATCTAAAAATAAATATTATTATTGAATTTAAAATTTTGTACTTAATTTTAAGATTTTATTCAATTCTAAAAGATTATGAATTATCCTCGTTTATTAATTATTTAATACTATAAAGAGTAATATCAGAGTTATGAAAATATGAATCCTATTATGCATTTAACTATCAATTCACTACGAAAAATCTAGTTAATTTTTCAAACTTTTATAATATTTATATTATTAATTAATATTAGTAGTTTCATATTGCTATTTAGTGAAATTTAGGTAATAATTAACGTTATTAAAGAGGAGAGAGAACTCAAAGGTAAAATAACTGTATGATGAAAATAATAATTTTTTTTCTTATTATTATTTTTTTAAATTAATCTTATGTATCCCCCTACAACCAAGTTACACCCTAGTTACGCCTTTGTAGTTCTTAAAATGTAATTTAATATTATAAAATATAATATTTAAGTTTTGTTACATGTGATTTCATTATTATTTAATAAATTGTGTAAATAATATACAGAATGTCCCACCAGGTTTTGACATATTTAATAAGTTTTGATCCAGTTAATATTTAGCTTTATTTTTTTTTTTAGTTTTGGACAGTGTTAAAAACTTATTATTTATTTTTATCATCATCTATTTAACCTCTATCCCAACTATTTTTTAGGGTACACTTTACTAATTTGACATAATTTTTACACTGACGCAACCTCGTTATGGTTGAGGGAATCAGTAAAGGGGCAAGATATGTATTACTGTTAAAGTTGGCGTACGACCACTCATCCGGGAACTAACAGTTAATAGCGTAGCTGAACATCAGCACTTGGACAGCGAATGAATGATCCACTGCGCCACATCACGCCCCTTTTTTTGTTATAAATTATAATTATAATTTATTAACTATAAAAATTTGCAGTATGCATTTAATGCCATTGATTTAATATTATTTCAAAAAACGTATACTCAATTTATTAGTATTTTTATTTTTCGAGTTGCATATTTTTAATATTTTTTAGTTTTAATTTATATTTTAAATAATTTTTTTATTATTTTGAAATTTAAAATATCAATATTTTAGCTCTCCATTACTAAAAAATTGTATAGGTTGATGTCAACTTTAGGATAAGTACTTATTGAGTTAAAATCATTTAATGCATAGAATGAGTAATAGCGGTCGAATTTTGCGTTGTATAAATAAAAAATTAATATTTAAATATGTTTAGTATTTAAATATACCTATTGAATATTAAATCAATTAAATTTAAATTGTGAAAAAAGTATTTTTTAATTACTATTGAATTTCGGAAAGGATTAACATAGTTAACATTTTATAATTTGGAAACACTGATTACCTACCTAACAATGACTGAGTAATTTAATCATTTTACTATATTGGTTGTATACATTTTTATCAGTGTATATTCTGTTAAAATGCTTGTAACTTAATAAGCACTTATCCTAAAGTTGATATCGATTTATCAAATTTTTTTAGAATAAAAGAACTAATAAAAGAATCATATGCATTTATAGATTTTGTTAGATTAATCCGAACACACCATCAGCCAGTACATAATGTTATTAATTGAATTGAAAATGTAGCAATGTGTTGTTACCCAGGTTATAGTTTTTGGGAGAATTAAGAGGGTTAAGAAGAAAAATATTTGATGAAATTGAGTTAATAGTGTTATGGTAGAATATAATTTATTTCAAATAAATTTGGAAAGTAAAAAAAATCGATATTTTTGTTGCTAAATTGCATTAAAATAATGATGATGCGTAAGAATTAATAATAGCAAAATTACTATATGGGAGTTCTACTTAAAAAGTGAAAAATTGTTTTCCTACATATTTATACTTATACATAAGTATAAGCTAGTGCTTATACTTCAAACTAATAACTATATATAAAATTAATTATTTATTCTATGTAACAGAAATATTTAAACAAAATATTAAGTTACAAAATTTTAATTTTATAATTTTGTGTTAATTGTTTGTTGGTTTTTTTAGCCAGGAGATCTATTGAGATGACTAGAGTCAGAGCCACAGATCCTCGACCATGTCCCAAATGTGGCAAAATCTACCGATCAGCCCATACACTCCGTACTCACCTCGAAGATAAACATACTGTTTGCTCTGGTTATAGATGTGTTCTGTGTGGTACTGTTGCTAAGTCTAGGAATTCACTGCACTCACACATGTCACGACAACATCGAGGAATTAGCACTAAAGATCTACCTGTTCAACCAATGCCATCAAATTTTGACCCGGAACTTGCTTCTAATTTACTTCTTAAAGCTGGCGTTAAAGTAATTGTTATTAAACAAGTATTTGTAAAATACATATTATTATTTATTAATATAATTATTCTGTTTTACACTGCCTTAATAAACTTTAATCATTAAAAGGAATACAATTTTATGACTATTTGTTATAATGATTGAAATTTTCAAATTATAAAAAAAATGAATGAAACATTTTTTTAGAATTTTTATTTATATTCGTTTTCTTCTTTTTTTCATCAGCTTAACAGTCCATTCAGAATCAGCGCTTCCGTTGGTTTTCATACCTAACATATATTAGAACTTTGTTTACTACCAATAATATTTTTCATTCAAACTTAATAAACATTTTTGTTTTATGCAGCAAAAAATTTAAAGTTTACTTAAAAAAAGTTATTTCCCGACGTTAAATGTATGTTGATGACAGTTGCATCAATATAAATAGATTGAGTGCATTATTTGATTCAAACTTTAAACTATTCTGAATATTTTTACCAAGCTTGTTAAAATGTATAACTATATCTTTTCAAAGCGATTTTTGGATCAAGATATTTCCCGAATTCAAATTTTTATGATAAAATTATATTATTATTACTTCTATATCTAACCAAACTATAAATTTTTTGTGTATTTTTTTTTATCATATATTCAGTTATTTAATTAGTATAAACATAATATATTTAACTAATTTCAATATTATGAACTTTTAAGTTATATTAATTTTTAAATTTAAATCTAGTCCTTAATTTCAATTATAATTTAACACCAGTCATTTTATTTAAAATTTTTATTTACACTTTAATATATTATTTAGATTTCACCTGCTGAATTACGTGCCAGAGCTTCACCAACTGATACAATTTCTTGCCATCGCCGGGACAATATTAAATTAGACTTACAATCAACTAACAGCAGTGTCTGTGGAGGTGATGATCCTGAAGATCTTACCATTAACTCTAACCATAATAATGGTAACAATAATCAATTACGTTATGGACCAGGTGATTTAAATCTTCAAAAAAAAATTTCAACTAATATGGATTT
This sequence comes from Daktulosphaira vitifoliae, assembly GCF_025091365.1. Taxonomy (NCBI): domain Eukaryota; kingdom Metazoa; phylum Arthropoda; class Insecta; order Hemiptera; family Phylloxeridae; genus Daktulosphaira; species Daktulosphaira vitifoliae. The sequence goes on along the minus strand of NW_026099573.1, from coordinate 5,559,959 downwards.
AATAGAATATGCTCGAAGTAGTGTTGGGAGTGGTGGATTGTCACCTTTTTTAGCACTTGCTAAAGAACAGGGTGACAAAATGTTAGGTAATTATGCTTATTTAAAGGCTATGATGGAAACCAATTCCCCATTATATTATGCATCTAAATTTGGGGTTGACATGATGAATCAAGAAATTGTTCCTGATGATGCTGATTACTCCTCAGCATCTGATGAGGAAGAAGATGATGATAGTGTAAATGACTCTCCTTTGACTCTTCAAGCTGGGAAAAATTAGGTTGAAAAAATTCTTAAAAATAAAATTACATTTACTAAGTTAGCTGTAATAAATTTTAAACACAAATTCATTTATATCAAATCTTCAACCAATTGATATACAAAGGTTAAACACTGTTATAGTGATTTCTTAATATTATAGTGGATTAACAATGTATATTCTATATTTTTGTATGACAATAGTCACCATTGGACAATAATCATCAGGAATTTATTACAAAACATGGTAACACTGTTTTATGACTTAAAGTAGTGACAATATACACATATATAGATATATAAAACACTTAAAATCAGTTTGACAATTTTTTAAATTTTTATTACATATATATATTTGCATATATAATTTTTATATTTCATATTTCTCAACTAGTCATTTAACTGTACAACAGTCTAACACAAGTTTAATCTTATATCAACATGTGTTCCTAAATGTTTTACAATGACCAGTTTTTATTTGTGCCATAGTATTATATAGTATAAATTTAAAAAAGTTTTATCTCTTAAATCTAGCAACTAGCACAAACAATACCATTCCTTTTAAACTACCTCAATTTTTAGATTATATTTAATGCAATAGTAAAAATAACTTGGTTTACTATTATTATTATTAGATATTATTTTATTACTTATGAATACAGAATATTTTTATAATCCACCTAAAAATGTTAGTTTATAATAACTAACCAGTATTAATATTTTATAATTAATTTAATAAGTATACTATACCAACTAATAGTTGTTAAAAGTATTGGATTTTTTTTTCATTAAAACTACAAGATTAATTATCAGACAAAGTAACATTTATTGACCATTTTACCTGTGCTTTTGTAACTGATGACAATTTTGCTAACATAATAGTCTGAAGGACCTCTTCACGTGTTCAAAAATATAATATTTATACTGTAAGATATATTTATTTATATATTTTGTAAATGAAATTCATGAAATAAATTCACCTCTAAACCTGAATAAAAACAATAATTTATTTAAATAGTATTTTGTCTTAAAAGAATAATTAATATTTTAAGTTAAATATATTGTTATAATAATAAAAATTTCTGTGTACAAAAAAATGTTATTGTTGGTAATGTTTTGGATTTATAACAAAGTTTACAAGTAATTAGAAAGCTCAATATATATATATATATATACATATATATATATATAATATTATTTTGTTATATTGGATTTTATGTTTTTTATTATTTTATATTTTTGGAAAGATAGAGTACAAATAAAAGTGCAAAATTAGTGTTAAGGTTATTGTAAATTGGTTAAATAATAATAACCTGTTTTTTTTTTATATCATTAATTTTAAGTATGCATGTTATTAAATGATTAATAAATAAACTTTGGTTTTAAGTACATTACTAATGATAACAAAATATAATCATTATAATTTGGTAAAGTATAGTCATTACAACTTAAAGTACAAAATTAAATGCTATTTTTACTTAACAAAATAGTTTTTATGTCTGTTATGGATTAAATTATAGTTTTTCTCTGTGTCTAATCAGTTTGGAAGTTAAATATTTATCTTATATACTTATTATGTGCAATAACAGTTTATAATACCAATGTTAAAGATTTCTATTTAATTTTTATGAAGTTGTATCTTTGTTAAAAGTTAAATTCTCTAAACTTATAATCCTTAAACTCAAATAGTGATTTTTTGTCACTACTACTTTAAAATTGTAATATCCTAGTCAATTTCAATCCATTTCAATTTACGTTAAAACTAAATACTACAAACAGGAATCTTTTTTATATTCTTTTCCAAGTATATAAAAATATTTATCCATTATGTCTTGATTATGTATTTAATTTTAATATTTCTTTAGTGGTCATGGTCATATTTCCTAATTAGACTGATGAAAGGAAAGACTGATGACACTTTTATTTATATAATTTTATTTTTGTAGTTTATTTAATGCATAAATAAATGTTACAAGTCATTATAATATATATATTTACAATATATTAATGTATATATATTATTAAATAGACATATTTAATGACTTTTATATAAACATATAGCTATTATATTATTATTTTTTAAGTTTACTGAACATTGTACAAAATATAACAAAAGTAACATTAACAAAAGTTATTATAAAAAACCAAATTACAGCATAGTATTTATAATTTTTTTTTATTTATTGTTAATTTTTTTCATATATTACTAAGTATTTTGAGACAAACTAATTTAAGTGTTTTCTTTAAATATTATATTATTTTTAAATTGAAACTATATTATTATTGTTTTTATTATTTATTGCAATGCTTGTTTCTAAGTGTTACGTGTATAAATTGTATTATGTTTATACACAAAACATATTCTGTGTAATGTAGACTGGTGCTTTACAAAGTAAATTTTTAAATATTAATGTAGCTTAGATTAACAAATAACCTTTTTTCTGGTATAAATTTATCTGCAACTTTAATGGTATTATAAATAATATTAGTAACTTAATTTTATTAATATTTATTTTTTACTTGTCAATGTTTAAATCAAATTACAACGATAGTACAAATATTTTAATTTAGGGAGTTCTATAAAATCATATTTTATTTAAGTGATAAGAATTTGTTATGATAAAAAAAAATCAAAACATGTCCTCTTTATTATTTATTTAAAAAATTATAGATTTTAATTTTTGTTTAAGTGCCATATGTATAATTTAAGTCTAATTTTAGTGTATGATTTAATTTGTATTCAACTAAAAAGACAACTATGATATTTTAAAAGTGCAAAAATTTTGAGAAATTTAAATAGATCAAAATATTTGCTTTAATTATTTTTGATTTAATTATCTCCAATAGTATTGATTCAATAAACTTGAGATTTGCTGGTTTTTAAAAATTTCGAAAAAATTAATGTTTTGTTTTAATTAATGTTATTGTTTATTATTGAGTTTTATTTGCTTCTCAGTAAACTTTCTTTAATAATCACCCTTTATTATCTTTTGTTAATACCCTATGTTAAATTTAAAGCAAAAACTTTTAAAAAATTTTTTTAGAAAATTGACTTATTTAAATATCATTTTAAAAACAAAATTAAATAATGTTATTACAATTGTAATAATTATAAAAAATTAACATTTAGATATATATTATTTAAATTACATTTTTTTTGTTTAAACAGATTTGTTGTGCTCAATTTTTTTTTTTTTTTTGTATATTTTGACTTTGGTTTTATTTTAAGTAATATGTGTTTGTTTTCATTTAAAGATTTAAACATTTTTTATTTATCACCAAATTTATTGTATTACAAATTGTGTATAATTTACTTAATAAAACATTGTGTAGATTTTTTAGTAAAATATTAGCTTTATATTTATTAAAAAAATATATTAAAGCAAAAAAGAGTAATGATTTATCACAGACATTTATTATATTTTTTTCATTATGAAATACTAATAAAAATCTACAAATCAATAATTTACAAGGAGGCCATGTTTTTATTCATATTTTAAAAGTGTTATAATTCAAAAAAAAAAAGCAAAAAAGGGGTTGTTAAAATATAAATAATGAAAATGAATGATGAATGTTTGGGCTTAGTGAGAACCTGATGTTGTGGTTCTATCGGGGTCGTATGGTTCGAGGGTTTAGAACAATAAAGACAAGTAGATATGAAGAAATAAAAGCATGTCCTCTTTCTTGAGGAATATGAGCTAATAAACTTGTAAACACCTTTAATAGGACACTGAGGTAACGGGGCGGTAATCCGACCCTCGAATACTCAGTCGAAGTGTCTATTATCAGATACACATTAGGGTTTTAAACTCTTTTTAGGCACGGGACGGTAATCCGACCCTCGAGACCTGTAATGTGTATACAGGGTGATCAGTAAGTCAGGAAACGGGTTTCTATTGTTCTCATTGTTTGTAACAATGAGAACAATAGAAACCCGTTTCCTGACTTACTGANCACGGGGCGGTAATCCGACCCTCGAGACCCTGTAATGTGTATATGTAGCAGGTGTGAACAAACTAGCAAAATAGCTCTTGATGTTAAAAGGAGATTATAGATCTATTGCTTTATCGTTCTTTACTCAGATTATTAACTTTAAATAAATGGGATAATATAAATTGACTTACCTTCGTATTTTGTGATGTCCAAGAAGATAAATGAAGTATTTACCAGAAATGCCAATTTTTACTCAATATTATTTATTTGTGGTAATAATGTCTTTGTAGACCAAAATAAGTTTTAAACACAAATAAAGTAAACAAAATAAAATAACTCAAACGGCAGCACGGGGCCGTGATCAAAATGTAATAGCAAGAGTAGTTCGCAGGAAAGAACTAGCTTACTGGAGCTGTGGCTCTGGCAGTAGCTCTCTCTAGCCGTGGCTCTGTCTTTTCAATGGATATCAGTGCTTTTTATAGTACTGAAGAGGTACCCCCATATCCAGGGATATTGCCGTTTGTGTTATTCATGATTATATTTTATTGTTTTAAAGTATACATTACATGATAATTATATTGATAGCATAGTTAACAAATAGATGAGTTGACATATATGTATATAATAAGAAATTTTGTTGAACATTGTATTTGTTATGACAGATAAATTATTTGTTTGTTTACAAGTTATTTAAAATAGAGATTATACTTTTTTCATTGATAATTGTGAAATGCGTAATGCAAAATATTAAGCATATCACGACAAAAGTATAGACACAAAGCCTAATTAAGGCATATATGTGGTGGTACCTTAAGCTGAGCCAACCTATGGAAAATTTCACTACAAATAAAATTGATGGACAAAAAAACAAAAATTAAAAAATTGTATATCTTTTATCATGACAGAATTTTTTTTTTTTTTTAATAAAAACATATATCATACACTTTTCCATTAAAAAAACAAAATTTGACACAATTTTAAGAAGTTAAGATGAATTTTTTTTTTTTTTTTTATTATAGAACATATATTATAAAATTTATTATACAAGACATAGTTTAACAATTATTTAATATTTGTGTACAAAAATTCATGTAATTTTTATCGTTTTTGAGGGGACTAGGATAAAAAGGCGGAAAAATACTTCTAGCAACTTGAGAGTATCAACTGAGGCATTTCCCCGTCTAGTTTTTAATGAATAATAAAACTAGTCAATCTACTCTTACTGGCTGTGACATACTAACATAAGTAAGGAAAGGATTTATAAATTTTATTTTAGCCAATTTAAAGAAACCCAATTTTGTGCAACTTAGTTTTAAGGATATACAAATGAGTTATGAAGATATGTCAAATCCAATAACTTTTAATTCAATTATCATTTATTATTAAAATAATTATTGTCTTCTAAGATTGCTTATTACATATCTTGTAATAAGTCATTGGACAATTTGCCAATATTGCAAAAATTAGTATCTCTGATTTTTAACTTTGTTAAAATATAAGTAATTTTCTTAATATCAACATTATCTAATAAATAAGCTTGTTAATTATGTATTTTGCTATTTGAAAAAATGAAGTTAACACCCTTATAAAATATAAGGGATAAACATAAAAAATACATCTATTGCCCTCTATACTAATTGCTCTCCTTCTCTTCATCACTATACATCTAAATACAATTCCCCACATTTTTGTTGTTACGTGCTGCTCTATTTTTAAACGACTCTGCGCTGTAATAATACTCAGTGGGAGCTAGAGAATATAACTATTTCACGGCGAATTTTAGTAAAACATATTCTAACTGTATGATTTACTAACACGTACTTTAAAATCTTATTTTAAAGTAAATTTACAAAAACTTTTGTGCATTTACTACTCAAAGTAATATAAAGTCAAAGAAAAGAGTTAATAGTTAAACAAGATTTACTATATAGTGATTTAACATTTGATTTGCATTACGGTCTTCCATTAATTCCAATTTCATTTTATAAAAAAATGTCCCATTTCAAGAGACCAAAGAAGAAACCATTTGTACCTATTAGAAAGGTTAGTTTAACTTACTGTAAATAATAAATTAACAAAATATAATGTCAATAAATATTAATGATTTGAATCACAGTGAATATAATTATTCATAAATTAAATTAATTGAAAAAACAATTTGTTTTACATAAATTTCATATTGGATTTTAAAAAATAAAGAAAGAATGGATATTGTGTTTAAAACTACACAATGAAAAAATTCGATAGTACATTCAAATGATATCGATCATAAATCCTGAATTATTGAATTATATATTGGTTTACTAATCCGTTTAGTATACTAAAACATGACGTTTCAGTGCAACTATAAGAGTTAAACTAAAAACCCGTAATTTTGAATGCTGGTATGCTAAAAATATATTAATGTATTTAAGTTTTAGTGGAACTTTTTATAGTGTGTATCTACCATACTATTTGTGATTTTAGTATGTTAATTACTGTAATTATTGATTACTTGTAATCATTCAGCTTCCTACAAAAACGTATAATTTTTTATATATTTATAAGGTTTCTATATTAATTTAATAATATAGTAATGGAACACCATCTTACTATAAATTATGCTCAAGTAAAAAATAATTTAGAAATTATTGAAAAAGGTCAAGATAATGACCATTAAACAATAAAATTTCATACAGTGGAAGATCCGTTCATTAGTATGTTACAATATGTAGATTTATCTAGTTGCATTTATAAAAGGTTATTTTCTGTAGTTTTGTCTAAAAGGGCATTTGTACAAAATTTTAAATTAACAAAAGACCCTGTTTTAAGTTTAATGAATGAACTACGCCCATATTTAGAACCCCATTAAAGTAGTCTGCTCAAAATTAGAGCACAAAGTTTGTAAAATATTATACTACCTAGTCTAATTAATAAGTAATATTTGACAACATTTTTGCCATGATAGATATTAACAGATTTTTCGCTAGTATATCTTATCAATAAGACAGGAGAATATCGAGCCTACTCATTTAAATGTATTACAATCTTCAGTTAGTAAATGCATAACCGAAGTATGTAATACATTTAATATGCCTACTATTTTTCACAAATATATTAAATATGATTTTATAACATAAATTTTTTTACAAATAAATAGAGAATTTCAGGGCTTATTGGTATAATTGAGCCTTATTCGGAATTAATTTACGTAAACGAGAAAAATTATCATACGATAAATAGGAGATTAGTAAAATAATTTGATGTTTTTCAATAAAATTCAATATAATTACTTTGATAATTCTTACATATGCGATTCAAATATGGGCATACTTAATGTAAATGCAAAGTACCCAGGTAATACTAATGACAGTTATATTTCAGTTATACAGTACTGTTTCTTCAATAATGGAACAAGTTTATGATGAAGGATTCATTCATATTGTTTACTAGGTGTAAATTATAATTTATATCTATTAAAAATAAGCAAAATTAAAATCGAATATCAAAAAAAATATTTTAAAGTAACAATACATAGTATTTCCTGAATTTGTAGAGGACTAATTCGTCAATTAAGAAACCGAGCACCAATAGATGCCTAGTTGCACTTTTATCTATTAGACGATTTTATAATTTAAAAGTACTAATTAATTTTTCATACGGATTTTTTGTGTTAACTAATACGATTTAATTTATGAAGCTTTTCTTGCTAAAATTAAATTATTATTTATGATGATTTATGTGTGTCTTTTTTATTTCTGTCCATAAAAATCGTAATACGTAATATATATTGATCTAGAAAAGTAATTATGATTTTAATGTTACTCTTTTTCTCTCCCATCAGTTTTATTAAAATTTGATTTAGTTGGATCTTTTGTTTAGCAACTTACTTTAAATAACAAAAATAAAACACTAAACATAAAATAACATTTGAATTTTTATTTTTAATGTTTGATATTTCAAATAAAACTATTAATTATGTAATTACCTTTCTCCATTCTATCCATATCTTTTTTGGCCCAACGGTTTGATTTTAAATTTCTGTTTTATTTTGCCATAACAAATTAAAAAATACGTATTTTAATTAGTTCTCTAATCTTAATCTAATGTTTAAGTGTAATAAAATATTAGATAATTTGAAATCTAGTTCCGAAAGGTATATAGATATAGCGAGAAATTTAAAGATATGATTAGTTTACTCTACCTTTAAGTTAACCAGCTGATGATTAGTAATAAGCCTGCTTAAATTAATTTTATAATTGTGATTAAATTATGAGTTTAATTTTACTAAATCTAACATATTAAATTTACCAATATAAAAATTTTATAATGAAAGACAACAAGATTTAAGACATTTGTATTGAGTTTTAAATTCGTAAAAATCGTATAATTCAAACAATTAGTTGTCTTGTACGTACAATTAAGTGCCTATTTATTTCTAAATTTATATTGTGAACTATAAAGTCTAAAACTGTTTTTATATAATTTGGTCTAATTGCGTCATATTTCTTATGAAAAGGGTGAGATGGAAAGGAAAAGGATGAGAAGTATTTACTTATTGGACCAAATACCTCAAAATAGATTAAAAATAAAATAAAACTGTTGTTGAATAAACTGTGCTGCTTTCAGATAGAAAATTCAAAACCCTCTTTTGCCTATCACCTCAAAGCAACATTGAGTTTAAAAAATATCTTTATTTTCAGTTATGTTACTGTATTCAGAATAATTACTCATAAATGTTTATATTTGGACAATTATGTCATGTGAAGCTCCTATATTGTCGAGCAAGAACACGAAAGGATGTAAAACAAATATTTTTCTTTATTTGGTATATGGCTAATTGTGAGACTCGCATGTGAAAAATAATATAAATATATAAATGGTTTGATATTTTTATAATACTTAAAATTTTATTTTAATCAAATAGCCAATCGATTTGATGTATCAGAGAGGTACTAGTCACACTATTTTTAAAAATTATTTTTTAGCTTTTGACAGTCTTGCTTAAAGCTTATTAAATGGCCAACTTGATAAAGTGCAATTGACAATATTAGAAAATATAATAGATTACGGGTGTAAATTCAATTCCTAATGTTTCTGGATGTATCCGATGGCTACCATATTAATACATTATATCCTTTGAAAATAAGGACCACAATGCCAAAACTCGATTGGAACATATTCCAATTTGTTTTTTATTGTAATAGAAAACAAGTATCTACCATCATATTACTGCTTAATCATATTAATCAATAGTGTAGAATTATATACATATCTCAGTTAGAATGATGTCATGTAGTGGTGCATACAGTTAGGGTTCCAATATACATCTTTATATATCTGGGTTGTATAAATTTATTCTTGAGGAAAAATCTGATGTATAAACAAAAAAGGGATTCTACAAATTAACATATAAAAAAATGAATTAATAATTTTTAGCCTAATAAATATTTAAAACGCAACCTAAAATTTTATATTTTAATTATATTTATACAATTTTTTCCATTAACAGAGATTGTAAGGATAAATATAAAAAATATTGTTATTTTATCTGGGGGCCAGACTTATACATGATGCTAGAGTTCATTGTTTTAATGGGTAAAAAAATTATGAATAATCCAAGGTCAGTTTTACCACAAGAATGTCATCATTTAGGATGGAACAAACCTATTGACTAAAGATTTTATTGAAGTCTTTTTATATTAATTTTATATAAGGATAATGAACAATTAACTAAGCAACAAAAACTACTCAACAACAAGATAAGTGCACATTCTAATGGAACAAGCTTTTAGAAAACTCAAGTATTTAAAAAATATATATTTTTTTAAGTTAACGTTAGTACATTACAGACACATGGACATATACAGGATTATTCATTATTATTAATTTTACTATGATGTGTGTTTTTTTTTTTCTATGTCTGTTGCCACTTTTTCTCAGCTCTCACTGGACCGATTTCTTTCAACAATACGTCAAAAGATCACAAATCGTTTCTAGTTGAAGACATTACCCTTAAAAATTGAAATTTAAAAATCGGTAAATTTTGTCATTTTTTTTTCTTAAAACTTTCAAAAATCAACAAATCAACATAATTTTATTTTATACTAAAACCTTAGATATTTCCCTTTCATTTGATATCATTTTTTGAAAATCTAACACTTAACCTGCTCATTGGGAGGGATTTAAAATAGCAACTTTTTTACAAAAACTTACTTTTTCAACTTAATTTTTGAAAATGTTCCGGAAATATTGCGTCCTTTAAACATACATCAAATTAAAGCTTATTATATGTAATATAAAATTAAAAAAAAAAATTTGTCCCAACACTTTATCTTCTGCATGTTAACGGCTGCCGTAGTTAAAAAAAACGCTATTTTTGTGTTAAAATTTTCGATCTTCAATTTTAAATTTTCAACTTAAAAATGTTATAACTTTTCGAAAAATGTAATTATCAGCACAATTTTTTTTTTCTAAATACATTAGAAGTTCATCTTTCATTTGACATACTTTTTATTAAAATTGGACAATTTCACCATATATAGGGGACGTTCAAAACTTGAAACATTGTATAAAAAATAGAACTTTTTCAACTGAAATTTTGAACATTTTCCGGAAATACTGCGTCCTTTAAACATATGTCAAATTAAAGCTTATGTCATGTTCTATTAAATTAAAAAAAAAAATTTGGCCCGACACCTTATCTTCAATGTGCAAATGACTATCGAAATTTAAAAAAAAATGTAATGTTTGCGATAAAAATCATCTTCTATCGGGATGTTTTTTGTACTTAAAACTGCCNAATATTTGCGATAAAAATTACCTTTTATAACGATGTTTTTTGTACTTAAAACTGCCATAACATTTTCAAATATTAACAAATCAAAATAATATTTTTTTATATTGAAACCTTATGTAATTTCTTTTCATTTGTTATCATTTTTTTGAAAATCTAACTCTTATTCTACTCACAGGGGGAGATTCAAAATAGTAACCTTTTTACAAAAACTAACTTTTTCAACTTAATTTTTGAAAATGTTCCGGAAATACTGCGTCTTTTAAACATATATAAAATTAAAGCTTATTTTATGTACTACAAAATGAAAAAAAAAAATTTGTCCCGACACTTTTTTTTCTACATTTAAACGGCTGCCGTAGTTAAAAAAACACTATTTTTGTGTTAAAATTTTCGATTTTCGATTTTAAATTTTCAACTTAAAAATGCTATAACTTTTTGAAAAATGTATATATCAGCACAAATTTTTTTTTTCTAAATACATTATAAGTACATCTTTCATTTGACATACTTTTTATTAAAATTGGACAATTTCCCCTTATATAGGGGGCGTTCAAAACTTAAAATATTGTAAAAAACATAGATCTTTTTCAACTGAACTTTTGAAAATGTTCCGGAAATACTGCGTCCTTTAAACATATATCAAATCAAAGGTTATGTTATATACTATCAAATGAAAAAAAAAAATTTGTCCCGACATCTTATCTTCTATGTGCAAATGGCTGTCGAAAATTTAAAAAAAAATGTAATGTTTGCGATAAAAATTACATTTTATCGGGATGTTTTTTGTACTTAAAACTGCCATAACTTTTTCAAAAATGAACAAATAAAAATAATATTTTTTTGTATTGAAACCTTAGATATTTCCCTTTCATTTGATATAATTTTTTTTGAAAATCTAACACTTATTCTGCTCACTGGGGGGATTTAAAATAGTAACTTTTTTACAAAAACTAACTTTTTCAACTTAATTTTTGAAAATGTTCCGGAAATACTGCGTCTTTTAAACATATATAAAATTAAAGCTTATTTTATGTACTACTAAATGAAAAAAAAAATTTGTCCTGACGACCTATCTTCTATGAACAAATGGCTACCGTATTCAAAAATATGCTATTTTTGTGTTAAAATCCTGGGTTTTGTATTTTATTTTATTTTAAAATATCTTGTAAGGGCAATACACTGCCCTATTTTTTTATAATTATTATTTTTGTAATAGGCTAAATTGAATAACTTTTTTTTTATTGGTTTTTTTAGATATATAATCATTAAAGTTAATTAAATTCTGAATATTTCCATTGTAGAATCTTTTTAAACACCAAAAGTTATTTAGAAATGATTACTATGATTTTTATTTAAGTGAACTATTACGATAAAAATGTAATAAAATCTAACTTTTCTGATAAATATACTGTAAATAGTAATTATAAAATTTGCTGACAGCATATTAATCTTAACAATTTCATTTTTATCTATTTAATAATGTCAATTTCAAACTTGCAAATTTATTTACTTGTTATGGTAATAAATTCATTTTTTTACTTTAAAGGACAATAAAAAGTAGGTTCAAAATTATTACTTTTAACATATTAAAAATCAAAATCAATAATAATTTGAAAACAATTAATTTTAAAAATTATATAATATATAATTAAAAGAATTACTAATCTGGGAATAATTAAGGAAATAGAAGTTGATTTTACTTTTGTAATTATCCATCAATTATTTAAAATTAAACACTATCTACAGGTTTGCATCGAAGCGTTTCTTATGATAGTGATTTTAATCACTGTCAGATTAAATCTATACTGGACCCAACTATGCAACGTCTCCACTATGCCGCGACCCCACTGTGCTGGGTTTTTTAATTTAAAAATAGTCATTTTTTAGCTTTTTCTTTACAAACAAATTTAATACATCTATAACAACTCAAGGATAAGAAGTTATTGAGTCATAAACATTTTAATACAGATTTTCTGGGAAACAATTGAACATTTAAAATTTTTATAAAGAAAAATATTGTCTAATTCAAAAAGTTCATCTATAATATGTAGTTTTTTTTTATCTTTCAGGGATAAAATACCTTAACATTAAATATATTAAATGTTAACCCCTACTTTCACTAAAAAACATACTTTGAAGTTTTTTTAATTTTTTTGAAAAAATATGAAAATTACAGAGTGGTCGGTTTATCATAAACCACTAGATTACTTTCAATATAAATCCAATATTGGAAAAAAAGTTTTTGATTTTTTTTAGTTGCATATATTTTTTGATTTATTAATTAATAATTACTTTTTCAATCATCCCTTATAACTTTAATGAGTGTTAACTTCATTTTTTCAAATAGCAACAATTTCATAAAACTGTGTTAAGTAAATATGCATAGCAATTGAGACATTTAAACTTTTAAGTGCTGATATCATATTAGTTCCTTGGTCAGTAATTAATGTTATATTAGATATTAAATCACAGTTAGTTTCATTTACAGCCTAATTTATTTAAAAAAACAATTGTATAAAAAACGTTTTATATTTTCGTTAGTTTTTGTTTCATTTGAGGGATATTGACCAGTAGAAAGTAATTCACTTTTTAACTCCAGATATATTCTACACCCAGAGAAAAACCTCGATCTATATAATAAATTCATTGTTCAATTTGATAAATATATCATTACTATTGAATCAATGATATATTTATCAATATGATATTTTTTTTTCTTGTCTTGAACAATAATTATTTATAAGAATAGTTATTTTGTTCGTATTAATAAAACATTATCATAAACCCTTGATAAAATTTCTCTTTCAATTTTGATTGAGGTTTTTCTTTGGGTGTACATAGTGTAAAGTAACTGACATATAGTTATTTTTACAGTAATTATTTGTTCATATGTCGCAAATTGATGCACAATATTTATTGACTATAGTTTAAAATAAGTCTTTGAATACATTTCATCTTATTTCTTTAGGGGTCTTATCAATATGTCGAGATATGGCTGTAAAAATAGCAGCACCCACTCCTTACCACCAGGCGTTACTTTAAATTGTTAATAACTTCTAAATAACTGGTCCAAAAGTTGTTATCGATTAGTAATTTTTTTAGTAAGAACATTATTTATATAATATCTAATAAATATATTCGATAGTTAATGGTATATTATTTTTAAACAATTATTAGAAACTTATGTTAAAGTTTAGTTTACATTTTTTTAATTTTATAACAGGAAAATGTATTTTATGTAATTAAAATATTTTATTTATTTTTGTTTTCCTTAATATAGTAGTTAAGAATAATTTAATTAATTTTTTTAGATTGATTAATAACGTATGTTATGACTTCAAGGTTTTATAGATAAATTAATTTCTTAGTAAACCTTTAGATATTTTTGTGAATAATGATTTTGATTTTCGTATTTTGTTACAATCAGGTCCAGACCCGAAGTTTATTTGAATTAATGTTGCTGTTTGGTTCAGTATGGTCTAAATTTTTATTGTATTTGGTTAAATTTTGTCTGGACAATCTTTAATTAAATATTCCGGTTCGGATCAGTCCATTTTAAATTTTTATCCGGTCGAGTCCAATTTTAATTTCATATTAAGTTGACACCTCTATACATTATATGGTGTGATCCTAAAAAGTAATTATTAGCTGATAAATAAAGAAATATGTGTAACTTAAAGAATACAAAAATATTTCCAATACTGTACATAAATAAGAATAAATATATTACCAGAATGGAACAGATCTGATTGACAACTCATATAATATAAGATCTACATAACATTTTATAAATTTTTTTAGCTTCGATACGAAGATGAGAAGGTATTAATTTTAATCTAGTCGAAGACATTACCCTTAACAATTGAAAAAATTTCCCTCGTTCCCCGTAAATTACAAATTTAAAAATCGCTAATTTTTGAAATTTTTTTACTTAAAACTGCCATACCTTTTTCAAAAATGAACAAATCAATATAATTTTTTTTTATAGATACTTGATGTCTTTACTTATTATTTGGTATATTTTTTTTATAAATTTAACCCTTTACCAGCCCTCATGGGGGATTCAAAATGACAACTTTTTCACTAAAAATTAACTTTTTCAACTTAATTTTTGAAAGTGTTCGGAAATACTGACACTTTTATATATGTCTTAATTAAAGCTAATGTAATTTACTTTATTATGCAAAAAAAAAAAATTCGGACTTTATTTAAAATGGCTACCGAATGCTATTATTGTGAGAAACTTCTCGATTTTATATTTTTATATAATTTATATAACATTTATAACTTTAAAATGTTATACATTTTTGAAAAATGTATGGATCAATACAATTTTTTTATATGAAATAATATTTATATACTTCTTTCATTCGACATACTTTTTTTTTTAATCGGACCATTTCCCTTAATATAGGGGGGGTTCAAATCATTAAGATGCATAAAGAAAGTAAAACTTTTTCAACTTAAATCATAATTTATTTTATAATTGGATTTTAAATTTTTTATTTTTAGAATTATCTTAACTCGCGTTATGACCGATATTTCTTTAGCAAAAAGATCTCTTTTAAACAATCCATCAAAAAGGCCTATAATTAAAAGCAAACCCGGTTCAAATTCTCGGTCCAATGTAATGGCCGACGTACAACAAGAAATTGAAAGAATATTTGAACTTGCTAATAAATAACAATTCATGTTATTTCTATAACATTTTGAAAAATGTACAGATCAATACAATTTTTTTATGTTTATTTTTAGCTTCGATGCGAAGCTGAGAAGGTATTATTTTTACTAAGATGTGTTTTTTTTTTTTTCTATGCCTGTTGCCACTTTTTCTCAGCTCTCACTGGACCGATTTCTTTCAATGATACGTCAAAAGATCACAAATCGTATCTAGTCGAAGACACTACCCTTAAAAATTGAAATTTAAAAATCGGTAAATTTTGTCATTTTTTTTTCTTAAAACTTTCAAAAATCAACAAATCAACATAATTTTATTTTATACTAAAACCTTAGATATTTCCCTTTCATTTGATATCATTTTTTGAAAATCTAACACTTAACCTGCTCATTGGGAGGGATTTAAAATAGCAACTTTTTTACAAAAACTTACTTTTTTAACTTAACTTTTGAAAATGTTCCGGAAGGTCTGACATTTATATATATATCTTAAATTAAAGCTAATGTAATATACTTTATTATGGGAAAAAAAAAATTCGGACTTTATTTTGTCTTCACGGTGAAAATAGCTACCAAATGCTATTTTTGTGTGAAAATATTCGATTTTATTTTTTACATTTTACATCAATACAATTTTTATGAGAAATAATATTTATATCCCTCTTTTATTTAACATACTTTTCTTAATCAGGATATAATTAAAGAAATAAGAGTTTATGAAGCTTTTGGAATAATCCACCAATTTTTTAAAATTAAACACTATCTAAAGATTTGCATCGAAGCGTTTTTTTTTTTATAGTGATTTTAATCACTGTCAGATATCATTATACTGGGTTTTTTTTTTTAATCGATCCAATTCCCTTTAAACAGAGGGGGTTCAAAACATAAAAATGCATATAGAAAGTAGAAATTCTTCAACTCAATTTTTAAAGTGTTCCGGAAATATTGACACTTTTATATATATTTTAAATTAAAGCTTATGTAATAAAATTTAATATTAAAAAAAATATGCTATTTTTGTGTTAAAATTCTTGGTTTTGTATTTTATTTTATTATTAAGGGATTACACTGATTTTCATAAATATTATATCAATCTAATTTACATAGTATAAAAAATTAAACATATTTAAAATTTTGTTTCTTTGAAGTCGAGAAAAAATAGCTTTAAAACTTGAACTAGCTGAATTTCCATTTTTATTAAATGACGAATGCGTCGTAAGGTTTCTGAGATGGTAACACTTGGGTCTTTCACGCCTGTGACACTAAATTTTTTCTTAATTCTTTTTGAGTTAGAAAAAAATGTTTAACTCATTTGATTTTTATTTCATTTAGATTCAATAAATATCATGGATACCATTACTGTAGTCTCCTCTCGTGAGAAGAAATTCATATTAATATTATTTACTATGTGGTTTTTTTTTGTAGCTATAATTTCTTTTTTCAGCTCTCACTTGACCTACTTTTTTGACAAATTTTTTTTTTTTTAATTAAAAACTATCTACAGATTTGCATCGAAGTGTTTTTTATGATAGTGATTTTAATCACTGTCAGATATCATCTATACTGGACCCAACTATGCCACGACCCTACTGTGCTGTGTTTTTTATTAGTGAATTGTTCTAGTATGAATTTAAATGGGAAATAATTTAAAGGATTCTTAAAAAAATATGATTTAATAGGTGTGAATAATTGTATTCTGTTTTCGTCAGATTTTGTAGTTGAGTTATACTCTGAGAGGATTTTTGGTTTTTGCTTGACCTGGGTTAGTAGAGGATTGTGCAATATTGTTTTTAGTTCATTATTTTTATGTTGATGTGTCAGAATGTTTTGTTCTTGTATGTCGTCTATAATTAATTACTCGCTTTATAGTGGTGATTCATTACTAATGTTAATTAAAATGAAGGATAATTTTTCTTGTATGAGTGCTTGTTCTAATTCAATATTGCATCTTTTTTTTGCGTAATAGTCAGCATTATCATTTTTATTTATTTTATTAGCTTGTTGAATGTCGTTGGTTTCTAATTGTTAGATCATATTTTTTGTTATATATGCGAAATAAAATTAAAAAATTTTATATTCTTAAATATCTTTATCACGATTACATTTAATAATTTTAAGATCCAAATTGTAAAAAATAAGAATACCACTACACTATATCTCTATATTTTATCAAAATAATATTATAACATAAAATATTAATAATACGATTATAGCTGATCAGCTAAACTTAATGTAGTGATTACCACATGAGGCATCAGGTAGTTAGTAATTCTGATGAATTATTGTTGTAATCTGAATCCGTCGAGTCTCGATATATATTAAAATATATATGGTGACATGGCCCTTTAAAGTGTACCAGCAATCATATAGGAAAAATAACAAATCCAGTACGAGAATTGATACTACAAACTATTAGTTCAAATATAGATATTGAGTAACTAGACCATTGCATATTTGAGATTGTGATCACGATATAAAAAGATAATCAAATTATTAAATTATTGAAAGATTTATCAATTTTAATTTTTGTACAAATTACAAAATTCCAAAATATCAACATTGACTATCTTATAACAACTGTATTTTTTTGGAATATTTCTTTCTATTACCAGGACTAAAAGGAATTTTTTAAATTGATGAAAATGATAAAATGTTAGCTTAGTTACGTTTTGCGATCTTTTGATGTATCGGTGAACAAATTCGATCTAGTAAAAGCGGAAGTATATACGGACAAAAAAAAAAACTCCATGTGAGGTGATGTATATTTAACGTGTAATTAGCGTTCTAACTTGTCCAGAGTGTAATTTTTCTCCTTTAATCGGAAGGAATAATTAGAAGTTATAAACTATAGTATTTGAAACATTTTTAATCTTTGTGTATTGACTATTGATATGAACGCTTTACTGACATCGCTGATAATATTTCAACCTCCACAAATTTGTCTGCATACTACAAAATTAAACTGAAAGTCTTGTGTTTATATACAAGTACATACGTCACACCCTATCTTTGCTAAATTCCGTTGAGTTGGTTGGCCAATAGAATTCGGTTTACCGGCAACAGCTTTAAATTATATCCCCCTTAGTCCCCAGACAACCTATACTAACTCTCTTACTCTTATGTACTGATATAACTTGCTACTGTTTCTCTCGCTCACATATCCCTGTCGGTTAAAATGGAAAGTTTATGTGGCGAATAAAATGCACTGCAGAGGGCGTTTTGCTCAGCAATGCGCGTTGTTACCGATAGTAGCGTACTCGTGGGTTATCCTTGGCGCCACCAGTTAACATACAATACTCCTGGTCTCCAGTCACGGTGCCGTCTATTTCTGTTTTATTGATTTAATATAGTTTCATTAATACATTTTTCAACGGGTACATTCTCTGTCTCTGTCACACTTTTCTGTCTAGTCTAGTCGCTATCTTACGCATACTCTCTTGAGTATACACTTAATCATAAAACACAATATCATATAACTAATTAGTTGTAAGAATCTGATGTGTCAACCGTCACAATAAATTTATTTCTCAAACTTTTTTTTGAAAATATATTTTTTAATGTTAACTCTATTTGTAGTGAATTTTAATAATTTTCATGTTTTTAAAAAAACACATCACAAGTTTTAAGTTCACCTATACATTTCCGAACTGCCGCAACGCGTTTAAAATTGTTTTATTAGCTTAATCTTTACAATTGAGTAGAAAAAATTACTGTGTTAAATTGTGATACTTGGTATTTCTATCTATTCTGTTTGTGTGCGTGTATAAAATTGTGTCCCATCCGTCAACATATTCACCGTATGACCGTATTGCACACCCGTAATTAAATTTTATTATATTATTTTATTATATCTAGTTTAGTTCCTTTTCTATTATTTACTTTGTTTTTAATATTGAATTACAAATTTTAATATTCTATTAAAACGTTTTAGAAGCGGCATCAACTAAAAAGATCCCCGATTGTAGTGAGGTGAGTCACAATCGATTAGTTATTACATTGTATTTTAAAGTATACGATAATCGTAAAGAAAGTAATATTAGTTAAATTATAATTTATAAACTTATCTTCTATATGATAAGTCATGATTGTCCAATTATTGAAAAAATCATGTATTTTATTAGTAAATCTTTTGGAATCTAATTTACCCAAATTTTTAGGAAAAAGTTACTAGAGGTTAATTATTTTTTAGTAATGAAATCCTACTAGAATCCTACAGCTACCCTTACCATTAAAGCTGTTTTTGATTAAAAAAAATTTAAAAAAACAAACTCTTTTGCTTTTAGTACTGTATTTATGTTACATATAATATTATTTTGATATTACAATAAATGATTTTATTGATATTCAATTAATGTATTTTCTATCTTCATTTCGTATACTTTATAAGGGAGTCAACTTTATTTAAAATGACAACATACATAATTTATTTATTTAATAGATAATGATCCGAGTGACTGGTCAACTACAACTTTAGCACCAGTATTCAGAAGTTATTGACATTTTTATACAAAGGTGAGAAAAAGAGTACGGCCGGTAAATGACAAGTGATAAAAATAACATCACTCGTGCTTCACCTCTTACCATCTCTATAAAATGTTAATAAATTCCGAAATACTGATCCAATAGTTTTTTATGTAATTATATTATTATATACTAAATAAACTAGTTAATTAAGTATGTTGCTATTAGAAAAAATAAAGTAGACATCCCTCTAAGTTATAAAGGATGGTACTAAAAAGTAATTATTAGTTGATAAATCAAGAAATATATGCAACTAATATAAATCAAACATTTTTTATTTTTTTACGAATAAACGAGTGGTTTATGATAAATCGATCATTTTGTATATCTAAAATTAAAGCTTATGTAATATACATTAATTTGAAGAAAAATTTGACCTGTGGATTTATCTTCATAGTAAAAATGGCTACCTTATTAAAAAATATGATATTTTTGTGTTAAAATTCTCGATTTTATATTTTATATATTTAACTTTAGATTGTTATTGATAAATTAAAAAAAAAATGTTTCTTTGTAGTCCAATCAATGAGACAGCAAATTAATTTTCAAAAAAATGCATTTTAATTATTTTTTTTTTATATAATGTTCATCTTAAATTTATAACTTTTTTTAAATTAAAGCAAATTTTAGCGTTAAAAATTAAATTATAGTTTTAAAAATGTTACCATTCTTTTAAAGAAAGTCTATCAATTTTAAATAGTAATTTTTTACTGTCATTTATCGATATTTTTACACAAGATAGACTTTTACCATAAAATACAATTTTTGCTTACAAATTTGTATATACATCAAGCAATGGTATTGTTTCCCTAAATAACAACTTAGGTAATTTTTATTGGGTATTTGTTTAAGTTATGTCTAGTCAATACTTTGAGCTGTACCAGTACTTACTATCAATAAATAAAAATCTAAAAAAATTAGGTATATACATTTAAATTGATTAGAAAAAGATGTCTTACTTGTCTTATTAATATATTTAATATCTAATTATTATAAATCAGTACTATTAAAATAATTTTATGTCTATTAAGAATATGATGTAATGTTATAAGTATAAAAAATGATTTAATTATCTATTAATATAACTTAATTTTTGAAATTATGTGTCGATCTCAAATTTTTGCTTCTTTCTAGTATAATCTAAAATGACAGCTCCACCTGACAATTATTGTTGTATGTTAAAATACTTGATAACTACATTAATAAATATACAAATATTGGCGTATGGATGGAGAGACTCTGAGAATCACGCTCCCCCTAATATTTTAATATGAATAGTTCTTTTAGAAATATTTTGAGAAAAAAAAATAGTTTTCATAAATATTATAAATAAATAAAAATTCCTTTCACCTCTTAAAAAAATGTCTAATTACGCACTTGATAAAAAAGTAAAATAGTCAATTTATTTAAGCTACATTAATTTTAACAAAAAAATAATTTTGATGTTCTTTGGTAGTTCTATAAGTTTTACCATAATGAATAAAATTATATCAATGTTTTTTTATAGTTGAAAAATATTGATTATTTTAATTTAGATAAGTATTAAAATTATAATTAACAAAGCAATTTGAAATAAATAGAGTTAATGTTAATAAGTCGCCTCCTATTTTAAAATAATTATACTAAATATCATATAGCACTTACTTATTCTTATTTGGATTCTTTTATTTGAGAGAAAGGAAAAAATAAATAGCAGTATTTAAGATTTTAACTAATGTTAATTAGCTGGTTAACTATTATATTAATCAAAAGTTAGCATTTGTATATTAATTCAGATATCTACTTGACTATTATTGCGCTTTTAATAATAAAAAAAGCTCTATTTATAAAGCGTTCAAAAAGTAACGAAAAGGGCTTTCATTACACTTATTGTACATAACAATTGACCTAATTCTTTTACTTATTGAATAGTCTGTAAAATTTAATTGTGTATTCTGTTAATTTATCCGGCGTCCCCTCCACGCTTTTAAATAGTAGTTGCTATCATACATATTTTTCGATGATATTGGGATTTCCTTTTAGCATTATTATTGTTTGTTTGAGTAACTATTGTTCTTAATTATTTATTTTAAAATACCTTATTTATATTTGATGATAACCGATAGTCAATATTCTTCTACTTAATAATGATTTTAAACTTTAATTAATTTATTGTTAATAGGCAAACGAGACAGTCATGCCTATTTATAGAAAACCAATATTTAAGTGTTTTCACCGTCAAAGTAACCGTAAATAATAAAAATATCAACTAAAATTTAAAATGTTTAAAAATCATTAAATGTTATATTTGTCATATTTTTATGTGGTAAATAATAAGAAGGAAATATTATTGATCCATTTACTAAGTTCGTCATATAAATGGTAAATTGTAAAATATTTTTAACTATTTTCTTTGAATAAAATATTTACCCTATTTATACAATTTATTAAAATTGCTTAAAACTATATTTTTACGTATATTTGATTTTATAATGGTTGTATTATTAGTGTTATCATTATTAACATGTTTTTTTACGTGTTAAAAAATAAAACCGTTAAGAGGTAAAAAAATTTTTAAACCTAATATAAAGAGTTCTAACATCCAAAACTTAACTTTTATGTACATCTCCGTAGACATAAATTTACTATCTATGTACGAAGAAAATATTGTTTTTTTTAATTTCAAATATTTATTGATAGAAACTATTTACAATCCTTTTTTTTCTTAGCTTTTAAACAATACTTTTATAAAAATACTTAGTTGAAGTAAATTTAAATACATTGATTTTAGCTATTGCTAAAAACTAAAACTTAAAAATAAAATTGAATTCAAATGACAACTAACATAAACTTTACGCATCGTTAAAACTTAAGTGTCCAATGCTACCAACTAGTAAGAGAACTTTTAGATATTTTATATTTAAAATTGGAAATTCTAAATTATTGCATTAGATCCTTCGAAATATTAAAATTAGATTATAATCATATTTGGTGAAATTTTTAATTCGATTTTAAATGCACTTCGTCTTGTTACACAGATATTCCGCTTAATATGCAAGCTTTTTCATCCATTTTAACACAAGTAGTAATAAGAGAAGACCTTAATGATAAATTTTAATAATCATAAGTTTTGCATTAGTACTAAAGTAAATTTTCTCAAAATAACGATGAATTAAAATTAAATAAACTTAATTTATTTAGTCTAATCTTAAGGTTCATAATTTAAAAATATTTTTTTTTTAATAATTGTTATAATATCATGTGATTTACTATTGTTTAGGGGTCTGAGAATTCAGACGTCATAACAAACACAGCGGACCTGTCTCTGGGCATTGAAAAAGAAGCGCTGCGGCGCGAAAATGAGCATAGAGCTCGTTCACAGTTGCTTAATAGCCGTGTAAGAAAATTATATATGCAATATTTTAATAAATAAGTATTTATATTATTACTTCTTATGTTCAATGTACAAAAATATTTTAATAGATAAATGAAAAAGATTTAAAAGTAGAGTAGTAGTACTGCTAAGTTATTAATTTATTTAATCCATTATTTCGATAGATTTAAATTCTACTAATAATATTTCATGAATTTATATTACAAATTCAGCTTTCAATTATATTATATTTGAAGATTTTAATTTAAAAACTTGTTATCTAAAAATTTAAAATTTAGTTTATTGAGGTGTTAAGCCTAATAATTTATAAAACTTATTATGTGTCTTTATTAATACTATTAGGTTTAAAAACATTTACTAGATAACGTTTTAGGTATTTATTCGACTTATTGTAACTTCCCACGATAATTATTTTAAATCTCCATTTATTAAGTTTGATTAATATGCATTAACTTATTTAATAATATGAGAAAGTTTTAAACAAAAACATAAAATTAGTATGTGAGCCATTAGCCTGGATGTAGATCTTCAAAATATGTGAGAACATCCTAAATTGAATTCTAAATTTTATATTTGAAACCACAATTATTATGGTTGTTGTATTAGAGAGTGGTTATTTCAACTTTGTGAAATATCTGTAATAAAAATTACAAAAAAAAACTTTTTTTTTATAAAACTATTGTTTTTGTTCTTAAATAGTTTTTTTATAATCAAAAAGTTGATGTTTAAACACGCATTTAACATACTTTAAAAATATCTTAAATTCATAAATATCCAAATTTTTGAGAAACATAGTATTAATACAAAATTGTGTAGTAAAAATAATATCCATACCATGTCTTTTATAAAAGGAAATTTATTTAAGATATTAAAATATCTATCAATTTTAGATAACTCATTAAAATACATTTTTTTTAATTTTATTATTTGACTTGAAGTTTTTAAGTTATATTATAATTAAATAATAATAAATAATACTTCCATAGTAAATTTATGGGAAAATGTTGTATAACTGGTGACATACAATCAAATGAAACAAAAACATATCAATAAAAATTTAACATGATACTTAAGTGATAAATGTAATAATCAGGGTTTTTATATGCATTTATAAATTTAATTCGAAGGATTCCAGGTTTGTGGAACTTTATCATAGTAACGCAGAAATATTTTTCATTTTTTTGAGGAATTAACCTTTCTAATCATCCATAAAACTATGATATCGGAAAACACAAATTACTAAGTTTTCAAGTCAATTAAAAAAAATTTTTATTCGAGCATGGTCCTTAAACAATGAGTAAACTATATTATATTATATATATATATATATGGGTGGCCCTCAAAAATCGAATGTCTTTTTTTTTTTACGCTACCCCTTAATTTTTTTTTAATGGTCAAAAAAATGAGCTGTGCAAAATTTGGGACCGATCCGTTAAGGTTAACCCGTGCCCCCGGGCCTATTAAGTTGAGTCGAAGAGTCAAATTTAATAGAAATAACTGATCTATGTCTCATAACTTTTTTTTCTCTTAACTTAGAATAATAAAAGTAAAACTCAAGTAAAAAACTTACTACCAGTTATTTCGTGGGAATAATTACTAATAAGAAAAAATTAGTTCGTAATACTTTAAAAGACTAAAAGTATTGTACATTTGTGATTAAAACGTATCATTTAATATATAATAATAAACAGGTAAAATATATTTAACGTGTTCACAAATTGTCTGCTGCATTTATACGACACAAATTATGTCAGTTGTCGAAAATAACTCAAATATACTTATCTTTAATAATAATATAATTGGTACTATCTTAAAGTAATTCAGTAAACCAAAATTGATATATTGATACGACAAAATGTAATAATACAATCAATTTTGTTAAATTTGTAATTAGTTGGTATAACTTACTGGTAGTAAGTTATCATCAAATTTACAACTATTTAATCTGAACAGTGATTTTTTGAAAATTGATCCATCATTTTGGAGTGCGATCAATAGTTACATAAATGCTTTAAATACTATAAGTAAATTACGAGTTATTAATGATACAGCCTAGCGTGACATTAAATTAATCTAAGACTACATTAAATATAAACTACAAATGAAGAGCAGAAACAATTCGTTTTACAAATAGTTAGTAATTATCGGAAAAAATTTCCTAATTGTAAAAAAAGTACATTATCAAAAAATATATTATAATAATTTAATTTAATTATTGTTCAAATATTTTTTAAAGTTATTATTATTTAAAAAAAAATAAATTAAAAATTGTTAATAAAAATTAAATTAAACTGTAAGGTTTGTAATTAATCATTAATTAACTGTCCATAAAATAATAAATCTAATATAATTATCGTACTTGGCATAAAAAATTAAACTTCTAGAATCTTTTTTTAAACGAATATGCGTTTTCCAAAAAATAAAATGAAAATAAATAATTAAAAATCAACAAAATCAGTTATAACGTATTTTAAGACTTTTACATGTTTTTTACTGGATGTAGTGTTTTTGTGGGCTATTTATTGAGAAAACAACATTGAAGTTATTATTTTTGAATTTCTTGTAAAATTCCCTTTACTTGAGTTTTACTTTTATTATTCTAAGTTAAGAGAAAAAAAGTTATGAGACATAAATCAGTTATTTCTATTAAATTTGACTCTACGACTCAACTTAATAGGCCCGGGGGCACGGGTTATCCTTAACAGATTGGTCCCAAATTTTGCACAACTCCTTTTTTTGACCATTAAAAAAAAATTAAGGGGTAGCGTAAAAATAAAAAAAGACATTCGATTTTTGAGGACCATCCTAATATATATATTATATTATATTAACTATATTATATATCTTATACATTATTACTATCTATAGATATTGAGTTCAGTAATATTTTTTTTGTAAAAAAATATGTATTAATATAGCTTCTAAGCATATGTATATGAAGATGATTATTTTCCTTTTTGTTAAAGGTACTTGGAACATCTTTAATAAAAAAAATTAGGGGATAACTTTGATAAAAAAAACATATATTTTTACTTTTAGACGAAACCGGTGGCATTTGCTGTTCGAACAAATGTGGCGTTCGACGGTAAAAAAGATGATGACTCGCCAATACAAGGTTGTGCAATCACATTCGACACTAAAGATTTTTTGCATATTAAGGTGAGTATAACTAAAAAAAGACTAATTTAGAAAATGTTATCAAAACTAATATTAAAAATGTGATTATTATGTTTAGGAAAAATATGACAATAACTGGTGGATAGGACGTTTAGTAAAAGAGGGTTCAGATGTAGGTTTTATACCGTCCCCCGCTAAACTGGAACTTCTGCGTCAGATGAATCCATCAAGAAGCTCAAAGAATCACTCTTCCAAAAATTCGTCTTCATCAAATTTAGGTGGTGTAATAAATGATATGCTGACCAATAAGGGGGGTGATTCAGGGGGTTCTACCCCTCCCACTCCCGGTATGTACCTGGTTTAAAAAAGTAACATACGTTTTATAATATTATTTCGATTTTCCTTATGTCTGCTGTGTCTGCGTGTGTTTTGTTTGTATAGCGCATGGAGATTTTTTTTTGTTACTTATATTATTTTTAATATTTTGTAGCATGGTTAACAATCTTTATCTTAGATTGTATAGTATATTTTCAAAAAATTGTTACTTCTCATAAAATTGATATGAAACAGTTAATTTTACGATTTCTAACTTGACAATATATTTATACAATTTTAAGTTTTTACTTTTAAATTAGAATTTTTTTAAAATTTTTATGTGTGTAATTTTTACCGTGGACGTAGTTTATATATATCTTCTGTGAGGACTATTTTCATACCGTCTTAATAAAAACTAATACTTTGCAACTCAAAAATTATGTTTCCCGCTTTCTTTTTGTAAAGACAATATGTAATTTAATGAATTTAGTTTAACAACTTGCAGGAAGCTTCTCTACTACACTGAGATACGGTACTGAGTTTACATAGCCAAACATCACGTTATCAACCCATTTGGAAGTGTATCGTAATCTTAATCATAAATGCGTGGTGGCACGATGATTTTCGGTACACTATCGATGACCGGCCGTCAATCCACGATGGCCGAGTCAACTATTTTATCCCCACTCCAAAAAAATTAATTCAGTTCAATTGCGGGGGCTATGAATGTTTTGATAGGGACTAAAGTCGCCACAACCACCATGCAAACTACGCTAATGAACTTTATTAAATATCGATAGTTTTATCTCCAATTACAGTTATTATTAACTATTCTTAGCCTCCAAAACTATCAGACAATAATAGAAAAGATGACAGAATACATCCTTAATTTCATCCATAACACGCATTAAAATGTAATGATAAGATAGAAACAATATGATGGTACAACACAATGATTAACTAATTATATAAGAGCTTACATTTTTTTTATGTCCTTATATGAGATTAATCCGGCTACTACTATTCAGGTTTTACTCAAAGATACATTAAAAGATCAGCAAACCGTAATTTTGACAAATTCCCCTCAAAATTGATAAGAAAGAGAAAATTTTTAAAAAAGTTTTCATAAAACAGTCAATGTTGATATTTTTAGTTTTAACTTATATTGAAATAATTTTTTTTAACTGAATCCTTTATTATCAAATTGTTATTGATAATATTTTAAACAATTGCCTTGCTGTCTTAATTTAAAAGAATTTTATAAACAGTGTAGATATTCCTGAGGATAACGAATAATTAGTTGTTCTTAAAGTGCATTGCAACATTAATACAATTAGAGATGAAATGAGAATTTTCAATTTTTTTTCACTAAATATTACTAAATTAATTAATTTGCAGTACCTATGAAATAGAAATATTAATAATTTATTTCTATCTTTATTAATAATATTAGTATTATTCTATTTAAGTTTAATATGTTTTATAATTTTGCATGTATTTGTAAATCATTGTATTTTTTTACATATAAAACACACGCAGATCACTTAATAAAACTAGTTGTACTAAAAAAATAACCAGTTATTCTTATTACTTTTTTAAGTTCGTATATGTTACATATATCTATTATTTATCCTTCATAGCTTCAATTTGTTTTCAGTAATTGATGACATTTGTTCAAAATGACTTATATATATGTTTTTTAGCTTCGATGCAAAGTTTTTATTAATAAATATAAAATTTCAATTATTTTAAATATAGAGTAATCTTGTGTAGTATAACATAATTAATTTTATTTTTTTAATTTAACGAAGAAAAAAATTATTTTTAAAAAGTACTGGTGTAAAAATCAAGCTCATATACATGTAACATTAAATGTAATAATATATTAATTTCTTAAGGATCTCAAATACATTTTTGAATATTTATTTTGATTTTGCTGTATTTTGGTAATTTTAACTTAATGAATCTTAATTTTTTTTTTATAGATATTGATTTTTTAATGTAATATAATTCTAATTTAATTCCTAATATCTCGAACGTATATTTTTCCTGTTATTACTGATCATGAATGATAAAATATGACAATGCTAGTATGTTAAAATTTTTAAAGTTATATTTACATAATTTTTATTCTTAGCTCGATTTTGCATTTTGTAAAAATTAGCTAGAAAATTTATTTACATTAAAATTAATTTATAATATTTATACAAAACCTTGGTTTGAATTAGAACTAAGAATATTTTTGGTTAATTCGAATTATGTATTGAATCTATTAATCCTGATTAAAATCCGAATACAGTTTATTAATTAAATTTGTCAAAACTATTTGCATAATATGAATTTATCAATATGAAATTTAGGATTAATTAATTACAGATGTTTTTATTTATTAGTAATTGATATTTATTTTGTATAACAATATTATTGTATATGAATTAACAGATTCAATCCATGATTCAGTTTATGGATTAGAAATACGGATATGGATCAATCTGAATCTCTTTCTCGACTCTAGTTTATATAAACAAGGGCTGTAAAGAATATATTTCACTATACAGAGTGATTTTTTTATCATAACCCACTCAATTACTTGCAGAATAAATATAATTTAAACATTTTTTTTTTGTTTGTTTTTTTTTAGTTGCACCTTATTCTTGAATTATTAACTATGTAATACTTTTTAAGTTCATCCCTTATGCCTTGTAAGGGCGTCAACTATGTTTTTTCAAATTGAAACACATATTTTGAATTTAATAAAATCTTTGAGTTTTTAATTTAATAGTAAATGACATTTGAATTTTTAGTATAACTATATTCGTTTATAAGATATAAACATTTAAAGTTTCAAATTTTTGAGTTAATATACATGTATAATACACAAGGGATTACAAATATAGGTAGCTAAATGGTTTTTATGACATCGCTGTCACAGTCACGGATTGTTTATTATCAATTATGATAATAATTCAAGAATAATGTGTAACTAAAGACGACCAAAA
The DNA here is from genome assembly GCF_025091365.1 of Daktulosphaira vitifoliae. Taxonomy (NCBI): domain Eukaryota; kingdom Metazoa; phylum Arthropoda; class Insecta; order Hemiptera; family Phylloxeridae; genus Daktulosphaira; species Daktulosphaira vitifoliae. The sequence goes on along the minus strand of NW_026099573.1, from coordinate 5,529,991 downwards.
ATAAAAATGTTTAAATTATTATTACTCTTTAAGTAAATAAGTGGGTTATGATAAAAAATTTACTCTGTATACTTGGAAAATTATTTTAGTTTTATTTATGATAATTTTTCTTTTCAAGCTTTTATTTTGTTTCAAGAGAATATTTCTTAGCCATTTTTAATTTATTTAAGTTAATTTTTTTTTATCGTCACTTAATAATTTAATAAAAGATATTTAAAATCACTATCGACCAAAAAAAAGCCAATCATAAATTTTGCACCCAAAATGTTTTTTTTTTTTATGCCCATGTTTGTTATACTAATAATAAACAAATACTTATTGTTTTGTAATACTTTCTTATTGATAAACTAGCAGAGGATGATGATATTGGAAGTGGCCGTATATCTGCTAGGACCAATTTAACTACACCAACAGCAAAAGATAAAAGGAAAATTTTCTTTAAGAAACAAGAAACCACACCACCATATGATGTTGTTCCATCAATGAGACCTGTTGTATTAGTTGGGCCATCTTTAAAAGGATATGAGGTTACTGACATGATGCAAAAAGCCTTGTTTGATTTTTTAAAGCATCGCTTCGAGGGAAGGTATAATTTATAAAAAATCATCATAATTTATTTTATAATTGGATTTTAAATTTTTAGAATTATCATAACTCGCGTTATGGCCGATATTTCTTTAGCAAAAAGATCTCTTTTAAACAATCCATCAAAAAGGCCTATAATTGAAAGCAAACCAGGTTCAAATTCTCGGTCCAATGTAATGGCCGACGTACAGCAAGAAATTGAAAGAATATTTGAACTTGCTAGAACACTACAGGTTTACATTATATAATTAACAAATAATGTTATTTCTATAACATTTTGAAAAATGTACAGATCAATACAATTTTTTTATGTTTTATTTTTTTTTTTAATCGATCCAATTTCCTTTAAACAGGGAAGTTCAAAACTTAAATATGCGTATAAACCGCAGTACTTTTTCAACTTAATTTTTGAGAATGTTCGGGAAATACTGATACTTTTATATACACCTTAAATTAAATCTTATAAAATATACTTAACCACGAACAAATAAAAAATTTGACCTCTGGACTTGTCTTCGTGGTGAAAATGCCTGCCAAATGCTATTTTTGTGTGAAAATTTTCGATTTTATAATTTACATTTTAGCTTCGATGCGAAGCTAAGAAGGTATTATTTTTACTAAGATGTGTTTTTTTTTTTTTTTTTTGTGTCTGTTACCACTTTTTCTCAGCTCTCACCGAACCGATTTCTTTCAATGATACGTCAAAAGATCACAAATCGTTTCTAGTTGAAGACATTACCCTTAAAAATTGAAAAAAATTCCCTCGTTCCCCGTAAAAGGGGGAAACCTCCAAAAAAATTACAAATTTAAAAATCGCTAATTTTCGAAATTTTTTCAATTTTTTTTACTTAAAAGTGCCATAACTTTTTCAAAAATGAACATATCAATATAATTCTTTTTTTTATAGATGCATGATGTATTTACCTATCATTTGGTTTATTTTTTTTATAAATCTGACTTTTTACCTGCCTACAGGGGGGGATTCAAAATGACAACTTTTTCACAAAAAATTGACTTTTTCAACTTAAATTTTGAAAGTGTTCCGGAAAGTCTGACACTTTTATATATATCTTAAATTAAAGCTAATGTAATATACTTTATCATGGAATAAAAAAATTTCGGACTTTATTTTATCTTCAAGGTGAAAATGGCTACCAAATGCTATTATTGTGTGAAAATTCTCAATTTTATTTTTTACATTTTTAACATTATAATGCTATAACTTATTGAAAAGTGTATTGATCAATATAATTTTTTTATGGGAAATACTATTTTCTAATAATCTCTTTTTTATTCGACATACTTTGTCTTAATCAGGATATTAATAAGGAACTAGCAGTTTATGAAGCTTTTGGAATAATCCACCAATTTCTTAGAATTAAACACTATCTAAAGATTTGCATCGAAGCGTTTTTTTTTTATAGTGATTTTAATCACTGTCAGATATCATTATACTTGATCCAACTATGCCACGTCACCACTGTGCCGCGACCCCCCTGTGCTGGGTTTTTTACTTTAAAGTGCTATAGCTTTTTGAAAAATGTATGGATCAATACAAATTTTTCATGAGAAGTATTATTTATATACATCTTTCATTCGACATACTGTTTTTTTAAATCGGACCATTTCCCTATATACGAGGGGGGTTCAAATCTAAAAAATTAATGTATAAAGTAGAACTTTTTCAACCTAACTTTTGAAAGTGTTCCGGAAAGTCTGACACTTTTATATATATCTTAAATTAAAGCTAATGTAATATACTTAATTATAATTAAAAAAAATTTTGGACTTTATTTTATCTTCATGGTGAAAACAGACATCAAAGTTAATAAAAAAAATACGATTTTTATAAAAAAATTATTTTTTATATTTTTAACTTTATAATGCTATAACTTCTCGAAAGATGTATGGATCAATATAATTCTTTTTTTTGTAGATGCATGATGTCTTTACCTATCNCAATTTTTTTATGAGAAATAATATTTTTTAATAATCCCTTTTTCATTCGACATACTTTATCTTAATCAGGATATTAATATGGAAAGAGCAGATTATGTAGCTTTTGGATTAATCCACCAATTTTTTAAAATTAAACACTATCTAAAGATTTGCATCGAAGCGTTTTTTTTTTATAGTGATTTTAATCACTGTCAGATATCATTATACTTGATCCAACTATGCCACGTCACCATTGTGTTGCGACCCCCCTGTGCTGGGTTTTTTTATTACGTATACTGTTAGCGCGAGTCACACTATAATATTGTATTTTATCTTTGTTTAGCTGGTCAGCAATGTATCTTTTATTATAAATCTAGTCAGTGTACGTTCCACCGCTGAACCATCAGCGACGCGCTCTAATTTTAAGCTAAGTCATACTTGTATTTAAATATTGTCATTTAAGTTAATTATAAATAAAATTACGGAGCAAATATTTTGTAAATTATATTTATAGTTTGTTAAGTTTCATATTTATTAATCAAACAAATTAAAAATTATCATACAAATAAATTTAAGTGAGCGTTAGATTTATTAACGATTAATAATCTCGCTTCACCAACTTATACTATGAAGCATATCGTTTGAAAAAAATCATTATAAGACCCAATTAAATTTAATGGGCAACAGTAAATAAAAATGAAAAATCCAATACAAATTTTATTAGGCTTCATTATGAGCAAAAATATATTTGTTTAAGTATTATATCAACAATAAAAATGTTTGATCATTATGTGAAGTTTATACGTAATTTAACACAATGTCACGTAATAAAAATATTATTTTATAATCTTTTAATTTTAAACCAATGGAATTAAAAATATTAGTTAAAAAAATGAATAGTTCTAATTTGTCTTTATTTATAGCTTGTTGTATTGGACTGTGATACAATTAATCATCCATCACAATTAGCTAAAACGTCATTGGCACCTACAATAGTATATTTAAAAGTATCATCTCCTAAAGTTAGTACTTAATTTGTTATGATCAAAATTCTTTAAAATTTGCTTTTTTTTAAATGCATGATAATTTTTTAGGTCTTACAACGACTGATTAAGTCTAGAGGTAAATCACAAACTAGACATCTTAACGTGCAAATGGTAGCATCAGAAAAGTTGGCTCAATGTCCACCGGAAATGTTTGATGTAATACTCGATGAAAACCAATTAGAAGAAGCATGTGAACACATTTCTGAATATTTAGAAGCATACTGGAGGGCTACCCATCCACCAGTTACACATGATCCCAATGAACCGCCGTTGTTGACCCGGCCTATAAGAAGTTCACCTAGTATGGATATGCCCATCATAATGAACAATTATGGATCTTCGGGTTAGTACATCTGTTGTAGTTTTTACCATTTTCAACATTAAAACTGATAAGTGTGTTCTATTTGAATGAATTTATCTAGTATTATATTATGCCTTAAGTTAAGTGTATAAATTAATATTTCATTTGTCAGCTAGGATTTTAATGGTCTCAATTGCCAGAATTTTTTAATCCGACATTTTGTTAATTTTTTTCCTGGATGTGGATTTAAGATAGTCATAAATTACCATAGTTAGAAAGTACATTTTATAGATTCATTTTCTCTTAATTGTCTATCTAGCAGAATATCAATCATTGGATCGCATTCCTCCACGTCTCGAACGAATGCGTACCCAATACGATGACTACGAACTTAGTGATCATGATAGCATGGTTTATGTACCACCCGTTACTGCATACCATACTCACCAGAAACATCATCACCCTCATCATCAGCAACGCCACCAACAACCATCTCAAATTCGACACCAACAAAGCGTTTCTTTTGAAAGAAGTAATTTGCATAAGGATGAAAGTGGTGGATATAATAGTGGAGGTAATCGTTCTGAGAGTTCGCATAATATGCATCATCAATTATCATATCAGTTGGGATCGCAGACAGATATGTTAACTCATAGTCCGCCTGAAAATTCATCTGACCATCTTATGTCCTACATGTCTCCATCTGTAAGACCATCACATAACAGAAGACCAAACGTCAACATGTAATACGTGAATATTTTGTGCGTATATTTAAATGCACTAATATTTTTATACGCAGTATAAATTAATTAATACTAATTATTAATTTCATTTAATTGAAATTGCCTTTTATGGACCAACATTTTGTTGTGTGCTAAATATTGATTTATCAATATTAATGAAGTATGTTTATACATTTTTATAAATGTTTTTGAAAACGAAATATTTGATTAAATCATTAAAATAATAAAAGAATGTAAGTGTGATACTTATTATTTTTCCAATATAATAATAATTAAAAATTAATACTACAATTAATTTTTTTCGAATAATAATTATTTATATTTCTATTAATTATGAATGTTCACACAAGGGTAAACATTTTAATAGAAAAAATCAAAATACTTAATTGTATAATATTAGTAAGATTTTATTTTTTTTTATGATTATGTTTAACGAATTCAACCATATTTTACATATGATTTTAGTTACTTATACTGCTATTTCAATGACAATGTATTAGTGTGGTAATAGTGAAATTATCGTCCTCATTTCTATTTAGCGCTTAATTATTATACTCAATCAATGATAATTTGTTTCAAATTCAAGTTGTACATTCATATTTTTTAAAAAACAATCAATATTTGTTTATTTCAGTTAATATAAATTCAAAGTTATATTAAAATAATATAGATATTTAGTAATGTAATTATTTCATTTCTGAACGCAGGAGAAAATTAGCTTGTGTTAACTTTTCAATAAATTAGTTAACATAAAATAAAACTCAATATATCTCTTCGATGTTAATTTCCATTAAAACTTTACGAGACTTTTTATACAGTAAAATAAAAATTTCCTGTATAAAAATATGTCAAAAATTAATTGGATTTTTTTTTTAAATTTCAGGGTATAAGCAATCTAGTACGAACAGGCTTTAATTGATTTTTATAATTAAATAACTTTTTCTTAGATAGGTGTATTGATTATTTTATGACTTATTATTTATTTGTATAATTCTAACTACAATAATATAATATAATATAATCCTTTAAAATGTTCTATGATATCAAAATGAATCCTTTTTGTACTAGGTCTGCGATTTTTAAGTCGAACTTATTATCATTCCTTTAAGTTTGGTAAACTTAAATATCAAATACGAGTAAAAAGACTAGACAATATTAAATATTATTTGTTCCTCGTATGGGTGCAATGTTCTTACAAAAGAATAATTTTGAGATTAAGATATAAAAATGACTTCTGATAAGACTAAAATAATTTTTTTTTTATTGATAGTTTATCTATTTATTAATATTTGAGTGAAAAAATGTTACATAAATGTAATACTTCACATATTATAATAGTGACCAGTTTCTGTATTAATAACAGGGTTTTCTAGTATTCTCCCACGTTCTCTTTATTTCAAAAGATTAAGAAAACATTATAATTAATGATTATACTTGTGGTATTTATGGTAGTTTTAACTGATTTTTTTAAAAATGTTCATTCTATCTTTAACTTTTAAACTTTTTTAATATCTACTTTTTCAGTATTTATATTAAATACATAAATCGGAAACCCTAATCTATGTATTCAGTTATTTATAACAAAAATATACTATGTTGATGTTTAACTATAACAGTGATTCTTTTAACGCTAGCCATTCGTTTTATCTTAAAATAATTATTATGTTAAGAAAATTATTTTTCGTATTTTTTAGTTTTATTTATTTCTTATTTACCAGTTATAATTTACTTTTTTAATTCATCGCTAAGAAGAGGGTCAACTTAAATTTTTTAAATAGTAACTAACCGTTTAAAATGGGAAGTTTTTCGACTTGTCGAGAAAATGATGGGACGATAAAAACTTTTGTTCTATTATTAGTAAGTTATTATCATTTTATAATTGACTAGTGATGAGACGAGGGAATGTCAATAATAATCATTAAACATTTCTCAGTCGCACCTGTCCTCCATCTTCTTCTTCTTTCTCGCCTTAATTCCAACTATTTGGGGTTGGCCATCCTTATCCTAAACTTCCACTTGACACGATCTCCCACATCCTCTACGCTTACATCAGCTGTCCTCATATCGCATTCAATAACATCTCTCCATCTCTTTTTTGGTCTTCCTCTACCTCTTCTTCCTTCAACATTCTTCTCATAACATGACCAAACCATCTAAGTCTATTTTCTCTCATCTTATCTACAATTGACGTTACACCTATACTCCCTCTTATATGCTCGTTCCTTATTCTATCTTTTTTAGTCATTCCACTCATCTATCTAAGCATTCTCATCTCTGCTACACTCATTCTTTGCTCTACTTTCTTATCAACCGCCCAACACTCTGAACCATACATCATAGCTGGTCTTACGCATCTGTCCTCCATCATGGAATAAAAATATTTATAACTTTCGAACTATTGGTCTAAAAGTTGTTATCGACTAGTAAATAAACTCTTAAATAAATAATTTTCCATTTTATAAATATATATGTTGCCATTTAAAAAAATTAATTTGACACCCTTATAATGAATATGGGATGAATTAAAAATATAATTAATCATCGATATATCAAGAAATATATAAAAATTAAAATACCAAAAATAATTTTCTTAATATAATTATTATTATATGAGAAGAAATCAAGTGGCTAGCGTTAAATAAACATCGTGTATAATAGTGTAATCATTAAGTTTTTAATATTTAACAATATTGTTTTTTTTTTACTATTCATTATTAACATAATTTATTTTCATTTTAATGCATATTAATATAGCTATAGGGATACCTAAGTATGTTGTGTTCAACCCTCAGATCTATTTTGTAATTTTTTTTGCATGAATTGATTAATATTGGTTTACTATTTTGTGGATTTAACATATTTACAACGAATTAGCTTGAACCGATTATGATAGAAAAAATGATTAAGATAATATTAATGTGCTTGATTTATATAAGCTATATGTTAATTTGTTATTTAAGAAATAAGGTTTCATGACTTTCTTTGTGATTTAATAATTAATAATATAGTAATAGTAAGCACTATGACATAAAAAAAAACTTTTTTTTATTAATTTTAATTATGTACTTTTTAATTTAAATTCTACTTCAGATATCTAACTTGTCTAGTGACGGTGAAAACTTTTTTTCTGAACCAAACATTAAATATACAATGAGTTATTATGTTTGTCGCTCAAATTTATGAGAAGTTTGTTTTGATTACTAATAAAAAATAATGTTTTGTCGAAATTTGATGTAATATTGTTGTGAAATTATTACAAATGTTTCCTATATAAATAGCACTCACTGAACTTTGTTGCAAAGCTTATAGAATTATCATTAGTATTAGGATAGACATAAAAACAATGATAATAATCACTTTTTATTTAAGTGAATAGTTAAATTTTTCCTTTTGTTTAACTGTATGATGTCATTAATTGTAGTAAAATATTAGTATTGTCATTGTTTGAAAATGATATGTCAAACAAAAAGTGATTTTTATATTGAAAATTACAAACTTTTGCGTCGCTGTTATTATTATTTTTTATTATGTATTGTTCACATATTATACTACTTTGTAAAAAAGGGTAAAATCATCGATTAAATAGTAAATTTTAATCGATGAAAACTTATTAGGTAAGTGCGTATGAAATGAAAACTGGTCACATTCCACAAGTTTAAACATTTATGTAAATACGCTGTTTATTATAATAAAACTTAAGTACAATTATATTTTACACATGATTCTATATATTAAATATAAAATTATTGAATCGGTTTGAGAATTTTTTGTATATTATTATTATAATTTTTGTTTAATACCGAAATTCCTGATTTTTATAATGTTTCATTTCACACATTCACATTTTTATGTGAATAGAAATTAGTTTTTAATAGTTTTAAAAGTTCATAAGATATTTTATTTGCAGTTTATTTATTATTGCTTGTAATTAAAATATGTTATTTATTAAATGAATCATAATTAAGTATTGGACTAAATAATTAAAATCTAAATTTTGACTTCAATTATGATATTTGTTTATATTATGTTATTTGTAAAATCAACATACCATGTACTATATTATAAATAATTATGCAATTATATTGTCTGATTAAAATTAATAAAAGAAAAATTATGTAATATTTCCCTTCTAACTAGATTTAAAAAAAAAACCCAGCATGTGTACCGTGACCCCCCTCTGGGGACGTGGTATAGTTGAGTCCAGTATAGATTTAATCTGACAGTGATTAACATCACTATCATATGTAATGCTTCGATGCAAATCTGTAGATAGTGTTTAATTCTAAGAAATTGGTGGATAATTACAAAAGCAACATCAACTTCTATTTCATTAATTATATCCACATTAGTAATTCTTAGATTCAAAAATATAATTTTTTAATTATATATTATATAATTTTTATGATTATTTGTTTTCAAATTATTATTAATTTTTAATATGTTAAAAACAATCATTTTTAACCTTATTTTAGNTTTTTTTTTTTTTTTGTGTCTGTCACTACTTTTTCTCAGCTCTCACTGGACCGATTTCTTTTAACAATACGTCAAAAGATCACAAATTGTATCTAGTTGAAGACATTACCCTCAAAAATTGAAAAATTTTCCCTCGTTCCCCGCAAATGGGTGAAATTTCCAAAAAAATTACAAATTTAAAAATCGACAAATTTTGTCATTTTTTTTACTTTTTTTTCTTAAAACATCCATAACTTTTTCAAAAATCAACAAATTAACATAATTTTTTTTAAAACTAAAACCATAGATATTTTCCTTTTATTTGATATAATTTTTTTGAAAATTTAACACTTAACCTGCTCACAGGGGGGATGTAAAATAGCAACTTTTTTACAAAAACTAACTTTTTCAACTTAATTTTTGAAAATGTTCCGGAAATACTGCGTCCTTTAAACATATATCAAATTAAAGCTTATTTTATGTACTATAAAATGAAAAAAAAAAATTTGTCCCGACACTTTATCTTCTGCATGTAAACGGTTGCCGTAGTTAAAAAAACACTATTTTTGTGTTAAAATTTTCGATTTTCAATTTTTAATTTTCAACTTAAAAATGCTATAACTTTTCGAAAAATGCATGTATCAGCACAATTTTTTTTTTTCTAAATACATTATAAGTACATCTTCCATTTGACATACTTTTTATTAAAATTAGACAATTTCCCCTTATATAGGGGGGGTTCAAACTTTGAAACATTGTATAAAAAATAGAACTTTTTCAACTGAACTTTTGAAAATGTTCCGGAAATACTGCGTCCTTTAAACATATATCAAATTAAAGCTTATTTTATGTACTATAAAATGAAAAAAAAAAATTTGTCCCGACACCTTATCTTCTATGTGCAAATGGCTGTCGAAATTATAAAAAAAATGTAATGTTTACGATAAAAATCACCTTCTATCGGAATGTTTTTTGTACTTAAAACTGCCATAACTTTTTCAAATATTAACTAATCAAAATAATATTTCTTTATATTGAAACCTTAGGTAATTTTCTTTCATTTTATATCATTTTTTTTTGAAAATCTAACACTTATTCTGCTCACAGGGGGGATTTAAAATAGCAACTTTTTTACAAAAACTAACTTTTTCAACTTAATTTTTGAAAATGTTCCGGAAATACTGCGTCCTTTAAACATATATCAAATTAAAGCTTATTTTATGTACTACTAAATGAAAAAAAAAATTTGTCCCGACGACCTATCTTCTATGCGCAAAAGGCTACCGTATTCAAAAATATGCTAATTTTTTAATTAAAATTCTGGGTTTTGTATTTTATTTTATTTTAAAATATCTTATTAGGGGAATAAACTGACTTTCATGAATATTATATAATATCATTGACATAGAATAAAGTTCATAAGACATATGAAATTATACTTATTAAAATTTTTTTACTTTTTTAAAGTCGAAAAAGTAATTTTTAAATTTGAGTTAGCTTAAATAGTTAATTTTATCATTCAACAAAGAGGAACGAACNCCTTATCCTAAACTTCCACTTGACGAGATCTCCCACATCCTGACAGCTCACATCAGCTGTCCTCATATCGCATTCAATAACATCGATCCATCTCTTTTATTAATTATATATATATATATATATATTTGTGTTGAGCCGAATGCGTACTGCGACGGCGTTTATCAGTTAAATAATCATGATAAGGTGTTGTGATTTGTTTGTGCGCGTGCGAGATAGTCAGCTGTGTACTACTTCAGACCGGTTCATGGACGGCCTTTCCTATCTTGAACATCATTTGCACTGCTCACCTCATACATTGTCGCCTTATGATTCAAATTGTTCTTAGTAATTTCCGGCATGGGTATGTAATTTTTTTTTGACCCCTACTCTCAAGACTAGCCGTGTTATCGCCAACGGACTGCCGGGTCAAACGCCGGATGTTATATTATTAGTGCGTCGTACCATAATCACGTGTGGCAAGTTTTTAATATTAAATATTTGTAAGTATCTCTATTTATTTTTTTTATATATTTTTTTTTTGGTCCCTCAACATGACAGGCGTATTACAATACCACCTGTCATGTTATATATATTTTTTGTGATTTTTTTAGCTTCGATGCGAAGCTGAGAAGGTATTAATTTTACTATGATGTGTTTTTTTTTTTTTTTATG